>NW_026606587.1:1980000-2580000 GCF_029890125.1 Rhinichthys klamathensis goyatoka
ATGTATGAACTCATCAACGCTTCCAGCTTATCCACTGTTGTCAAAGAAACGTCGTACACGGTCAGTGGCCACAGTAACCTCGGCAGTAGACCAAACTGAAAGCACCAGAGTTTTAGTTTGCCAGGTAGAGCACAGCTGTTTATGCTCTTCAACCCTTCCACTGCTTGTCGTCTAACTTCTCCCACCCGACCTGTGTCCTTTAGATCCCCATCGTACCATCTCCCAAGACTCTTCACTGGCTTCTCAGAAACTGTTGGTATTGCCTCACCATTAATGAAGAATGTTTTATCTACTACCTTTCCTTTAACTATCGAGATGCTCCTTGATTTAGAGGACTTAAATTGCATTCGTGCCCATTCAATATTATCTGTTAACTTCCCCAATAACCGATTAGTGCAGGCTACTGTTGTAGTCATGGTTGTCATGTCATCCATGTATGCTCTGATTGGTGATAGTCGCATCCCAGAAGCCAAGCGCTCTCCTCCTACTACCCATCTTGATGCCCTAATGATTACTTCCATTGCCATGGTAAAAGCCAGTGGAGAAATGGTGCATCCTGCCATTATTCCAACCTCTAGGCATTACCATGCAGTGCTGAATTTTGGAGTTGAGAAACTGAATTGCAAATCTCCAAAATAGGCTTTCACTAAATTTGTTATTGACATTGGTACTCTGAAAGAATCAAATGCTGCCCAAAGAAGCTCATGTGGCACTGAACCATATGCATTAGCCAAATCCAGGAATGTCACATGGAGCTCCTTCCTCTCCTTTTTAGCTGACTGAATTTGTTGCCAGATAACATTGATGTGTTCTAAGCATCCTGAGAACCCTGGAATGCCCGCTTTTTGAACTGAGGTGTCAATGAAGCCATTCTTTAATAGGTAGGTGGACAATCTCTGGGCAATAATGCTGAAGAAAATATTCCCTTCAACGTTTAATAGTGAAATAGGACGAAACTGACTGATGCTTGTAGCATCTTTTTCTTTAGGTATAAAGACTCCACCTGCTCTGCGCCATGCTCTAGGAACAACCTGTTTTTCCCATGCCACTTTTATCAATTTCCACAGAATTCGCAGAACTCCTGAAGCACTCTTGTACACTCTGTACGGAACTCCATTAGGCCCTGGAGATGATGAAGCCCTTGCCTTTCTCACAGCCTGCTCTACCTCTTTCCACTTAGGTGCACAGACCTTCATTTGGTATTCTGGTGGGTTGATAGGTGGTATGTCTCATGGAATTGTAATAGGCTCATGCCTTTTTGCATCTGTATGCGTGTCCTCCAAATATCTCTCTAGCTCAATCCTAGATGTTTTGAAAGTGCCATTCTTCTCACTGGTGAATAACTTCTTTACGAATTTGAATGGGTCTTTATAGAAATTAGCCCTCGCACGTTCCTTCTTTTTGTAGCGTTTCCGTAGGCGCTCAACTCTGCGTAATGTTGCCAGCTTATCTTTTATGGCCCTTTGTAAGAGATTGAGTCCCTCCTTCTGACTTTGTTCTGCTCTTTTCCATTGCTTCCTCAGCTGTCTCCTTTCTCTAACTAACCCTTCAATTTTCTGCTGCCGTCTAGACATTCCAGGAGTAGTTTGTACTTTTTCCTTCCTTTTTTCCACGCCAAACCTCTCACTTCCATATGCGTAAATGATGTCCCCAAATTTATCCAGCTTCTTTTCAACTGTACCAGTTAATCTTTCCAATGCAAAGCATAGATCTGTGTTTACCGTGTCCCATGCAGTTTTCTCACTCTAACTCCAGACCTATGCCCGTTGAGGTTCTTTTCTCTCTTATGCTGGTTAGTCTGACCGGGTTCACAAGTATGAATATGTTCATCACTAACTGTGCAAGCCCTCCTTTCGTCAATGACAGGGGTGCTGATATCCTGCGAGCTGTGGTTTGCTGTGGTTTTGGAGGTCTTATCTAGCGAAACGATCGGTCATTTCAAAAATAAATAAAAAAGTTAAAGTGTTATAGGCACAAATGCTTGCCTTGCGAACTCTCCTGTTCGAACTCGTTCATCAAAATGAACAAATCTTTTTTCGAGTCAATGACTCGAAAAAAGATTCGTTCATTTTGATGAACGAGTCAATGACTCGAAAAAAGATTCGTTCATTTTGATGTACGAGTTCGAACAGGAGAGTTCGCAAGGCGAGCATTTGTGCCTATAACAATTTAACTTTTTTATTTATTTTTGAAATGACAGATCGTTTCTCTAGATAAGACCCCTATTCATCGTCTGGTATTGTTTAAAGCCCTTTGAAGCTGAACTGAAACGGTCATTTAGACCTTGAACCGTTTGGCTACCATTGAAGTCCATTATATGGAGAAAATCCTGGAATGTTTTCATCAAAGACATTAATTTATTTTCGACTGAAGAAAGAAAGACATGGACATCTTGGATGACATGGGGGTGAGTAAATTATCAGCAAAAGTTTTTTAAAAAGTGAACTAATCCTTTAAGTATTTAAGAATAATATCAGGTAGTTGATGACATAGCTAACAAGTTTGTGAAAATTGTGAATACAAAATGAAAAACTAAATAGAAGCGATACATCTATCATACAGCGTTATTGTGGCTGCGGTGTGTAACGTGACAAGCATGGCGTGTCACCATGGAAATAATAAGGTGATAAGATCCTAAAATAATGGTCGACTTAAAAAACTCACAAAAGACTTTTAGTTTGCATCTCTCTGTTCCCGCTCATCATATGATGTCATGGTTATTCATTATGTTGTTAATAAGTGCACACTTTTTATATTTGAGTTTGTTATCTTGTGTATTTAATACCTTCAGTTCTCTGTGTTCATTGTTTGGTTTTGGTTCAATGTCATTGTCTGGTTTATCTGAGTTATAAAATATTTGCTGTTATTTGAACTGCCAGTCTGCTCCTCGTCTTCTTCATGGACCCAAATTTTGACAAGAACACCAGACCAGTGAAAGGATTATGTATTATGGAAACTGTGGCGAGCAGGACGAGGTCGAGGGGCGTGGGAGGACGGCGCGAGGCCGGTGGCGTGATAACTAATGAGCGACACCTGTGCGACGCACCGGTCTCGTGTCTCTCATGGAGGAGCGAAAGCATATCCTGCGAGGGGAGGAGTAGGGAGCCGTCGGCGTCCACCAGGCGGCAGAGGAGTGTCGAGCCGTCCAACGAGGGCTATCCAGCGCCACCGCCAGACACCGCGGAGAAGATCGCCCAGCTGCTGGAGGACCAGATGGCAGCGCGTTGTGGGAACCGGACCAAGATTTTTATTTTTTTTCCTCTCTCCCCTCTCTCGTCTCTGTCCCTCCTCATGCTTCCGTCTCCTTTTCTCTCGCCTCGTCTATCCATACCCCCAGGTGCCGCGGCCACCGTGATCGGTTCCCCCCGGGGGGGGGAAGGGGGAGTGGAGCGCAGTCTCGTGGGTACCCCCCCGGCCTGCGAGGGGCGATGGGGGTATGTGGCGAGCAGGACGAGGTCGAGGGATGTGGGAGGACGGCGCGAGGCCGGTGGCGTGATTACTAATGAGCAACACCTGCGCGATGCACCGGTCTCGTATCTCTCACGGAGGAGCGGAAGCATAAAAGGAGGAGCGACGACTCCTTTTGTATTTGTTTTACTTTATGTTATTAAAGTTTTTTTAACGTTCGCCGGTTCCCGCCTCCTTCTTCCCATAACATCCGAACTGCGTTACAGATACATAATATACTGGGCGCTTCTGCCCACTCGCTCAGCGCACTCATTTGGACGATGAGACTGTTAAATCATTGTACTGGTTTGGGGCAAACTATTACAGCCCTGTGACAAATCTGTCTGATCGTCACTGCTGAGGGAGCAGCACTGGCACGCACACACAAACACACTTGCATACATACCCCATTCCCTCTTCATTCCCCATCCTCACCTGTTGTTTTCGCCATTGGCAACGCAGGTGCACACGCCGGTCCGATGGTTCACGGATATTTCTCCACGCCACATTTCCCTTAAGTCCAGTCGCATACATGATCATTTCACACACACACACTGTCCGTGTCTTGTGTTTTGTTCACGTGTCTTCGTTCGGTTGTTTGTTTGTTGTATGGGAGTAGTCGGACTTTCGGTGGGTAAACGCTGCGTCGGCCAAACAGAGCAGACGAAGAGCGCATGTTTATGACGTAATAGTTGGGTCGCGCTGGTGCAGTGCCGCCAAAGCCGGTGAAACCATTGTCTTGTAGGGGTGGAACGGTACATGTATTCGTACGGAACCGAAACGGTACGGGCGTCACGGTTCGGTGCACGAATTTACACGGAGAATACACGGTATAAAAATAAATAAAACTCGCGTGGAAATTAATTAATGTAATGCGGAACTACTGTTAGATACGCGGGTTCTTTAGGGACACATAATCTGTACCATCGGCTTAGCTCTGAACGCGCGTTCACTTCAAACGTTGGCTTTATACGCGCGTCCTATTCGCTTTGGACTAGCGTCGAACTAGACCTTAAATATATATTAAATATGAACTTAATTATAAACTATAAAACTAAGAACTTAAATATATATTTACCTGTCAATGGGTGTTTGCCAAAGAAGGCGGAGTCTGGCCTATAAAAAGGGAGGCCAGACTCACAATCAGGACTTGTTAACCAAGTCGTAGCGAGAGTGCAACTGCGGTGCCTCAAGCAAACCTTTGTTTTCTGTGGATACGTTTTGGAGAGTTTTTCGTATTCCTTTTTTTTTTTTTTTGGGTACTTTTTAGGTTTTTGTGTTCACCTGTATATATACTTCACTGTGGACTCTCTTTCTTATTGGCACTGTAAATAAATTACACCTTGCACGAGAGTGCTCTGCAAGTAAGCCATCTTTTTTTTATTACATCCTCACGGACCCCAGTTACAGTTTTCCCCCGCCCCTTCCCCCTGAAGCGAGCAGTGGCACTCGCATCATCACAAGGCCCCTGAACTTACCTGACTTCAGGAAAGGTACTTGGAGAGAGGCCATCCTTAGATGGCTTCAGTGCTCCTACTCTCAGTTAATGCCATCTCTCAAGACCACCGGAGAACCAGGAGCCCACACCCACCACAGAGAAGGAGCCAGAATTAACTTCCTCCACAGACCCTGTGCCAGAGCCAATGCCCGCAACGGAGCCAGAGCCAGCAGCCACGTCCTTCCCGAAGTGGAAGACCGCCGCCCAGTCTGACAAGGTGTGTGAGCCGGCTTCTACATATGTGCCACTGGGGGTTTTAGTGGAGCTTGATGAGGACGATTTTCCTCCATTTATCCCAGTCAGTCCCAAGTCTGTTTCATCACTCATTTTTAAGCTTTCATCGTCGCTGATGATGCACCCACCCAGCCTTTGTCTAAGTCCTTTGTCCCCACCTTCACTGGCTCCCTTCAGTCCCTTGGCTCCTCCTCTATTGCATCCATCTTTGGTCTTCCAGTCACCAGCTCCGCTTTGGAGAGTAGATCCCCTGACTTCGCCTCAGCTCATTGACCAGTCAGCTCCACCTTGGCTCCTCGCCCCCTCAGTTCCTCCTGGGACCGTCATCCTCACTGCTCCACCGGGCTCCCTTGACTTTCTAGCTCCACCTTGGTGAGACATCGCTCTGCCTGCGCCTTGGACTTCTGGGCTTTTAGCTGCGCTTTGTCCCTCCATTCCTTTGGCTCCATCGGGCTCCGCCTTGGTCCTTAGTTGCAGCCTAGCTCCACCTCGGATGCTCATTGCGACGGCTCCACCCTGGCCTCCACGGCTGGACCTTGGTCTCCAGATCTCTGGCTCCACCGTTGGCTGTTGGGCCACTAACTCCATCCTGACTCCTCCCATATAATGGGAGTAATATAGTAATATAGTGCAACAGCTACAGTACATGTATGTGTTGTAACAGCACAGAGTACTGTACTCAAAAGTACTCAGGAAGCAGTATGAAGCACACCTACCAGTTCCCCCCCCCCCCCCCGAAGGTTCTTATGATTGAGGCGTTGGTGAAGCGACTCAAGTTTGGCTGTATTCGTAGCCCAACCTCCCTCATAGTCATACCATGGACAAGGACATGGTCAACTAGAGTGGCACAAATATAATCCGAGACTACTTGTCTTCTTCTTGTTCTTGTCCTTCGACTTTGACCTCATCTTCGTCCTCGTCCTCCACTCTCCCTTCCCCTTCCCTTTCCCCATCCCCTTCCCCTTCCCCTTCCCCGTCCCCGTCCCCTTCCCCTTCCCCTTCCCCGTCCCCTTCCCCTTCCCCTTCCCCGTCCCCTTCCCCTTCCCCATCCCCTTCCCCTGCCCCTTCCCCTGCCCCTTCCCCTTCCCCTGCCCCTGCCCCTTCCCCTTCCCCTGCCCCTGCCCCTTCCCCTTCCCCTGCCCCTGCCCCTTCCCCTTCCCCTTCCCCTTCCCCTGCCCTTTCCCCTGCCCTTTCCCCTTCCCCCTTCCCCTTCCCCTTCCCCTTCCCCTGCCCTTTCCCCTGCCCTTTCCCCTTCCCCCTTCCCCTTCCCCCTTCCCCTTCCCCCTTCCCCTTCCCCTTCCCCCTTCCCCTTCCCCCTTCCCCCTTCCCCTTCCCCTTCCCCCTTCCCCTTCCCCTTCCCCCTTCCCCCTTCCCCCTTCCCCTTCCCCTTCCCCTTCCCCCTTCCCCTTCCCCTTCCCCTTCCGTCCTCGTCCTCCACTCTACTGCTCTTTCTCCTCTTCTTCTTTGGTGTTCTTAACCTCTTATATTACATTTCTCTGGATCCATTGTTCCAAACTATCTATTGAAGGTTCCGATTGGTGTGTGATCAATTTTGACTCTTAGTGTTTCCACCTGGGTAATTGTGTGCTTATTGAGCTGAAGCTGTGCTGACTTGAGTGAACATTATTGAATGCTAGTGCTTTCTAAATGACAACATGGTGTAGGCAATGAGAAATTTGTGTGTAGAGTTTTACAGTGACAGTTCAACAAATCTGACTCATTTGTCAAAACAGGGGAATAGTGTTTATAGTTTAGGGAAATGGGTGTGCTTTTTGATAAACGGTGTTATGGTTTTGAAGTTTTTGTTCAAAAGCCTGGTTATAGCGTTTAAGCAATCGAGAAAAAGTGTTATACCTTCAGTTCTCTGTGAATCATTGTCTGGTGTTGGTTGTGTTTTTGTACATACTGTTGCATGGATATTTCTCTCTTGTTCTGAGTTATTAAAACTTAGCTGTTATTTGAACTGCCATGTTTCTCCATGTCTTCTTCATGGACCCAAATTATGACCCAAATTGAGGATTCAGCTATCATATTTTAAATTGACGCGTGACAAGGTTAGCCGTGGTTTTATTATAGTTAAATTGTAGTAATTTGTGGTTATCATAGTTTAACAACATTAACCATATTTAGTTAACTTTCCTAAGGGAAGTTTTACGTTGACCGCTCGCTGGTTCCCGCCTCCTTATTCCCTCAAACTTCATTACATCCTGTTAAACATATTATTTTTCACTGTTTGTGGAAAGGTAACTTTTGTAACTCTACATTTACTGTAGAGTAAATGTTATACATCTGCTGTAGTTTTTTCCATTGAAATTACATTAAAAAACAATTAATTAACTGCTTTGAGGATGGCATCAGCAAAAATGTTATTATGAACCGATAGCTTATCTAAGCTTAATGTCCAGTCACAAACCAACCATAAAGTGTTCATTTATCTTTTATGTTATATTACGGTTATATTTAGATCCATGGCCATTTGCAGTTGGTGTAATGAGCTGCTAACTTCTCTCATTTCAACATTATGAATGGACATGACCTTTTCCATTAGGGTCCTTATCAATGATTTCCAATCCAGAACACATGAACAGATTAATTAACAGAGTCTGCAATTAACTAGCCATTCACTAAAAGCCATCATTAGACAGCCAAACTAATTCTAACCCTAAAGTTAACGCCAAAAGACCGGCAACATGTTGAAATAATTTACCTAAACTTTGTATTGCTGAAAACACAACATGTTCTTTGACTCATCACTTCCCCCTTTATCTAGTGATTTTTCCATCACTGCCTGCAGAATAAATAGTGTTGAAATAAAGAGTAAAGGCTGGATATTTTATTCTTGTATCTCTGCTTTTGTGTACAGGTACACCCAAACATCATCGCCCCCAAGAGTAACCATTGTGTTTTACGTTGTATTGTGTAAGAGGGTGTTTTTATTGTTCTAATGTGTTTGTTGTTCCAGTAGTGCTAACGGAACGGTTTTGTTGGGGTTGAAGGAGGGGTGCTAGTGTTACTCCGCTGAAGGCAAAGGTGATAAAACAGTGATTGAGATTCTGCAATAAAACCATCGCTGCAGAAACAGTGAGATTCAATTTCACTGCTTTTATAAACCTATACATCTCCACAGAGGGGCCAAGTGTGGAAAATGAGTGAAACAGAAAAACAGACTGATCACCAGACAAAGCATCAGCTTGGACTTTTTCACTCCATTTTCACACAGCCATTAAAACACTTGAAGTTGAATAGAATGTAAATTTGCCATTTTACATGATCACTTAAAAGGATAGTTCACCCAAAAAGAAAATGTATCCCATGATTTACTCAGCCTAGTCGATAAAGTTTTAAATATGGATATTTTTCTTACACGAACGCATCGCTTCACTTCAGAAGGCCTTTATTAACCCCCAGAGACGCGTGGAGCACTTTTATCATGAATGGATGTGCTTTGATGGACTTCCAAAGACATACAGGCATTCACTCCCATTATAAAGCTTGGAATAGCCAGGACATTTTTTTTATATAACTCTGATTGTATTCGTCTGAAAGAAGAATGTCATATACACCTAGGATGACTTCAGGGTGAGTAAATCATGGGCTAAATTTAAATTTTGGGTGAACTATCCCTTAAAATTAAATAATGGGTTTTTAGTTTTGTTTTTTAGGACATCAAACAGCTGTGATTTGTAAGTTTTATCCTGGAACAACAATCCTGTCCGAAATTTTAATAACTATATCCCTACCTATAACAGAGACAGGGGTGTGCCAACTGCCACAAAGAGGCCCCACATATGTTTCAAACAGTAGCAGCACCACTGCTCTGAATGTACCGGCAGATGGAGGCGTCAAAATCTGACGTGATGATGAAGTTAAAAGTTCTGTATTTATTCCAATGAGTGAAAAAAAAATAAAGCTTTTTCAATAGAGTGCAAATGGTAATGTAGACGAAAAGATGAATGTCATGTTTGCAAGGCACCCCTTTTATACTTCCGGGTCGCACGATGATGACATCATGGGCTGTCGCAGGTTAATAGGATTGCCGTGATTCGATAGCAGTTTCAGACACCTGTCACGCCTGAGGCGTTCCCCAAAGCGCCATTCGACGCAGTGCGAGTTCCCTTTCGAAAGGGAACTGAATATTTAGCGTTGTCAGGCTTTTATTTGTGCCTAATGAATAAAACAATGGCGCTGCACACGCAGCTGCTCATAAACATGGCTGCTATAAAGTTGACGTGCCACAAGATGGCGCTGTTTTCGAATCACTCTTGATGCTTCGAATCTTTTCGAAACATTCAGGGGAAAGCCTCGGTGCTTCTTTCGGCTTCCCCATCCCTACTGAGAGGCCCTATTAAAAAGGCTAAGCCTCTCCTACTTGGACTAAACCATTTAGTAAAGAAATTTAAGAAAGACAAAAAAATAGATATAACAGTAACAAAGAGATAAACTGTTAGAATAATACAAAATTATATAAACATTGGAAACAAAACAAACTCAATTAATTATTAATGTTTAACAATGTTTACCGAAGAATAAAACAGAACACCAATCTCCCCCTCAAACATGAGAACGTCTCAGGTTACTACTGTAACCATAGTTCCCTGAGAAAGGGAACGAGACGATGCGTCATCGACGCTTTGGGAACGCCCCCAGCGTGGATGCGTCTGAGCATCAATGTCAACTAGTCCAATGGAAAGAATGAGCGTCACGGGCGGGTGACGTCATGACCAGGAAGGCATAAGAGCACATCCGGTGAAACGCGGCATTAGCTTCAAAAAGTCGAAGCAAGCCGATCACAGGGATGCAGGAAGAAGGCAGGGTGACGCATCGTCTCGTTCCCTTTCTCAGGGAACTATGGTTACAGTAGTAACCTGAGACGTTCCCTTTCGAGGGAACTCGCGATGCGTCATCGACGCTTTGGGAACGAGAATACCCAAAACGCCAGAATTCCAAGTACCTGAGTGTCAGTCTGTCAGCCTCGACTATCCACTTACTAACCGTCTGTTTAGAAGCAGGAAGACCCTTCTTAGGTGATCCAAAGCAAATAAATAACTGGTCGGACTTCCTCATTGAAGATGTCCGATGAACATAAGTATCCAGTGCTCGCACTGGACACAAGAGGTTCAGCCTTTCCTGGTCCGCAGATGTAAAAGGAGGAGGACAGAAAGCCTGCAGCACAATAGGCCTCGGAATCAAGGTCGGCACCTTAGGGACGTATCCCTGTTTCGGATATAAGAATGCCTTGACCATCCCCGGTGCAAACTCAAGGCAGGTGGGGGAAACCGAAAGGGCCTGAAGGTCTCCAACTCTCTAAAGGGAAGAAATAGCTAGCAGAAAGATAGTCTTGAGGGTAAGAAATTTCTCTGAAACCGAATCTAAGGGCTCGAACGGAGCCCTAGACAGGCCTTCTAGTACTATAGCAAGATCCCAAGCTGGCACCTTAGTGCGAGTTGCAGGCCTCAGCCTCAATGTGCCACGAAGGAAACGTGTAATCAGGGGGTCTCGACCCAACGATGTACCCCCCACCAGGGCGTGGTAAGCCGCAATGGCCGCCACGTAGACCTTGAGCGTGGAAGGACATAGACCTGACGTAAAGCGCTCCTGCAGGAACTCGAGTACTGTGTTCACAGAACAGTTAACTGGCTCCCACTGATGTCCCACTGAGAAAAAACTCTCCATTTAAGCGCATAAAGTTTCCTAGTAGCTGGAGCTCTGGAGCTTAGGATGGTCTCAGCAGCCTCAGCTGAGAGACCACTCTCTATGAGTTGGGCCCCCTCAGAGGCCAAACCCACAGGTTCCAAATCTCTGGTCGAGGGTGAAATATTGTGCCCCCGGCCTGAGACAGAAGGTCTCTCCTGATCGGGATCTCCAAGGGAGGACCGTCTAAGAGATGGATCAGGTCCGCAAACCAGATCCGACTCGGCCAGCGTGGTGCTACAAGCAGTAGGCTTATTCCGTACTGGCGGACTCGTTCCAGAACTCCTGGGAGCAGAGCAACTTGGGGAAATGCGTACAGACGTAGCCTCAGCCACGTCTGCACCATAGCATCCAGCCCCAGGGGGGCTGGGTGAGTAAGGGAGAACCAAAGTGGACAGGGCGTCGTATGCTGAGACGCAAACAGATCCACCTCTGCTTGGCCGTAAAACTCCCAAATTTTCTCCACCGCCTCGGGGTGGAGTCTCCAGTCCCCTGGCCTCAGCTCCTGCCTCGACAGGATGTCTGCCCCCATATTCTGGTCCCCAGGAATATACACTGCCCTCAGGGAGAGTACCTTCCCCAGAGACCACAGGAGGATCTGGTGCGCCAGTTTGCAAAGCGGACGCTACCGCAGACCCCCCTGACGGTTCAGATAAGAGACCACTGATGTGTTGTCTGTTCGTACAAGCACATGATGGCCCCTCAGGTCTGGGAGAATCTGTCTCAACGCATTGAAGACAGCCATCATCTCCAGGCAATTGATGTGCCACGAAAGATGATGACTTTTCCACAGACCCTGAACCGAGCGGCCTTCCATTACCGCTCCCCAGCCGGTGAGGGAAGCATCTGTCGAGATCGTAACACGATGGCAAAGAGCTCCAAATACCGGACCCTGGGTTAAGAACCAATGTTTCCTCCATATAATTAAGGCACGAAGGCACCGCCGCGTGACCTTGATCATACGAAGTGGGTTTCCCCTCGGGGAGAACCCTCTGGTCCTTAGCCACCACTGTAAAGGTCTCATGTACAGCAGGCCAAAAGGTATCACGTTGGACGCTGCCGCCAAGAGACCCAACAGTCTCTCGAACTGTTTCACAGTGCGTGACTGGCCTAGCTTTAGCTCTTTGGTGGCTGTCAGGATAGCAGCTACACGAACGGGCGATAGAGTGGCCCGCATCATCACTGAATCCCATACCACACCAAGGAAAGTGGTTCTCTGTACTGGAGAAAGAACACTCTTCTTGGCATTGAGCCTCAACCCCAACATCTGCATATGAGCGAGAACGACACCTCGGTGCCGAACCGCCAACTGCTCTGATTCCGCCAGAATCAGCCAGTCGTCGATGTAGTTCAGAATACGTATGCCCTGAAGCCTGAGAGGGCCTAGAGCTGCATCCACGCATTTCGTGAACGTGCGGGGTGATAAAGCTAGACCGAAAGGAAGAACCCGATATTGGTATTCTTTGCCCCCGAAAGAAAACCTTAGGAACTTCCTGTGCTGAGGGAGGATGGAAATATGGAAGTAAGCGTCCTTCAGATCTATCGTGACAAACCAGTCCTCGGACCTGATTTGAGTCACGATCTGTTTGAGTGTCAGCATCTTGAACTTGAGTTTCTGTACTGAACGATTCAACAGACGAAGATCTAAAATGGGACGCAACCCCCCATCCTTTTTTGGAACAATGAAATAACGGCTGTAAAAACCCGACTCTCTGCCGGGTGAGTACACCTGTTCTATAGCTTCCTTTGCTAACAGGGCCTTTACCTCTTTACCAGAGCCTGCTCGGGATCCACCACTGTGGGCAGCACCCCGTTGTAACGAGGAGGACGAGAACCAAACTGGATTCTGTATCCTTTCTCTACAATCTGCAGGACCCAATGAGAAATATTCGGCAGAAGCTTCCACGCTGCCAGAAAATTTACTAAGGGAACCAGCCTCTCGAGGCTGGTCTCTGGTGTTATCGAGACAGCCAATTCCGGAGCCTGAAACATAATGGCAGGAACTACCTGAACTGGCCGCTCTAAAGCCCCCCTCAGAGGGCGCGAAACCGATGCTGTGCCGCAGCATAGCATCAGCGACACGCTGGAGACCGCTGCGCCCTGAAGCACCGAGGGTGGCAGGGTTTGCAGAACGGGCTCGTGAGGACCCCGAAATGGAACGGGCACCGTATAATGAGGTGTACACCGCTCTATTTCGGTCGGGGCTGTCCTCACAGGACTGATGCATGACCTTTTTTTTTTTTTTGAGCCGAAGTCTTCTTCGCCTGAAGAGCGGTCCTCAGATCCGGCTTCGACTTAGAAGACTTCGGCTGAGAGGGTTGCGTCTGTCTCCAGTTTCCACGTGGAGGTGCACGAGACACAACACTCTCTTTCTGATGCACACGATATGATGAGCTTGATGGCTGGGGCTGTTCACGCCCAGCAGCCCCAGGGGGCTGGACACGGCGAGGGATACACTTTTTGAAAGCGTCCGCTTGCTTTTTTGATTCCTGAAATCTCTCGACGACCGTGTGGACTGCGTCACCAAAGAGACCAGAAGGTTCAAGCGGAGCATCTAACAAAAAAGCATGATCTTTTTCTTTAATCTCCGAAAGATTCAACCATAAATGTCTCTCAGTAGCTACCAAAGCTGCCATAGACCGCCCAATTGCTCTGGCGGTCTCTTTAGTAGCCCTGAGAGAAAGATCGGTAGCCCGACGAAGTTCTCGAATATCGTCATGACTAACTCCCTCACTATTATTCAGATCCCCCAGCAGGTCAGCTTGATAAGCCTGAAGCACTGCCATAGTATGCAGACATGCTCCAGCTTGACCTGCTGCCGTATAAGCTTTGTCCACTAACACCGACGTGGCTTTGAGCGGTCTAGTGGACAAAGCCGAGGCTTTCAGAGACGATGCGGGACCAGGGGAAAGATAGCTGGCTAAATTCTGTTCCGCCTGGGGCATCGCCTCATAACCATACTCTTTCAGCCCTCTAATTCTTGAATAAATATTAACTTGAGGGCTGAAAAGTCGTGACGAGTATGGCTTATTCCATGATTTAGAAATCTCATTGTGAAGATCAGGAAAAAATGGAAGCCCTCGTGGTGGAGATGAAGCAGTAGAAGATAAAAAGCGCTCATCTAATTTACTCTTAGGACGAGCGCCCCTATTATAAGATGGCCATTCAATCTTTAATTTATCTACAGCCCGCGACATAACTTCCACCAGCTCATCATATGCTGGGGAAATAAATTGTGAATCTCTTTCCCCCATGTGTGTGCTTTCACTCTCCAAACTCATAGCATCGACCTCCTCGGAGGAAGAGCAATGAAGTAATGGAGGGCTCTCTCCCCGGGCGGAAGAAACCGCAGAGCGTGCTTCCGACACCGGGGGGGGGAGCGCTGGATCTTTCGGGTAAGGAAGGAGAAAGAGCCCTCGGACCCGTCTCCAACCCCTCCGAAAGATCCTTTTGCGATCCCCAGGAATGCATTCTCCGTGCTGCCTCGGCAGACGCGGGTCCTGATCCCTGCGGATCGCGAGCCTGCCCACTCTCTTTATCAAAGAGTGACAGGCGAGAGCGGAGCATGCGAAGCGGTAGCATCTCACAATGCTGGCACTCAGCCCCCTCGAAGGCTGAGACCGCATGCTCCACTCCCAAACAAATGACACAAAGCTCGTGTGTGTCCCCACCCGTTAAATAACGCGGGCAGGGAGAAGCACACTGTTTGTACACTTGTTTAGTTTCCATCCTTTTCCGCAACAGACAACAGTAAATAGACAGAGACAAAATGACACAGATCGCTTGCTGAGACACAGAAGCTAATGCCGCGTTTCACCGGATGTGCTCTTATGCCTTCCTGGTCATGACGTCACCCGCCCGTGACGCTCATTCTTTCCATTGGACTAGTTGACATTGATGCTCAGACGCATTCACGCTGGGGGCGTTCCCAAAGTGTCGATGACGCATCGCGAGTTCCCTCGAAAGGGAACAATTAACTGTGCCTTCTATTGGTGTGAAAGAGATCTTCAAAAATGCTGGCAGTAACTGTGACCGGGTTTTGTCTGTTTGGTATTGGAAAATGTTCCAGTATGTAAGTATGGCAATTTATATTATGCAAGTGGTTAATTGAAAACAATAAACAGTTGACATGGTTACTGGTCTTGTTTGACTTCCTAACACAATACATAAATCAACATAGTGAAATTAATGACTCAGTAAATGTTAAACTAAAGAAAAAGGGCATGGTGAGGACAGGAACAACACTAAACAATACACAATCATTGATACACCTATATCTGTGTTAAAGGGGTCATATAATGGTACATGCACTTTTTAAAGTTGACTGTACTGAAATGTGTGTTGGCAGTGCCTGTACACAACCATCCTATAATGATAAAAATCCATCCAGTGTTTTTGTTTTAATCTCCTTATATGCTTTTCCCCTGCCTCAAATCAAGCCGTTCGACCGTGTGACGTCACGCGGTCGGACGCCTCTCCCACGATTGTTGATTGACAGCAGCGTTTCAACATAGACCCGCCCTGAGCGAGCTGTCATCATAGTCCGTCATTGTTGATACACTGGAGCAGAATGGCGTCTAAGCGATTGTGGTGTTCTGTTCTTGGGTGTAATAACGAACACAGCAGTCATTTTGATGTTCCTAAACCGGAACTGCTGAAGACGGAGTGGCTGAGTTTTGTTTTCGAAGGGAATATTCCCCATGATCAAAGTCAATGCGTTCATGTTTACGCGATTCGCGAATCATTTCTTGACAGACTCCTTTATAAACGAGGGTCAATATAAAGCTGGTTTTGCTAAGAAGCTGTTCCTGAAAAAAGAATCAGTACCAACTATTGGCATATGCACTGAAACGGCGTGCTGAAAACAGAGCTGTTTTTGACCAGGTAATATGAGTGTTTTCTTGCAATACTAATGAGAATTTTTAATTAAAGTATATTACAAACTTTTCATTTCGACCCTAAAGAATCAAATGAACTTGTATGAAAATGGCATTATATGACCCCTTTAACTGGTGTTCAAATTTGCGCAAAACAGATAATATGTTATGATGTTAGTATGAAAAGTGTATGTATGCATGTATGTTCTCATTCCAGTGTCATAATAAGAGTCCTTTTACAAAATGAGAGTCTCTAGTCACAGACCCTCACTGTGACACTACCCCTATTACTAACCCTATCCATAACATATCACTAAAATCAGAGGGAAACGATAGGTGAATCACTGATGTAGAAGCCCCTAACCCTGGTTGTAAGCCTAATCTTGACTGTAAACTTTGTTTGGTTGTCTAGACTGTCAATTCTGATTGGTTGATTGGAATGTTGTTCCAGGATCAACAAATATGTTGATCCAGGAACATGTTGAACTTAGTGGAATCGGGTCTGTGCCACGCACACAGGGATGTCCGCTTGGGATGGTCTTACACGAACACACATTATCACATTTGTGCTCAGAGTCGAGGCTGGCATGATGACGCAAACACTGCTCTCTTATGCCCTCTGATTCACACTCACTTAAAAACCTCTGCTGCCGGGACATATCATTCTCACTCTCTGTAATACAAATGAATCTGTACACACACACACACACACACACACACACAAACCAACTCAACAAAATACTGAACTTTTATTATGGATAACACTGCTAAGCACCTAGTCTGACTGTCTTCCTCTCACCCTAAAGGAGAATTTTATTGCTCAGATGTTGCTTTTAAAAAAAAATGAAAAAAAAGCTTATGAGACTTAATAAGGTTTTCAGTTTTGCTACAACCATGAAGTATCAACAATATAATGTCTTACTTTTCCTAGCAAAGTTTGTGAAATCTTGACTTAAACTCAAGAGGAGGCACAAGTGAGATTATTAGGGTCTTTTTTTATCAGTGGTCACAAGTCTTAAGCAAGTCGCATCCCTTTCCTTTATTCTTGCACGTATCTAGCAAGAGTTAATTGGGTTACCCGCTTTATACACTATTATGTTGTAATGAAGTTGAAATAGTATAGGCTATATAAATCTGCTGCGGAGCTTGGTTCACTCTGCCAAAGTGCGCATAGAGGGCACATATCGTCCACTAAGGGGCCGCTCTCGAGCACCCTTCTGAAACCTAAAAAGACAGATAGTACACCCTACCGTCTCATGGACTTGTGCATGTGGCAGCTAATGTGAGTCCACAAGTCCGTAGGCTAAGTGCATATGAAGAGTGCCATTTGTGCCGTTACTTCCTGAGAACCGGCTCAAAAGTACGATTCGTTCAATCGAACATCAGTATAGTGCAGTGCTTTGTTTGTTCCTAGTATTTTTTTTTAAGTATCTTGAATCGTCTTCCTGTGTCACGCATATCTCTCTCTCTCTCTCTCTGAATTATCTACAAGCACTGTAACACTAGGTCAGTTTGAGGATATTTACATTTGCTACGCACTTTTTTCCAAAGAATCTTAAAACTTTGAAAACATGCATTTTTTTCAGTTCGCAGGGAATCAGTCCCATGATATTGCTCTTGTTAGGGGCATGCTGTTTTAGCTTCAGGAAAACAAACTGAAAAAGTAAATACTATTTAAAACTTTAACTGTTTGTGTAATAATAACATGCTAATAAAATTTCTCATGTTTATTTGTTGTTGATTTGTATTTATTTATTAATATTAAGGTTTATTGTTCTTTCCTGATGAGAGCTGTTTGTTTTTCATGGAGTGATGTTTGGTGAATTACATTTAATCCAATTAGGAACAATTTGACCCCGACCATAACGACAGTATCCTTTTTTTTAAACCTAATACTTGCCAGGTTACAGTACATCTACAGCCCTATTCAGAAATGATGTTTGGGTTACAATTATTGGAAGTGAGAATATTTGTTGTGTGGATGTGAGCGTTATGGAAGGTCATTTGTTCTGGATGCATGCAACTTGAAACCCATTATAGTGAGGATCACAACAGTACTGGTGCTACTACAGTGCCTGTTCTGAACAGTTCATTTCTTATCTATGTCAAATGGGATGGCAGAAGTGCTTGATCCACTACCTGATGTATTTCACCCATAAGCTTCTAAAAATCATAATGAAAGTGCAATGGGAAGGGCAACTAGACAGCTTTAGTTACACCGTTCAATAAAGTCCAGATAAATGAGGAGAAGCATTGATAAGAAACCAAAAAATAAGAAACCAAAGACATTCCCATCCGAATTGGATTAGATTCCCTCACAAGAGTTAGATGAAAAACAATAGGTAATTTTCTTGGTTGGGTGAGGAAAAACACAGACATTTCCAGATTAAATTAACAAACTACGTCTGCCCGACATATATTTACCCGAGAGAAACCCTGACAAATATGTTTTAGGGGGAAAGATAGAGATCTCATTTGTGATTTCTTTTTCCTACAGGTTATGCTTCTCTCCCTCTCTCTGGCTGAGGTAAGTGTTTCTTCACCCACCACCCAGGAATAAAGAATCACTCTGAGAAAGAAAAAAGAAGACACAAGAAGGCAGGAAGAGACCTCTGCCACCTGCTCGAGGCACCGCTTCACCAGCCTCACCATAAGGGTGGACATTAATTGTGATTGAAAATGACATTCCCCTCTCGCACACACTCATATCCCCAAACTTGGATCTACACAGTCAGTAAATCTTCATTTGGTCGCTGTGGGGGAGACCGTGGAGGTTCATAATGTTCGTGAAAGAGAGATCCCTCTATTTCATTTCTCGTATTCTTCTTTTCCCACTTGCTCGGCCCCTTAAGGACACTGCCTGTAAAACCTTATCTTCTTTTTCCAGGCCATTCACCTTTTCTCAATGTATTTGGGATGAGAGAATATGTTTAAATTTTAATTTAGCATTTGACCTTGTCATTATTCTCGCAAATCACATACCTAAATCTCTTTCAAAACGGCAGGCTTAAAAGTGGACAAAGCAAATTCTCCAGTCCACTTTTCCCAGATGGATTGTGCGTTGCCGTGAAGTGCAGGTTTGCCGTGAACTTTGTGTACCACAGAGACATCTTGATGGGCAAAAAGCACAGGCTGTGGCAAAGGTTCGGCTTCAGTTTGAGATGACCTGCTCCAAGCTGTCATTACAGAGAAGAAAGGAATCTCAAATTATCAATATATTACCATTTTCCTTTTTTTATAGTATATTCCTTCCACCTATTCCCAAAGTCTTTGGTTTGTTCACCCCTTCACCTAGTGTTCTTGCTACTTTCACCATTAGTTGAGGAAAGTTTATTTTCAAGACATTTCTGTCTAAAAGTCATGATGACAGAATTGTTATTTCTGTATGAACATGTATCCCTAACAAAATGCACCGGTGGAAGTATTTTTACATTGTTACTTCACTTAAGTACATTTACACTTAAGTGATTTTTTGCTCACTACACACTCCAAAGCATATCATCAGACTTTTTACTCCACTGCATTTGTTTCTCGTTATTTCGAAATATAGAGGTGTGGCATGTAACCCCATATAGCATTGTGAACAAGTTGATTCTTTTCAATGAACCTTCTGAATCACAAATCACATTGAAAGATCCTTAAATTGGACTGATATGATTGAAGCTCTCAAGTCAAAAACTCACTGATTCAATGATACGGTCAGAGTGAGTCTCCAGTTAAAAATTCACTGAAAAGTTCATGTCTGACTCAAAATGTGCTTATTGTTAATGAAAATCATATTTGTCATGACTGTCAGCAATTTGTGAACAAAATCTGCTCTTTTAACTGCAAGGCTGGATTTCCATTCCTGCAGATTACATGTAATCTTTCTGATTGTGAAACCTTCGGCTTCCAAACACTGTTCAGCTTCAAAGTTTGATTTGCATTGCTGTTTATTAAGCCCTTTTCTTTAGCAGGTATGAAAAAGAAATGCTAGTAAATCTATTACAGCAGTTGTACGTATGAAGATAATTATGTGGCACTTCCTTATGACCGTAATTAGTGCGATTGGGAGAGAGGACTGTTATGCAGTTATTTTATGTTATGATCTGTGACTCGAGTAGGTTTAGCGCAAATGCAAAAGAAATGAGATCATCAATCAAGGCCAGATTAGCCCCCTGTGGAGAAAATGCAGGGACTTCAGAAAACACATAAAGGGAGAAACAAATAAACAGACAAATAAAAAGATAATCGACTAGATGAATGGGTAGGCAGGAGGAAATGGAAAGAAATTGAAGTTGAGTGACAAAAACAATAGATGAGGTGAGAAATGTTGAGTTTAAGCCGAAGGGTAATTTGATGTGAGTGCGTGTGAGAAAGAGAGAGAGAGAGAGAGAGAGAGAGAGCGAGAGAGCGAGAGAGAGAGAGAGAGAGAGAGAGAGAGAGAGAGAGAGAGAGAGAGAGAGAGAGAGAGAGAGAGAGAGAGAGAGAGAGAGAGAGAGAGAGAGAGAGAGAGATGGAAAAGTGATAGAGAAGTTATGAGTAAAGAAAACAAATGTGGGTTTTGTACATTTGGAAAAGAAAAATAACCATGAGCAAAAAAGTGGATGTATAAATGAAAAGACCTGCATTGTACACAACTCACAAAAGAGTGATGTGAGAAAATACAAAATAGCAAACCATGTGGAGGGGGAAAGAACGGAGTTGAATACGTAGATCATAGTCAGGTGAATGCTTTCACTTTTGTTTGATGTCAGCCACACAAAAGGTGGTTTCAAAACACACAGGCCATTACATACAAGCCTCAGCTCTAGAGACATGCATTAGAAATTAAATTTGTTTCAGCCAGCCCCTCACAACACCACTGACAGATAATGTGTTCAAAACGGACAGTCTCTATTCTCTAGCTCGCGGTTGCTATTGAATCACCGAACAATGGATACTACCGTATGTAAAAACCTTTGTAATTAGCTGTGCTGGGTCTGAAATAAACCTATAACCGTAAACTTTGGTGTGTACATCATCCTGAAACCATTTCGCTATATATGGACATGATGTGATGCTATCATGTTTATAAACAATCAGACAAATAATGTTTGCCTGGTGGATGAAAAAATAGGTGAAAAGACTTAGTCAGGCAAAATCTTAAATCTTATCAGGCAATGACTTTTCAGGCAGCGTTTGCACACAAAGGTACATCACAAAACTAATTTCAGATAGACTTCTGAGGTAGAATAACAGTTTAATGATCTACGACAAATAGAGAGAGCTTAGTGATTTTTTTTTTTTTTACTACAATACTAATAAAGTCTCAATAAAAATGACATCAAAGCTGGAAAACGTTGATCAAAAATGTACATTTACACACAAACTGACCACCAACCACAAATTTCAGACACCAGAATGGAATACACAGTATTATGGGATATTTAGGGGAAGGGTGCTATCTTCAAAAATCGATCAGATGAGGTCTCACTAGACAGAATGTGACGCTATCATTGGATTCGGATGTGCCTTGTTGCCTTCCTACCATTACCTTTGGAGGCAGTATTTTTCATCTTTTCATCAGCCTTAATCTAAATTTATTTTGAAGCAGGGACCTATAAGTCATATAGAGGACAGAATGTCACAGAGACTTTTTTGACTTGGGCCAGTGACCAACCATCCAAAGTACCTTTTTTTTTTTTTTGGTTTTTTTTTTTTAGTCAGAGGCTTTTATAGGGAGCCATCTTTACTGTATATCATAGGCCATGTCCCAAATGGCTTAATATGGTTTCATGGTGTTTGTTCGCACACATCTGCGATGTCCAAGAGGCTATGGAGTGTCCCATTTGTCATCTCATGATTCAGGAGGGTGCTAAAGAGTGCCCCCTTTCCAGTCACTATGAACCACAGCTGACTATTATCCAGCATGCGACAAGGAGTGCAACCAAGGGTTTCTTCACACTTGGCTTGTTTGGTTTGATTAAAACGAAGCCTGGTGCGATTGCTCTGTTAGTGCGTTTCATTTGAATAAGCTGCCATCCGAACCCTGGTCCGCTTCCAAACAAACTCTGGTGCGGCTCGAATGATATATGAATGCAACACAGACCAAAGAAGACATGTACAAGAACAAAAAAAAGGAAGATGAGACCCTAAAAAGGACAGAATACTCACGCAAACCTGTTAAAGAATAAATAATTTTTTGAGGGACATGCAGCACAAACCTTGGCACCAAACTGAACAAACACAATAATTTCATAGTTAAAAAATTCAGCCTGGTCTCATTAGGAAAAAGTAGCCGTGGCAAAATTTTAGCAAAGCGCAAAATACGTTGCGTCGTGCACGTTTCGCGACAGTTTCAAAGTGAAATGTCCAGTGAGTGGCGTTAAAAGCGTGTTTATTTTTTTCCGGAACAGATGAACGTGAATATGGCAACGTTTTATTACATTGGAGTTTGTACGTGTCACCACAGTTCTGAATAGAAATGTCCGGTAACACTTTACTTGAAGGGCTGTACATAAGACTGACATGACACCTTCATAACCATGACATGACATATGTCATGAATATGAAGTAGGGTTTATGCATGTTTATGACAACTGTCATTAAGTGTCTTTCGCTCAATAATGGCATTTTGAATGCAAATATGACATTGTTTAAGATGTCTTTGTTATGACATCTTGACATAAACCAATACACCTGTCAGTGTCTTTGTCATGACAACTTGACATTAAATTAAGTTAAACTGTCATGGTGTTGGTTTTGACATTGGCTGTCATCAGGCCATTATAACTGTGTCATGAATATTTTTCGTGACCTCAACTACAGTGGTACAAATTGAATTTGTCATTAAACAGTTATAATGGCTTCATGACAGCCAATGTCAAAACCAACCACCTGACAGTTTAATGTAATGTTAACCAATAAAGCTAAGTGGTTTCTTAAGTTTGATAGTTAATCTGCTATGTCATGTTTATGACAGGTTGTGTTGTCTTAGTAATGTCAAGGTGTCATGACAAAGACACTGACAGGTTATGATGTATTGGTTTATGTCAAGGTGTCATAACAAAGACATCTCAAACAATGTCATATTTGCATTAAAAATGTCATAATTGAGCGAATGACACTTAATGATAGTTGTCACAAACATGCATAAAACTTCCTTCATATTCATAACATGTGTCATGTCATGATTATGAAGGTGTCATGTTAGTCTTATGCACACCCCTTCAAGTAAAGTGTTACCAAATGTCCGGTGAGTGGCGCTAAAAGCTCAATCCTCCATTTTAAAATAATGTACATCTACTCTAAACCCTAAGCAAACGTTACGCCCAGTGGGGGGTTGGGGCAAGCTGGGGTCAGTTGTACTGTTAGAGGGGCCAGTTACATTTAGACCTTATTGTTGTCATATCATTTTCTGCTCTGCACTGCAGGCATAAACAGGCAAAATACCATGTTTATAATCATCCAACAATGTATTTGCATTTCCATTATATTTTTACATTTGGATTACATATTCAGTATTAGTCACAGTAACTGTAATTGCATTAATGCATTTCCATTATATTTTTACATTTGCATTGCATATTCAGTATCAGTCACAGTAGCCTAACTGTATTTGCATTTCCATTATATGTTTTACATTTGCATTACATATTCAGTATCAGTCACAGTAACTGTATTCCACGATTTTTGTGTTTTTTGGGGGGGTTTTTGCAAAAAGATCAGCAAATTATCCTCTAACCTGGCCTTTTTAGAGGGCTTTCTCAGGGTGAGGCCATGCTTAAAAATATTCTTGTTTGCCGTAACCCGACCGACCCTGTCAAATTAGGACCGACCCAATTATTTATTTTTTTCCCCTTTTAGTCCGACCGACTTGCCGGTTGTAAACTTGCATTAAGACCGACCGATTTTTTTTTTACTCTTCAAACAACTAATACAAATGCAATAAAATAATATACATTTATTATAGTAAGTATTGTGAATATAAATTGCGTAGGCTACGTTCTTTCTTTTAAATAAAAACCCGTGGCGTCATCCATTATGATTGTTTACACCATTGGTTTACGCATGTCACACTATGGCCTGTGCGTTCGCTTCGTTTCATTCACTGTCAATGGTTCGCGCTCGGTGATGATGGCTGCGGCGCGGCTGCTTGTGAAATACGTCTGTATGAGCCTACATTTAGTCGCTCATTATTCGAAATTCTTAATGGTCAAATAGGGAATCGATGTTAACGGCCTTTTCTCGGAGCCCGTCCAGCTCGTCATGACATGCCCACCGCGAACGCGCGTCACACAGCAACTGCAGGCTCTGACAAACAAACACACATAAGTGTGGGAAGCCAAACACACCGAAAGGGGGACGAAACGGCGCGGTGTGTTACAGAGTTCGCGCTGTGCTGACTTGTAATCTGCGTGGCTCAATGGACAGAGACGCGCGAGCGCGACAGACTCGACAGCGCAGGAGAAGTGTTTGCTTGCGCCAGCCAATGGTCAGAGCGGCGCGAATTAATCTCACCAGCGCCGCGTTGACCAATAAAACAGCACATCCCATACCGAAATGTACTAAATTGCACAAAAGAAAATCGACCATTCCATAATATGTCAGGACTACTTAATCGGCCTATAGTTTCCTACAATGCGCCTAGCTATTTGACCACACTGATTTCCGTTAATAATAGCAGATGTTTATGGGTCAAATCTCTCACTCTCTCCCTGCAACTTTTTGTTACCCTCCTTTCCTGCCCCTAGACCAGAAAGGGGGCTTGTAACAGGGTCAAATGTAAACGAATGGTGCCAAACGCGCTGTTTTATTGGTCGGCGCGGCGCTGGTGAGATTAGTCATTTTAATTTATTTGTTTCCCTCTGAAAATCCACTTTCATTGAAATCTAGTGGCTCCTTTTTTTCTTTTGATTCTGCCTATTTTTTTTCCAAATGAATGCAGCTGGAATTAATGCAATAAATATGTTTTTTTTTTTACAAAGATTTCAAATTGTTTGTGGTCTATAACCTGTATCAGAATGAGGTTCGCAATGGTGCGCCCGAAGGCATGGGGGTTGAAGACCCAGTCAGTGACGTCACGATATGCAAATTTGTTTAAATTCATACCGACCTAATCACCATGACCAAAATTATCCTTTTTTTTTTACATTGAATCTTGAAAAAAAAAAATATAGACCTACCTACCGACCCTTTTTTTTTTTTTTTTTGCTGTTACTGCAAACCAAAATATTTTTAAGGATGGCCTGAATGAGAGGATGCATAATTGCTTTTTACCTGACATCTTTGACAGATGCAATGATTAATGCATCCATGGCCAAGATATAATTATAAAATATGACATGATTTTAAAAGTGACCTATAACATCGACTATGCAATACTCTTTAATTTAGTTCTAATACAATTATTAAGCCTATTTGGAGAGAGAGATGTTTATAATGTGACAATATGTCAGTCATCGTGTGATAACGAAAATATGACTAGGCCTAGACTACTTGTTCTGAGCAAGTGTTGTCTTTGAACAGGCTGTAAAACTTATGGCTAAGTTACAGACACTCAATGATGAAAAACTGATGCTAATTATCTGGGAAACATTCTCTAACAGCAGTCAAGTTGTCATTGTTTGTGTCCAACAAGTTGTGAATTTGTTGTAACATTAAAACAGGAGATCACGACTTACTCTGTGCTCAAAGTGATGCTCTGTGCTCAAAGTGATGCTCTGTGCTCCAGTGGTTTCATCTGTGGGTGAACGAAACTTTCGGAAGATGTTGTAGCAGAATCACGTGAACAATTCCAGGATATGCTTTTTTTTTCATTGGTTGTTGCGTTAAATCTTACCCAGATACAATAGTGCTATTTTCTGATTGGCTATAATTGTGTAGCACCTTTATTTATTTATTTTTGATTGGCTGATAAGTGGAACCAATGGGAGCTGGTTAAGTGATGCAAAGTCTTTTTTCATCCATAATCTGCCCATGTAATCATAATTGTATGTGAAAACTATTAAAAGTGCTTGCTGTTTTACTGCCTCTAGTGTACATTTCTGTTAGAAACCTACCTGATGGTATAGGCTACATATTTTGTGTCGCTGCAAAAAAAGTGTACAGAGGTACGTATTTATTAGACCAGGTTGCAAAAAAATTATACAAAAAATAAATAGGAACAAGATGTATTTTTGTAAATGAAAAAATTGACAATTCATGTTACTGACTTTCCATGCTGTGGTTATTAAAAATGTTTCACCATGTATGGTATGGTCAGTTAACATCAATTATCAGGTGTTTACAGTTCCAACATTAGGCATGGCATTCAGATTTGTGTGGGTAAGCACCTCACATTTTCTTCACATTAAATAACTAGTTGTGAAGTTTGTGATTATGTAAAATGTTCATCATTAAATTCATAGACTGGAAAAAGACAAGATGTTTTGAATATTAAAAGGAAATCTTTTGAAACCAAACTCAACTGGAATATTTCATTTTACCAAGTATGGCAAATGACTTCATGTGATATGTGTGGGAGCTTTCTGGGAAAGCAGTACCATGAGACTGATTAGGCTATTATATTTTGATTGTAGATGGGTCGTAAAATGTTCTTTTCTCTCTGTCAATCTGAGAAGTATTGTATCAGAGCTGGTACAGGCTCACTCTCTCTCCATTTCTCACTGCAGCTCTCCATCCTCCATAGTAAAAAGGTTATTTTCCTGAGAGTGGCTCTCTTGACAGAGCATTCACTTCGTCCTTCTTGGCACTCTTCTTTTCTGTGTCTCATCGTTTCTGGGTCCTTTCACTCTCTCTATCGCTCTATCTCTCTCCTCTTATTCACACTCTCCAAAATTCGAAAGGTTAGCCTTGAGTGTGTTATCTCTCTCACTCTCTCTCACTCTTTTTCTCTCTCTGTAGTGTTAAAGGCCTGAAAGGTTAACAGCAGCCCATTAGGAGGTAATAGACTCCACACTGACTCCTTATGTAAGACACAAATTCACATACTCCATCTTGATGGTGTGAGGCTATTAATGGACTTTTACCTCTGATTATTGTCTTTTAATTATTTTATTTGTCTTTTATTGAATAGCTTTTATTTACTTTGTTTAGCTTATTTGGTGGCTGAACTTGATGTTTTGTGTACAATGGTGTGCGATGGTGTTTTAAAATGAGGAGGCAAAGTCCTCACATTTTTTTATATTTCAAAAGTAAATTTATGTCCCTGTTACTCTTAATTTTCCTGGTTAAATAACCATTACATAAAAAGTGTAGTGTTTTTTTAACACTAACTATATGTAATGTTCTATTTATTGAAACAAAGTCACAGACAGAAATGAAGTACATTAGCTGATAGCTCACTAAAACCCCCACAGTCATCATGTTTTCAGCCCATTTCAAATTTGATTTTGATATGATATAAAGCGGTGAAATGTAAGTGGCTGAGTTGTTTACTTTTTAATTCCTATTAACAGCATCATTATCTTCATTCAGGCCGACTCGAGACATTCCCCCATTCATTCTCAATTACCCCCATCAAACTCCCCACATGCTGTTAAAGTCAATGACCAAAAGAAGAGTGTTTCTAGAGTGTTTTATGTTTTATCAGTGAAGTGTGATAAAGCTTTCTTTCAGTTCATGACATGGTTTCAAATTGTGAAAAAGAAGTTAATTGTATTAAAAGTGCACTTGTAGTATAATTCAGATATTAAAAGTGAATTATTAAAAACCGTAGAGGCACTTGCACATAATATAATATTACTGAAACAAAAAGACAGTTAAGTATACTTAAAGAGAGTACACCTTTGTACTTATGTTTCCAATACACTTTTTAAAAGCGCACTTGTAATAATGCCAAATTTAAAATTTAATGTCGGCTTAAAATCATTATATTCAATATTTTGCTGTGTATAAAGTATTCTTGCTACACACATGTAAAGTAATAAATTATAATTTGAACTGTAGTGTTGTTACAGGTGGTTGCAGGAAAGCAGATGGACATGAAAATATATTTCCAACACGAAGGTTTAATGGTAATAATAAACGATAGTAGAACAGGCAGCAACACACATAGTAACTTAGTCTAAGTGGGTTTGACAAGTAGCCTACTCTAAAGTTCAGCTAATTGCATTTGATATACATTTTAACTGTAAAAACATGCAATTTCAGTGTCTGAAAACATTACATTCAGTTCGTACTATATTATTTCTGTATATTATTATATATTATATCCGTAATAAGTACTCTTTTAAAAGTACGCTGTAAAGTGTACTTCTTTTTCCACAAGAGTTATGTTTTTATAAACTTCAAAATACTGCTGGTAAACAAATAAATCCAAGTGCTTCAGTGGAATCCAGTTGTTCTCTACTGGATATACTGGATTCCACTGAAGCACTTGGATTTATTTGTTTACCAGCAGTTCTTTTCATTTATCAGCAATGTTTTGACGTTTTCAAAAGATACATTTCAGAGTGAGCTGAAAGAAAACTTCATTAAAAAACAACAATAAAAAAAACGAATTTGGGTGCATTGTTGGATTAACTGTAATAGTTGCCGTTATCTCAGTCAGCACAAGTATTGTTTTCTGTTGCTTGTGCATGAGAATTAAAGAAAATTGTTTAAAGTCTGAATATCTTAGCGGTGATTGTAGTACACTGTAAAAAAAAATCCGTTGTTTTTACGGAAAAAAAACTGGCAGCTGTGGTTACCAGAACTTTACCGTCAAAAATACGGTATCAACGTTTTTGGTTTTAGAGACTTAACTTAAAATTTACAGTAATAAACCATAATTCATTATCTGATATAATGATAATTTACCAACCTATTGGAGTATTAATATCTGTTTTGTACCATTGTAATACACTGACAACCAACAATCATCACAGTAGTGATGAGAGTCACATGATAAATCTAAGAAGAAACTGTTATTTCAACAAAAATAAATCAAATATGAAGTGTCATGGAGGGAATTGTGGGAATGTCAATTTACGTTTTTTCACTGTAAATTATACAATGAGTTGTTCTTTTCACTTTCAAAAACTGTAAATTTAACGGTATTTTACAGTAAAATTACATTAAATGTACCGTTAGATCTATCACAGTTATTTACCGTATATAGTAAGGAAACTTTCTGTTAACCAATTAACAGTTTTGCACTGTAGCATTTTTACAGTTAAAATCACGATCATTTTTTAAATGAGAGAGGAGGAGGAGATATGTTATTTCTCCTCAACGATTCGAGATCGCTTTGACCACTTTCTCTGAATCACTTTCCTGATATCTTGTTTCCTCCTCATGTTCCGCCTCCTCTGCGCCCTACACTTAGGAAGAGGAGCAGTGCGAGTGGCAACGCTCACCCTCTGGGGCTCAGCCTCCAGTCCTCAGACCAGGCTCCTCTGAGGTTTTGGTGAAGATTTGGAACGGTGAGGTATTTTCAACCGTCTCTAGCACCACCAAGCCAGATCGAATCTGTCCATTGTGCGGTCCATAACCTCCAGCAGCTCCACATATGTGGGGAGGTTGGGAGGACTCACTATAGTATCTTCACCCTCCTCAGCCACATATTTCTTGGCTAGATGCTAATAAAGTGCTATCTACTGTATCTAAAGATTCGAGAGACAGAACGCCCTGATCCAGTAGATCGATCGAGTTAGCAACTGAAGAACACGAGAGGGACATACCTTCCTCGAATTCCTAAGTCAACTCAACATGCGATCCCCACGAACTCAGTCTCCGTTTTGGCTCAGCCATCGCAGGCAGGGCCGCATTAAGAGCTCACTGGGCCCCGGGGCTATGAGCTCTGCAGGGCCCCCCCACCACCACTTTAGGTCACCAACTACATGAGCTAAATGTTCTATCATTATACGAGTCGTTTTATTCATCTATGATATACTTCACAGTTAAGTTATATTACTTTTAATACGATTTTTTATCATATCAAAATTTTATGCCACTCAAATTTCATAATTCTTGTGACCAATTTCAATATCACAAAAAATAATAGTAGCTTAAGAAAAGAATCTCAAGCTTACTGATGACAAGAGTCACAAATAACAATAGAACAAAGGCACATAAGAAATCGACCTACTTGAAAAACTTAAAGCACTGAATAATATTATATTGTATAAAGTGATCAAATAAATAATACATAGTTTTCTCTATAAATTCAACATTCATTCTTATTTATTCTACAAAAGTGAATCACTCAAGGGCAGTAAATAACTTTATTTCTAATGTTTGATTAACATTATTGCAGAAATGGCGACAGCAGCTTTATTAGTAGCTACTGTCACTTTAAGACCTCAGGGTCGGAACTCAAGTGCGCTGTGCAAAACCGTCTCAAGTTCACCATGGTCTCAAAACCAAAATGAATTCTCTCCCGCTGCTTACTGTGCCTGAGCAGTTTAAAATAATTTGTATCCAAACCACAATGTTTAAAAAACGCGTTTAAATTATAAACTTGTATCATGATGGCGCAGGAAAATGTACATATTTCTACCGGATATATTATCGCCAGCCCTTTAGGCGAAAATAGAGTTTGATCAAACACAAAAAGCATCATACATCCATCAAGTTAATAATCAAACTTACCGAAAATTTTTGGGGTCGATGATGACGCATGTGTTTTAAGAATAGAATGAAGTGAAGAGTGGATGCGATTGATTGGTTGATGCGTATATTCTAATAAGGCGCAGGCAGCCATCTATAGGCCTACGTGCCAGTGGCGGATCTAGAAAATTTTATATGGGGGGGCAAAGGGGTGGCAAGAGGTCTTGGCAGGGTGGCAGGGGTAGACGGTACATGGGAATCCCTATATGTGAATTGCTTTAACAAAACAAACACAAAAACACATTTAATCGTTATTAAATGATTAACGTTATTGTTTAATCATGCCCTTACACACTACAAAGGTTTTTAGGAATGATTTATTAACAAATCCCTCTGAAAATATCTTCAGAATACTGCTAAGTGTATAACTGGAAAGTTTGGTGTACATAGGTGCTACACAGGCTGAGATGTTTGTACTGGAGAATGACAAAAAACTAATTTTGAGAAAACAGCATTTAAAGATTTGTAATGTAAAAATTCATACTTTTTTTAGTGGAAACAACTATTTACAGACACAATATCTTACCAAATCATTAGCAACAACAATACAAACCACCTAAATCACAGCATTTATGGCCTTCAACTGAACAGAAAAACGGTCAAAAACGCATATCTAAATGTCAGAGCACGTCACGTGATGCATCTGAACGAATCACGTTGTCAGAAATTGACATCAGCCAATGAGATTTCGGTTTTAGAGTTAAATGCCCATTGTACTTTCACGATTGGTTGCTGATTAAAAGGAAATGACCATATTTGGATACGACAACAATGTACAGGAGAGAGAGAGCTTTCCAACGGAGATGTATGTGATGACATTGACATGCAGCGATCGCGGAGCAACATGTTGATTTAGAACGACAACTTCTGTTGAATTTAGGAGAATACTGACGCAAATAGACAAAGTGTAGTAAAATAAAGTCCTAAATGTGTTTTTTTGGAAAAAAAAATTCACCACAAGTCTGAAAGAAGACATGTTATTGAAGACAAATAGCCCAAAATCTTCAAATTAACCAGTGAAAAAAACCCCGATGTTTTTGTGTCTCGCCTTAAGCTGTTCTTGTCTTTACTAAAATCAAAATTAGGCTAATCAAAGGGAAGAGTGCTCTTACAAATCACGAGGGAGCGAATTGACCGCTGATTTTGGCTAACGTAATAGACGCGCTGTTTTTGCTGATGCTGAATCGTCTTTAGTATACAATACATTCATTACAAATGTAACTTTAAGTTAAACGTGTGTGTTTAAACTACACCTGGGGAAACTCACTTCACCTTCAGAGGCTCTGGGGAAGCTCACTCTCTCCAGTCGGGTTGCAGGGCCACCTCACCGCAGCAGACTCGCTGTGTGTGTGTGTGTGAGCCGCCAACGCCGCTCTGCACGTTTGAATCAGGGACGCAGGGGGGAGGGGCTAATAATATATTTAAAATTAAAAATTAAATTGTTCACTTTTGGTAAATGTATTGTTTAGTTCACTGTTTTGAGAAGCTTGTGGACATAGTGGCAGGTTGTTTTTACAAGTACAGTTTTTGGATCATCAAAGTTAGGGGGGCAGCAGGGGGCAAGGCTCTAGAGAGGGGGGGCACCTGCCCCCCCTTGCCCCCCTGTAGATCCGCCCCTGCTACGTGCAGCAGCAGGTAGATCGTTCACAAGTTAAATATAGAATAAATGTATTTGTTATATCAAATTAAAACGTGACGTTTCAATTCACCATTCCTTGTTTCATATCAACAGTAAGCTGCTCTGATCTCTCTCTCTCGTAGTCACTCGGTGTAACGTTAGTCTTTGCCCCGCGATGTATTTTTCACTGCGTGAGTGAGAACATGATGTGCGTGACTCGTGAGAGCCGCCTGGCTTGTCACACTGTAACTAAAAAAGGCGGGTCTTTGCGAACGGTCACTATAATATTAATGATTCCATGATAATGCATGGAATATACGGCAAAGCACCACTAAATAACAGGGCTAATTTGTGGGGGGCGTTGCGTGGTAAGGCTTTGGCAATCAGATGGCTAGTATCTACTCCACAGCCAATCACGGGCCCCCTCCTTGTTCGGGCCCCGGGGCTTTAGCCCCGCCTAGCCCTATTGTTAATGCGGCCGTGATCGCAGGTCCCGATCCTGCCCTGCATGCCTCGGTAATATGGACAGATGAGACCAGAGCTGCTTCTTTTTTAAAAATGCTCACAATGAGTGCATTCAGCTCCTTCGAAAACTGAACGTCCATGCTCCACACCTATGCACATAATGCACAAGTCATGTGTGTGTTCAGCTGTCAAATAGCTCTGACACGGAGGCACACACTTGACAGAGTGCTTTCCCATAGTATTCGCCTTCACACATATGCAAACAAATTGCTCCTGAAGACAAAAAAAAAACTGATGACATGTACTACAGGTGTCCTTTATACTCTCGGGCGCACAAGTAGTGACGTCACGGACCGTCGTCGGCCAATGAAACTGTCGTGTTTAAACACGTGCTTCAGACACCATTCGAAAGGGAACCCGCCTGCGTCAATAGACTTTGTGGAATGATGAGTGTGATATGTGATTTAAGCTGGAACGTTTTAGTTGGAACGTAAGTTATTTTTGATGGGGATGTTTACAGAATGAATTGCTGCAGGGTCAAGCCAGCTTTGCCCTGTGAGACACTGTAAATTGGGGATGACATTAATGGTTCAGTGTGGCACATAGACTGTGTTATCCTGCTGCAAAATGATCTAAATTCAAGACCCAGGAAGCGAGCAGCCAGCTCACCGTGAATAATGACAAACAACCGTCTGTGTGTATGTGTGTGATTGAAGACTGGGAACTGATGGTTTATACAATAATTAAGTGTGTTTATTCTGAGTCCAGTGCCCATTTAGGGTGTCAGCATGGCACTCTGTAAAATGCAGCTGGCAGAGAAAAAGAGAAGGCACTGTGCCATCATCTATCTCTGAAGGAGGAAAAGAGAACGTGCTGGAGGGAGGAAATACTGGGAAAATACTGGGAAAATAGATGCAATGTTGGCCGAGAGAGAGATACGCCAATATTAGTCACCATGACTCTATACCAGACGAGACACAATGGATATGATGATCTAGTTTTAATTTCTCTGTATTAACAGTTATATTTATTAGCAACATTGTCTTTAACCTGAATGTTATTTTTAGAAATTTATTTCATTTTTATAGGGCAGTTTCATAACAAATGTTTTGTTTGAGAAAAGAGGATTTAAGACCATAATCAAGTTTATGACCTTCTGTATAGTTTCATGAAAGACCATTTTATTGTGATTAAATAAGGCTAATTCATAAGTTGCGGTAAACCAGAATTTGTTTCTTTTCTTTTCTCTTAAAATAGCCTCATCTCTTCACAGCTAAATTAAAAATAATTTCTGAACAAAATGTCTAATTGCCAAATGCTACCATTGCCCTTTATGCCCTTTAGATATTGTTGCATGTTGCCTGCAACATTTTCTGAATGAGACATCATGATACAGACTTAGAATAGCTGTATCTTACCTTTTAATGTTCTGAACACCATTATGTTTCAAGTTAATTTTAATTTTAATCATTTTGAATATACATTCCTGAATGCTTTGAAAGAAAGAAATACTTTTATTCAGCTAGGTTCATTAAATTGATCAATATTTGACTGTAAAGACTTTTACATTGTAACAAACAATCTCTGTTTCATATAAAGGATGTTCTTTTGAATATTCTGTTCATCAAAGCATCAGTTTCCATCAAAATATTAAGCAGCACAATTGTTTTTAGTATTGATTAGAAATATTTCTTGAGCTGCACATCATCATAATATATTATTATAGAATGATTTCTGAAGGATCATGTGACACTGCGGACTGGAGTAATAAAAAATGCTGAAAATTCAGCTTTGCATAACAGGAATATATAGCATTTTGAAATATATCAACAGAAAATCTTAAATCATAATAATATTTAACTAATATTACTGTTTTTACTGCATTTTAATCAAATGAATGCAGCCGGGATTAGCATAAGAGATTTCTTTCAAAACATTTTGAATGGCATTGTATATTAATTTATTTATTATTTAATGCAAGGATTATAGATATTTTTTCTATACTGGTATATACTGTATATATATATCTGTAATTAGAAATGATCAATTATATCATGTATTAGCATAAGCCAAACGATAGAAATAAAAGGTTACATGTGCACACTCTGTATCAGCTTATATCCACCAGAAAGCTCCGAATCGATAGAGAATCAATACTCAGTATCCTCTTCCATCAGTGACTATTTTACACAGAGTTATTTGATTTAAATTATGTGCCAATAACAGCAACACAACAAATATTGTGGGTAAACATGCAAGATCCATCTCTGATATGTCACAGCAAATTTTTAACATTGAGATAGAAGTTGTTATCAAAGGCCATCCAGATCAGAAATACATTACTGTCCATAAGCATCCTGCATTTAGCACTTGTCTGAGAATCTGATCTGTTGTGGTTTGGAGGTGGTGGAACGTGACAAAGCTTGTTGTGAGTTATGACTGGTTGATACCTCTTGCCGAGCCCCAATTTAAACACTGATATCCGGGGGTGCACGCTTCCTACTGGACTGAACCAGAACAGATTTCCAGGATCTCTAGTGCTATTTTCATTTTTCCTCTGCGTTCTTACACCTCCACAACCCTTGCTCACACTTTTTTCTTCCTTTGTGCGTTTTTTTCCCCATTCAGATGGGGTCGGTTTTTGATGTTATAGTATAAATGCATCAAAAGTCCTTGATTTTTCTTCTTTCCCCCACTTGTCAGGGTCTCCTACGTATGGTTGTCTGCACTCATTTTCATCACCTTCTCTATCTGTCTCTTTTGATTGGGATTGTTCTCATGTTCGCACAGGGTTCCTTGCAACTGAACTGAGCTGCAGTGTTCTGCAAAACTGGTGTTACTGAGAATTTAAAGCATCGTATGTTTTCACCTTGTGAGGGATTTTCATTAAGTAAAATATGCTAAAAACCCTTTACCTGTATAGTGTGGATACTTGTGACTTTGTGTGCATATTTGTATAGTTATATATCTTTTTGTTGTTGTTGTTTTGGTAGGTTTATTTGTTGGTTTGGTACTCTGTTTTACAGGACTGTACACTTGTATATATCTTCACTGCTGACTGTTGGATTTTCAGAGCACTTGTAAATAAACACCAGCAATTTTTTTTCAATGACATTTTTTTTAAATATGTGATTTTGGTGATCAAAGATGAGTTTTAAGGGATAAAATTATTAATTACAGGGGGACTTTAACACGTCCCACAGTACACTCGAGGGTACCCAGTCCAGGGCCTGCCAAAAGTATATATATATATATATATATATATATATATATATATATATATATATATATATATATATATATAAAAAAAATCAGTTCTTTTGGATGTATTTTATATATATACATAATGTATTTGTATTCTGCTGTCTAAAGTTTTGCATTTAATTTCAATGTATTTGAATTGTTGGTTGAAAATTAACATGAACAACAGATACAATCCAAGATGGTGGTCCATACATGATTCAAGGCAGTTGTAAAACTAGTTATGAAATAAAGTAATAATAATAATAAAATTAATATTCATTTTTTTAATTGAAAGTTTCCAGTTATATATATCAAATCAAATATCAATTCCAAAAAGGCTCACTCTTAGCAGCTAAAATAATTAGTACCATATAAAAAGCAAAAAGTATTTTGTAATATTAAAATGAAGTAAAGTAATTATGTTTTGTTTTTCTCAAGTGTTACAATTTCCCTCCACCATTGTTATTGAGGCGATTATATTTAATTTTTATGTTTTAGGTCTTTGTCTTTTTCACACACAGTTCAATTCCATGGGCAGACTCAATACAGCTATAATATTTAATGCAACCATGCCATGATCCATTTAGGTTTGATCTTTTTTTGTATAACATACACAGTATGAAGCCCACATTCCCTGCTGCTTTTAGGTATTACTGGCCGATCAAACGTAATAATGGGAAACTACAAGCTATACGCTTTCATTTGTCATCAGATACCTTCAACCTCCCACAATCTATTTTTAGAATCTATAGTTATTGTGCTTTTTCAACAGCTGCTATTTCCTATTTCATTCCAGTTTTATAAACCATTCTAAAGAATATGTATTATAAATTGAACATAATGCCATTCCAAAAGACGTATCAATTTTTAATACCGTTGATTGCTGCTGAGAGGCTGAGCTCTTTTCTTGTATTTTCTAGTATTTCTCTGCTGTCACTCAAAACCAATTCAAAGCAAGACTGGAGACCATCCAGACCTCTGAACAGACCATTACAAAATATCTATCAGCAAAGGGCACATTGCAGTCTTGAGAAATTATGTTTTGGCTCAATGATCCTGACAATGCCTGGTTGTAAAAGTAGTCCTGCAGGAATCTTGAAGTAAACAGCAGTCATTGGTTGAGAGGTAAGGCTCCTGCAGGTTTGTTGTGAAGAGACTAAAATTTTTCTTATTTCCTTAAGAATTAATAAGGGGTCTTCTATTAGGATTACATGTAATGAATTATTGATGCCCGGTATTTAAGTGTCTAAAACATTTGTGATTGGGTTTGATTTTTATTAAAACAAATTTTTTTCTTTCTGTTATATAAGTTAAAAAAAATATTAAACTGCCTTGGACTTTTATCATGCCTTGCAATATTTAGAGTGCATTTAAAGTGCATTTATTTTTACTAAAATCTTTAGTTGTCATTTCATTTTTACCTCAACAATTTTGTCATTAATGTTTTGAAAGTAATTTTTTTCTTTAATAAAAAGACAGCAGTGTCAGTGAAGAGGTAGATGAAATATGAGATGTGATGTGTAAAATCAGAGAAATCTAGGCGAACATCTCGATATTGAATATCAAATATCTCTTGATATCTCTTGATGTCTCTTGAATTTACCATCAAGCTGAATTTTTATAAAATTAACATTTGAAAATGTTACTTAGTATTCAAGATAAATGAAGTGTTACAGCTATTGAGGCAGCCTTTTTATTTGAAAAGTTTCAAATGAAATTTCCACCACAGAACGATGATTGATGTGTTGAAAACTACGAGAGAGTTAAATGAACCAATAGAAACATTTTAATTCACTCTTTTAGTCACTGCATGTGATGTTCTCTTTTTCTTTGTTTCTATATCATCTACATCTATATCATTTTGTACCAATAATCAACCCTCTTTTTCATATCTCCAGGTTTAATGCTGTAATGAAAAAACAATCTGTTGTGTAGAGGCATTGTGGGTGTTCCTAAAAAAGCAGAACTCTCCTATTCCCAAGCACATTTGTCATGCCCAATTCTATCCAGTATTGGCTAATAGCAGATAATTAACAGCTTTTTGATCAGAAGCACTGTCGCAGGAACCTGGGGAGATGCTCCATCCCGGAGGAATGAACTGCAAACTCCACAGTTTTCTGTCTCAGTGTGCGGATGAGCTTTACTGCATGTTTAGGATATTCTGGAATGAAACATGGCTCAATTTCTTTCTGTACAGTCAGCACTATTCAAAAACACTGCAGACAAAACTGCTTTTTCCCCAAGATGCTCTTGATTATCTCTTTCGGGCTCTAAAGGGGCTGTGGGAGTTGTAGCATGTTAAGCACTATATATTATTAGCTGATTCTTCTGCAACTCTTTTAGTGAAGACCATAGGAGGAAAGCCTGGATATAAGTAGCACTGTTGCATTAATTTCAGTCATTATCTCAGCATGGGAGCTATGATGTTTTTCTGCAGGGTATAAAAACAGTCGTCTTCTAACTTGATTGAATTCGCTCCATAAATAGGACAAGATTTCTAGTGAATCACAGGGAAGTTAGCTACTGGAAACATGCCGTATGAGCTAATGGCTTGTAGAAAAAAAAATTAGACAAATTTTTGATACAGTAGATACATTAGTCTATATCATAGTTCAGATAATTAGAGCTCCATTAAAATTGCAGGCTGCTCAATTAGCTTCACTAGCTATGTTTTGCTATGTTTGTCCAGCACCAGACCAGTATGGAATTCAGGATAAAGCCAGTCTTTTCAGCAGGGTAAATCCAGCTGATAATGTTCTGCAATGGATAAAATTGTCGAGTTTGGCTTAGCACCAGTGTTTACTTTCCATTTGCCTCACATGTTTACACTTTCACAGTACATTACCTGCTGTGGTTTAACTATGAAGGCCGTGAAAGGGCTTGAATGCATGTCAGTGTTGTTGGTGAGTAGTTTTGACTAAATGATTAAATACGCCCGTGATGCATTCGCTTCACCTCTGGAGCAAAACATTAGAAATGTGTGATGGTGTTATGTTCAGACACTTCTCCTAATTGTTTGGGACATGTTGGCTGTACTGGTTGTTCTTTGCCAAGCCTTTTCTGTTTGCGGATCACATGTTTCACAAAATATAGAAATTGCTTGAGTACAAGCATTGGTCTGTTAAAATATGTGTTTGATTCAGTGAGATATGACCCAATTTATACATATATGTGTTAGCAACGTCCACAAAAATCAATCAAGACGTTTGACCAACCTTGAAAAGTTTCTTTAATGAGCACATAAAAGTGCAGCAGTAATTTTCTCTCTCTGCTTCTTATTCTCTATCTCACTCCCTGCTCTGCTTCTCATCAATATGCAGCTCTCCAGAGAATTTGATATATTTTACACCTGAAAGCCTTCGTTCAAGAAAAGAAGCAAGTTGGCCTCTCATCCATCCATTCCACTGTGATGTTAAGCATTTAGGTAACTCTTTATTCTAAACTCATGAATTTTTTATGAGTTAATATATGTAGTTTATAAAACATTATGTTATTAGTCTCACAAGAGTGGTGCATGCTTAATGTTGATCTACCTGAGGTATTAAAGTCATGATCAGACTCCTTAATTACCTGTAATGATGACAGAACTCCATCTTATACTGCAATCTTTAAAGCTGAAGGGTGTCATTTCTGTTTCAACAAAGGAAACATAATGAAAAAATAAAAATAATGACTGTTTTCAAACATGTTTCCTAACAAAACTCTCCCTGCCTGCCATTGGTCAGACAAACAAGTAGCCCCACCCCAAACTCACGCCATTGATTGAGCTGTTGCTGTGCTAGGCTGGTCAGAGTGAAACAGAGTAATTTTTTTTCTACATCACAGAGCCACAGTGTTACACTTTTTTTTTCAAACTATGAATGGCCAATAGTTGTATCTGCATATTAAACTTCAATTGGAGAAAGCATTTGAACACATAAAGCAGCAGCCATATCACCCTGTAGCCCAAGACTGGTTGCCCACTGAAGCTAAGCAGGGCTGAGCCTGGTTAGTACCTGGATGGGAGACCTTCTGAGAAAACCAGGTTGCTGCTGGAAGAGGTGTTAGTGAGGCCAGCAGGGGGTGCTCACCCTGTGGTCTGTGTGGGTCCTAACGCCCCAGTATGGTAATGGGGACACTATACTGTAAATTGAGCCCCGTCCTTCGGATGAGACGTTAAACCGAGGTCCTGACTCTCTGTGGTCACAAAAAATCCCAGAATGTCTTTCGAAAGTGTAGGGGTGTAACCCCGGCATCCTGGCCAAATTTGCCCAGTGGCCTCTGTCCATCATGGCCTCCTAATCATCCCCATGTATATATATACCAATTGGCTTCATCACTCTGTCTCCTCTCCACCAATAAGCTGGTGTGTGGTGGGCGTTCTGGCGCAATATGGCTGCCGTCGCATCATCCAGGTGGATGCTGCACATTGGTGGTGGTTTGAGGAGATTCCCCCTTCTATGTGAAGCGCTTTGAGTGTCCAGAAAAGCGCTATATAAATGTGATGAATTATTATTATTATTATTATTATAAAGAACATAAATAAAACAGGCAACTAATCATTTCTGCAGTGTGACTTGGTATAAAAAGGTAGCTTGCTGTGGAGTAAATTCAACACACTCTAACTATTGTATGTTTTGGCAAATTAGTGGCTAATTCATCAATTATACATTTTGATACGATCTGTTTATGTCCCTCTGACGGTTAGGTTTAGGGATGGAGTTAGGAGTAAACTATCATATTTATTTATTTTTTAAATCTAATGTTTCACCAATCATTATTACATACTGGGGTCTTTAGCGACCCGGATCTATATCTAACACTCACAGCAATAATATAAACTCTCCTGATAATACAGTAATAATTACAGAAGAATAAAATAAAGCATATTTTGTTACCTTTTGGAGCTTGGAAGGGTTCAGTTTGAGCAGATGTTTTATACCATCATCATCACTGTCCTCATCAGAGCTCATTTGTACATTCAGTATCTGGCTCCTATTCGCAATCTCAAACATTTTCTCAAAACTATCATTTTCAACATCTTCAAAATCAATATTTTGACCGCAGACAGCTTCTTCACCAGATCCACCACCATCAAGTGACAGTGACACATTTTTTCAGTACTTTTTTCAGTACTTTTTTAATTTTTTCAGTTCAGTACTTGCTCGGCAGTAAATGACTGAGCCATTTCAAATTTTGCTGCATGATACTTCCTATTCTTTTGTTTTCTGCCTGTGGTATTTTCTGCCTGTAACTATGAGTGAAACGTCACTTTATCATTGTGTATCAGACATTGCCACCTTATGGAATAAAGGTAAATACACTTATTCAGTCATCAAAGATTCAATTATTGTTCTGCAGAAAAAATATATTTACTTACACTGTTACACACCTCGGGTCGTTAGCGACCCTATACAATTTTTTATATACAATAAATGTGAAGACAGGCATTCAGTATTTTTTTCTTGTTATATTGTTTATAATTAATTGATTGAGGAATACTGAAAAGGTTGATGTTTAACTTTTTTTTTAAAAATGAATGAGGAGGAGGATAGTAAATTATGTCCCGGGTCACTAAAGACCCGAGATGTTTTAAGGGTTAAAACCAAAAGTTTTATTAGTTAATATTGTTTAATGGACCTCATCTAACTCAAACTAACTGTTAGTGTGGCAGGAAGCACAAGGATGACGATGAGGAACAGAAAACAGGAATTTATTTAACAAAAACTCAGGAACCATACAACACACTCAACATTAACGAGAACGGACCAGGAATGAGGGAGAACACAGGGTTTAAATACACAGAGAACAGACTAGGTGAACAAGGCACAGCTGGGGCAAAGTAACTAGACACAGGTGAAGGGACTGAACACAAACGAGGAGCGGGAAAAACTGGGACACAGGACTGAACCAAAAACACTAAGCAGGGGGAAACAGGACACACATGTAACATTACGCCCCTCCAAAAAGGCGCGACCTCGCGCCGTATAACTTCAATTGCCCTGGAGGCTGACGAATGCGAGGTCAAGCCGGATCAGGAAGCCTCCAGGACGTGCAGGCGACCAGGGCGAAGCAGGACCTTCGGGCGGCCAGGGTGGTGAAGACCCTTCGGGCGGCCAGGGTGGTCAAGACACAAGGATGAAGAAGAAGAAGGCGAAGAAGACCCTTCGGGTGGCCATGGCGGAGACGACCCTTCGGGTGGCCATGGCAGAGACAACCCTTCGGGTGGCCATGGCGGAGACGACCCTTCGGGTGGCCATGGCGGAGACGACCCTTCGGGTGGCCATGGCAGAGACAACCCTTCGGGTGGCCATGGCGGAGACGACCCTTCGGACGGCCATGGCGGAGACGACCCTTCGGGTGGCCATGGCAGAGACAACCCTTCGGACGGCCATGGTGGAGACGACCCTTCGGGTGGCTATGGCAGAGACAACCCTTCGGGTGGCCATGGCGGAGACGACCCTTCGGGTGGCCATGGCGGAGATGACCCTTCGGGCGGCCATGGCGAAGAAGACCCTTCGGGCGGCCATGGCAGAGACAACCCTTCGGGTGGCCATGGCGGAGACGACCCTTCGGGCGGCCTCTTGTAAACTCTAGTAGTTCATTCATTCCCTACTTACAACCAATTGAAAAATTAGTTATGCACAACTGTACAACTACTTCTTCAAAAATGCTTTGCTGCTGGTTGCCATATTTTCAACTGAATTCAGCTTTTTATTTTTTACAGTATAATCTGTTTATTACTTGGTCTATTTCAGATAATTAATGTCACAGCAAAGACCTTTGTAGATGTCCTTCTTAAACTCCTGATATCACGCTCTCTCCCTCTCCCCGGGAATGAAGAAAAATATTTTTATCTCTTGTTTTGTTGCAGTGTTTAATGTTTGTGCCTGCAGTAGATGGAACTCACATGTCTGCTGTTGGGCTGATTGTATTAGAGGATTATCATCAACCCCTCCTTGTTTTATATAGCCCATCACAAGACCTGGATCAACTAAATCTTCCCCTTTCTGTAACATTTGAACCTTGTCTGCTGGTCAGTTGATGTTTCAGTCAAGTGTGTAAGAGCAGATTGTATTCTTTTATTACAGTGGTGGCCATGTCATCTAGACAGTGTGGCAATGCAGTTGATGTGACTGAAGTGTGTGTGCTGATATTAAAGATTGTACACGAAGAATAGTGGTTTTCAATGACTTTCATGTGGTCGTGTCTTTAGCCGCAGGCTCTTTTTTTATTATTAAGTTTTATCTTTCTACATAAAGAAGACACCAAGGAAAGCATGTGATGCCATCCAGCGAGTCAACCTTAATTGCAGCCATTACTTGAGTCTATTAAAACTATGAATCAGTGGTTTCTTCAGAGGAGCTGAATTAAGGAATGTTTCAAGTTTCAAGTTAAAATGTCAGTGACAATTTGTTCATTGAAATGTTTAGGTTGAGGCTCCTGCATGTGCAATATAATACAATACAATACAATACAATTTAGAGGAAGAAGGGAAATAAGTAGATATTTACAGTAAAGTAGGCCAATATAAATGCAAAACAAATATATGCTTGTATGTTTGCTTTGTATATTAAAGTCCCCCTGTAGTCAATAATTTTAACTAATAATTTTAAAAACTCATCTTTGATAATCAAAAGGACATATTAAAAAAAAATCCTTGCATTTTTTTAAATTTAAAATAGTTTTAATGTAACTCTACACCTTTGCTTCATTTACAGTAGTATACGCGTAACAATGCATATGCAAATTAGCCCTGCCTCCACTCACTCACACCAGCTCAGAGATCCACTTGTTGATGATCACACGTTGACGTGATTGGTAGTTTGTGACGTCAGAAACACCAGCGATTTCAGACCTCGTTTTTGAGACTGTCTTTGGTTCACTGCAGTTTAAGAAGAAAATACTCAGCAATGGTGCTGACTTATGAATTTGCACATGGTTTGTCTTAAAGCATATTAAAAACACTACACAGAAATATAAACAACATTAAAAACTTGATGTTCACCACAGGGGGAGTTTAAATAATAGAATGTGTAGTAGTATATGTGCAGTGTTTTAAAGTGCAAATGCTCTTTGTAAGGGAAAATAATCATGAAGTATATGCCTAAGGTTTGTGTGCAAAGAATGCAGTTCAAGAACCGGTCGTAGATAGTAGAAAACTTGTGATCAGGGTACATGAACAGACAGTGCAACAAAGAAGGAGTGAAGTCTGCATTACAGTGTGTTAAATGGGTCATCGGATGCAAAATTCACTTTTATATGTTGTTTGAATGAACAGTATAAATGTGTTGCAGTGTGTGGACACAAATCAAGCGTAGCGTCAGTTCTGGCGGGTCACGTTAGTCAAGCTCGCATCAGCTGACTCTCAGCTGATCCACGTCTACCTATAGGAATACGACGCCTATCACTGTATACATATATAAGCTCCTTCAGTATTATCAACAGCTATGGCGTTTCTCAGAAGCTAATTACCCTCCTCCATCCCCAGCTCCTCCTCTCGCCAAGTATGTTGTACTTTAAATCTTGAATTAAAGATATCTGCTTACATTCATGTTGGTTCTGTTCTGTTTACCCTAAGGTTGGTTATTGCTGCTCTCCCTGCTCTTATCCATGCTAGGCTGCTAGTTCTCACCCAGAACGGAACCATACCGCCAATCCAAACTGTATGCTAATTTTCAATCATATTTGACGATAATGGTCCTGACAGAACCACCTTAATCCTCAAAAAGTCTAAACTCTCTCAATAATCAGGCCGTTTGAATTTTCTGAGCACTTGATGTCATAAGGCTCATGCTCCGCCCACGACCACTGACGGACTGTCCCGTATTAGCATATTTCTGCCCTCAGCCATTCAACACCCCCCATGGAAGAGGTGGGGTGAGCAGTTGCTCATTATCGTTTAAAGAGACACGCACCGAAACAGATCACTGTGAACAAAGCTGTTTTTGAGGATGTAAAAAGGGTGTTTTACACAACCATTAAGGAATTTTAACCAAAGTATATTACAAACTTTACATGAACCCACTAAAGAATCATACCAACTTGTGGAAAATGGGCAACCGATGACCCCTTTAAGAGTTCTGATGGCCTGCAGGTAGAAGCTGTTCTTCAATCTGCTGGTTCTGGATTGAATACTCCTTTACCGCCTGCCTGATGGCAGTTTGTTAAACAGCCTGTGTGCTGGATGACAATGATTTTATGAGCTTTCCTCAGACATCAAGTGTGGAAGATGTCCTGTAAGATAGTTGTTTGCATTTTTTAGTTTAGCGCACCTGAATCATCACCCGGGAATTTCCTGTGCTGGCAAAGGAAGGACATTAATGTGTCCTTACGCTGCCGCTCATCCATAAAGTTTTTGTCTTTGACCTGTAAATACAGTTGGAGCCATCTCACATTATGACTTTGTTTGCTTTGACATTCCAAATTCTCTTTGATTGTTTTCCCCTCAGCAGATCCTATACCCCATGACTAGGCTGCATGGGATTGTGCAGAAAACTCCTTGCATGTTTGTTTATTAAATATTTCGGATAGATTAATCTTGTTTTCATTTTTTGAATCAGGTATCAGACCCTAACATTATTGGGATGCAAGGTAAGCAGTCCGAATGACAAATCATGAAATGCCAGTTACCAGAAAACTTTTCCAGAATACATCCTTGCTGAATAAATGTAGGCTATTAATTTAAAAATAAATAAATCATAAAACAAACAAACACAAACTTACTGACCCCAAACTTTTAAAACGGTTGCCTGAGATTCCATACCATAAGCTGTCCTGTTTCTAGAACCTCCTTGCATAATGTTTCTCATCTATGATGAGTTTTCTTCCATCTGATGTTAATCACAGTAAACACCTAAAGCCTGATGACCTCCATCTAAATGTCCTGATATTTCCGCTCACACTTTTAAGTGGTGCTATCTGAATCCCTTTTACCGTCTGCCCTGGTGACTTGTAATCCCCATGATTTGTTTTATCCCTTTTCCCTCTTTCTCTCGCTTTCTCCCACTCTTACAGCATTCTTCCTGTCATGCCTTTGAACTGTCAGAGGTCAAAATTCCTGTCCGAATGATTGGCCTTCTGTGCTGCTGCTGAACTCTAGAACTCTTGAACTCGGACTCCTCAGTTGATCAAAAAACTACTCCCAGTCGGTGTTCACTCAAAGTCGACAGTGGAGGGTTAAAAAAAGAAAAAAAGTGAAGTAAATCACATATGAGATCTGACTTATGGTGCCAGATCAGATACTCTCAAAAGGGGACATGCAGTATATATGGTTATAGGTCTGAAGATGCAAAACACATGTTGTGCAATGTATTAGAGGAGGGGAAAAAAGACAAAAAAGTGTTAAAAGTATATTCATGGAGGAAGAATACCAGCACTTTTCTGAAGAAAAAAAATACCAATATAAATAATAAACTATGAAATCTTGTTCATTTGGACAGACTGTAATATGCATAGCTTAGTATGCTTAGAGATTCATGCATATTCACTTGCCGCCTTACATTTTTAAACAAAATTTTTGGCCACTGTACTGTGTTACTGTATCTCACCTGTGGGATAACATTAAAGTCATTATGCATAACTTAAAATTTGATTTATTCATTGAAAGAAATATTTTACTATTCATATCCCTTTAGTATTACAAATAGACTCACGCCAATCCTTTTGTCATAAAAAAATATATGATATGGATTTAAATAGCTTTATTTTTAGCTGAAAGATATTTATTCAGAAACTTTTATCATTAAATAATAAATGAACATAAATGGGTGCAGAACAATTAGGTCACTGATGGGCATTTAGATTGTGTGGAAATCTGCACAGATTCATGTAATTCTCATTACGTGCAGCAAGCAAGTTATCATAATGAAAGATTGTTCATCACCAAGATAAGAAAGATCACACATTTTGTGAAGATGCCAATTTAAAATGTGCTAGATTTGTCATCTGTTCACCACTACATTTACAAAGATGTATTACCATGATCACATCTTTAAAACATTTAGATGGTTTGTTTTTAGCCAACTTTACATTACAATTTTTTAGAGTTGTATTTATTTCCTTGCTAAAGTCAAGCTCATTCTTCAGATATGAAATAGTATTTTATGAAAATACATTTCCTTTATGTATTTTGTTATTACTTAAGTGCATTATTTAACATTGAATATCATTTTATATCATAAATATTTATTTAGTAAATTAATAATTAACTTTTTATTTATATGTAATGCAATTATTTATGTAATTAATTATTATTAATTCTTATGTCTGGTTTCAAAATAGACCACAATTATATCTGTAGTCTACATGGTTTATGAACCACAACTGTTTTAACCAGTTAAAGAGGATCTATTATGTCCTTTTACATTTACATTTAATCATTTAGCAGACGCTTCCATCTAAAGTGATTTACAAATGAGGAGAGCAATAATAGAAGTTAGAACAACAAAAGAGTAATAATATGTAGCTCCAGTAAGTGTAGCACAGTATACATGTAGCGAGGTGTTTTTAAAAAAATAAATAAAATAGAAATAGAATAGAAAGTGTTAGAATATTTAAAGTGTTGACGAAAAAGGTGAGTCTTTAGCCACTTCTTGAAAGACTCAGCAGCTCGGGTTGAGTTAGGCAGGTCATCCCACCAGCAGGGAACAGTCCAGGAAAAGGTCTGTGAATGGGATTTTGTGCCTTTTTGGGACAGCACCACAAGGCGCCGTTCACTTGCAGAAATCAATTTTCTGGTGGGCACATTGGTGTGAAGTAGTGAGTTTAGGTATAGGGGTGCAAAGCCAGTGGTTGTTCAAAGCATCAGTGCCTTGAATTTGATGTGAGTGGTTATTGGCAACCAGTGCAAATTGATGAAGAGAGGCGTGACATGCGCTATCTGGATCAGTTACAGAGGTCTGGCAGTTTAAGAGAGCTTTACAATAGTCCAGTCTGGATAGAACAAGAGCTTGGACAAGGAGTTGTGTAGCATTCTCTGAAGGGTTTGATCTTGTGATTATCAATCACAACTCCAAGGTGCTGTGGAAGGAGTTATGGTTGATGAGCCTTCCTGAATGGAGAAGATGTGATGCAGTGTTGGGGTGACTGAGAGCACAAGCAGTTCTGTCTAGGCAAGATTGGGTTGAAGGTGATGGTCCTTCATCCAACAAGAAATGTCTGTCAGGCAGGCTGAGATGTGAGCAGCTACTGTTGGATGAGAGGTAAATCTGTGTCATCAGCATATGCAGTAATAGGAAAAGCCATGTTTCTGAATGATAGTTCCAAGTGATGTCATGTCGATGGAGAACAGAAGTGGTCCAAGCACTGAGCCCTGAGGCACCCCAATAGTTAGATGTTGTGACTTCGACACCTTACACCTCCAAGATACCCTGAAGGACCTACAAGACTTGAACCCCTGGAGTGCAGTTCCTGCGATGCCCTTCATCATGAGTGTTGAGAGGAGGATCTGGTGGTTAAATGTGTAATTGGGAAGCTGCTCTTGCCAGTCTCTTATAATAACCTTTAATAACCGAGAGCAGGGCAATCTCAGTTGAGTGGCTGCTTTTACAAAGCCTTGCTTTTCTTTTTGGGTCTACTAGAATAGGTTTTATGCGTGAATGTTCAAAAAAGCACATTACTTTTTTCACATATTTTAGTTGCAGCACCTCTTTTCCCAGTCTGTCAGTAACGCTCTGTTAACTTCCTGTCTCTATGAAGCCACTCCTTCTGAAAAATGTGATGCACTCTGGTTGGTCGGCTGTATCAGTGTGTGTTGTGATTGGTCAACAGCTTTGAATGTGTTTTAGAAATGTCACTACCCTTAACCCATAACCGTGAGTTTCAACACAATACTAACGCAACTCAACCAAAACCTCACCCTTTTTTTTTTTTTGCGTATGTGTATGACTATAAACTGTTATGCTGCCACAATGTCAGATAAGAACTTCAAAGTAAACAGAGACTTCTATCAAGCCAGTCTTCAGATAAAACCTCAGTTGAAAGTTGTCTTTATCTTATGCTGAATGTGATATCACGGCATGCATACATTAGCAATCAGTATGACAGCATGACAGAAAGGCAATGCTTCTTTACACTGCCTCTTATGGATGGCTGATTAGCAAGTGTTGCCCAGCTTATACTATATGACCAAAAGGTCACCCTTCAACATCTGCATTCACATGAGCACAGCGTTTTAATCAGCATTTGAAGAAGATCAGCGGGATGATGATGTAAGAGGAAAGTAAATAGCAATGAGGGGAGGGGAGGGGTGGGGGCAATGTAATCAATTTATGAGATAAAGTTCATTAAAGTAGACTACCCGTGAAGTTAAGGTCTGTAAAGTCTGTCTGTGCACAATCCACAATGAAAGACTTCCGAAGGTTTTCAGTTCACGTGTGAAGCTCTTTGTAAGTGCTTGCAAATACACTTTGTCCAAAAATCAAAGCTATTTAAAAAAAAAAAATTGCCCATAGGACAACATGACATTGCAGATTTGAGCTTTTAGAGAAAAAATGGAAATGCATTAGTTGCAAAAGCGATGTCTTGTCTAGAAATTTGTTAGCTTGTTTTCCAAAACTATTATCCTTAATCTTTCAAAAGAAATGTCAGAAGACTGATTGGGAAGTAGTTGTACATGAAGATGATCTGACAGAAGTAGTCCAAGATCATTTAAAATGCACAAATTGATAGTCTCCAATGCCTGCACATTGTGAAATTACCCAAGGAAAATCAATTGTGTTCAGGCTTATTCAAATTCCATATATGTCTCTTGTTCTATTTGCTGAAATGTACAAATCACCAATATGTTTCTTAAAGTCTCCTATTTAGATTTCAGCATTTGCATTCACTACAGACGTCTTGCTAGTTTGAGAAGTAGCATCTCGTGAAGTGTTTTGACAATGTAATGAATACATCAAATAGGCATGGGAAAAGGAGGTATTGAAAATTAATAATGTGAATCATGTGATGGGGGTAGTATAGGTTGAAGATTTTGATAAGCCTCGTGACATGTAAACTTGAGCTCCATCTACACACATTCTGTTGTTCATGACTTAAAGAAAATAGTGGAAATTATTCATGAAGCATGAGAAAAATTAATTTAATTTCTTCATAAAATCATTTGTTTGTAAGGGGATGCATTCATTTAACTTAATAAGGCTTTTTATGACCGATTTAGACAGAAATGTGTTCTGCTTGTGTGTTTCGAGGCCCTCTAGAAGTCGTGAACAGCATGTGTAGCCTATATGTTGTACATGTATGTTTTTTTTCCTTGAGAAAAGCCTTTGGATCACACACAACAGTAAAAGTTCCCGTTCAGTTGAGAACGTCAGACGTAGTCGACGTCGACTGAATGGGGATCACGCCAGATCAAGAGCCTGTCTTCTTCATACTACTATTTAATCAAGCCAATTCAACATTGGCGTGCATGATTACACGCTCCGCCCCGCAGCGCGGGTATAAACACGGAAGTGGACGCACGCACCAGTTGCCTTTCGCTTCGGAGCCGATCGGATGTCTCTGAAGAGTACTATTGTTTAAACGAATGTGTAGGTATTCTTGCGGGAAGACCTCCCAGTGTTGGTGTTTCTACAGCGCGAGTGCAGCGTGATCACGAGCTTCTCAGTCTCTCAACTGCTGTTTTAACAGCATCAAAGTTCTATTTCTTTGTGTGTGTTTGACGGTTGGTTATGGGCGAGAAGTGAGTGCTTCACTTTTCCGTTCGCTGATTCAGCGTTGCCACGTCATTCCCTGTGTGCTCCGGCACTGGTGGCGGTCCCATTTCCTAAAAGAGCAACACGGGTGCGTTTGCATCTTTAAAAAAAAGAAAGAAAAAAAATGTCATTCCGCCTGTGCGTTTCTGGATGCATTCGATCCCTGTCTCTCTCTGACACAATTCACAATTGTTGCATCACGTGTTTGGGCTTACAGCACGCTGAAGCAGCTTTTGTTGACAGTTCATGTTCCCATTGCGGGAATATGACTGTCGCTGTGTTGAGGTCGAGACTCGCCTTTGTCCGCGAAGCCCGAGTCCCCATTACCACGCCCCGCCTTCGGGTGCCGCGTGGGGTGGGTGATAGGAGGATAGTTTTGGATGGAGGATAGTTCACACTCTCGCCCGGTAACCATTCCCTGTGGGCTCTTCACTCCTCCCTTCCACTGCAGCCGGTGGAGTACCCCGTGGAGTGTGCTGGTCCATCTGTAATGGGCATCGGTAATGGGTGATTGCAGCATCGGAGGGTGAGCTGGCCTCTGGAGATGATGACTCGACTACGTTATTTCCCTCTGGGAGCGTAACGTTGCCCGAGCCGGATCCAGAACTGTGAGCAATGCTGAATTGGGCCGCCGAGGCTGTCGGGGTCGAGTGGAACCCTCCACCGTGTCACGCTCAGTCTCGGTTGGATGATTGGTATCTCGGGGCGGGCCGTGCTGGTTCTCAGCCCGCCGCCCCAGTGCCCTTCTTTCCGGAAGTGCATGGAGAGCTTACTAGGTCGTGGACGGCCCTTTTTACTGCCAAAAACTGCCTGAGCGGTTCTTCCCCCCTCGCTACCCTTGAGGGAGGAGCACTGAAGGGTTATGAGGCTATCCCTCCAGTGGAGCAGTCTGTTGCGACACACCTGTGTCCAACGGCCACTGCATCTGGGGGATCCTTGTCTCCCCTTGCAGGCCTATGATCTCACGTCAGGTTTGACGGTCAGAGCTTACAAAGCCTGTGGGCAAGCCGCCTCCTCTTTGCATGCCATGGCGTTGTTGCAGGTCTATCAGGCCAAGACACTCGTGGACATGCACGAGGGTAGTCTAGACCGTGCGCTCGTGAGTGAGCTCGCCCTCACGGGCACGAGCATCGCAGCGTGCGCGGTCGGTCTAGGGATGTCCACCCTAGAGTTCCCTCTTAAAGCGAACCCTGTTGGGTTCCTCCACACCCTCCGGCGACGGACGCGGCGGAGCGTCCGAAGCCAGGCCTACCACTCGTATGCACTGGTGAACTTGTGCTTGGCTGGGTCCATATGTTGCGATCCCCACGGTGATCCCATTATGTGTATTCTTCCACGATACGGCTCCCTGCGGCGAGCCCGTGTCTTCCCTGGGCAGAGCTTTCTGCCATCACTGACTGGTTAGTAGCTCCCCCCTGTTGCTGGAGCCTCCCCAGTGACATTCCATATGTTGTACTGCCCGTCAATTCGCCCAGTCCATATGTGTATTCTCCACGTTACCTCCCTGCGGGCAGGATGTGGCTTCCGCAGCGTCCCTTCCTTTCATGTCAGGGAACGCTTTCCCAGTGGTCCTGTAGGAACAGCAGTGACTTTCCTGGCCTCAGCCCTGTCCCTTCTCCGCCTGAAAGTAAGTACGAAGAAGACAGGTTCCCTAAGCGTGATCCACATTCAGTCGACGTCGACTACGTCCTCTGTTCCCTCTTTCAGGGAATGGTGGGTTGCATACGCAACCAGGACGTTTCAAGTAGAAAAGCGTTCACTCTACATTTATTAAAAATAATTATATTGTTGTTATTTTATTCAAATAAAATATTATTGAAATAACATTTTATATTTTTAATGCATTCCTTTTACTTAATTGTCATGGCTATTAGTTTTGACAAAATTTCGACAGAAAGTAAAAGAAATGTAGGTCATTTAATAATTTAAATATTTGAATATTAACAAATTTGTCAGATCCATCAAAAATGTTATATGATTTATGTTAATGCTACATTTATTTTAATTCTAAATGTGTTTTATTTTTTAGAATTTTATGTTGATTCTGCATCAGTTTTATTATTTTTAATATACATATTTTTATCAAAATCGTGTATGATTTTGTCAATTCTACATTTTTACAATTTATAATATTTATGCATTTTATTTTTGTATAAAAAATTGTGAATTATGTTATTTGAATAATTATTAAATTAATGATCATGATTGATATTTTTGATGGAAGTTTTACTGGAATTAGAAGGAATTTCTAAATATGATCCATCCCTTGGCTGTCACTACTGTGGGATTTTTTTATTTTTTTATTTTTGGACACATGATATGTTCAACCCATCATTAGGCACTGACCATGTTTCAAAACAAAGCTGCTGTTTTTGACCCTGAGAGGAAGTTTGTTTAACAGCATGCGTGATTATTTACAACATGAGACTTTGGGAACTCTGAAAACACTCCTGTAAAGCCATTCATTACATTCCGATGCAGTAAAATCAGTAACCCACTGGTCATGATCCCCTCATGTCATCTGAAGTAATTAGATCCCTCTTAGAGTGTCCCTTTAGCATTCCCCTTCAGTTATAGGGCTTCTCTCATCCTCTCTTTCCCACATTAATTACCACTGGTATACAATTAGCAACCCACCTTCCATGCCAGTGATTCCCAATCCCAATCTATTTCTAATTCTCAATGGTTCATCAAAGCCCACAGGTACTGTGGCTCAGGAAACAGATGACTGGATAATGACGAATAGAGGCTGAATTAGTCGTCTGATTTGGTATTAGTGGTGTCAGGAACTCTTATCTTCACACAAACATCCACATACTCTGTTTATCGTCTTTTTGTCCCCCCCACATATTTGCACTGAGACTTGTTCAATACTAATAGAGTTTCTAAGTATCCTGAGATGCCAAGGGCACTGTTTTAACCTATTGATGTGTGTATAGCGTGTGGATTTGCATATCACTGATTGTGTGGGTACTGCTCTATGTTTGCCAGTATATAACTCAATGTTCTCACTGGGATTTGATCAGCAAACTTATTCTCTTCAGTATTAGCGCGTTGCATGCAATTCTGTCTTTATTATAAGACACAAGCCCACACTCATTAATCTCTGTGTCAGAAACACATCCGTAGCTCTCATAGATTTAAGATTAGCCTTTTTGTTGGTCTTATGAGTATTTCATCAGACTATACTGGGAATGTATTCACTAATTGTCTGCAGTGTTTAATTCCTTGTTTTGTTTTACACAGCAGATCATTTAAGACAAAAAAATAAACGATGCATTTTAAAGTTAGTTCACCAAAAAATGAAATTTTGTCAGCATTTGCTCACTTCCAAGCAAATGCTTTTCCATTTCCAACTTGTATGACTCTCTTTCTTCAGCAGAACACAAAAGAATATATTTTGAAGAGCATTGGTGAGACGTTTTTTCAAATGATCTACTTTTGTGTTTCACAGAAGAAAGTCATGCAGGTTTGGAATGACATGACAGTGAGGAAATGACAGAATTTCCATTTATGGATGGACTATCCTTTTAATGCCCTGGTGGCCTTTGATTATCAGAGGCCTGGAAATGTAAAATTTATATTTGAGTTTTAATATTTGTGCATATAGCATGCAGAATAATGGTGTGTTAATTTTCAAAATTTTTGTCATTTGTTTGTTCTTATATTTTTCAGATTTCTTGTTATTCCGACATGAGAAGAACATGTCAGAATAAAAAAAAAAAATTCATCCCCCCAAAAAAATTGCATCTCAAAATCTCAAATAATCCTGCAATACCTCACAATTAAGATACTGCAGACTCAAATCAATTAGATTTTTATAATTTATACAACATAATGTTTGAATTTCAAGAATCTATAACATTATAGCCTTTATATTTGCGTGTGTTATATTTTTAATAATCAAATAACAATAAAATAATCTTGCTAGAATGTCCCAAGACCTAAACTAGCAGTGAAAATCATTTTTGAGAAATGATCCCGTGAATGTGAATGTGTATATTTACACATGTGGGCGATGATGATTGTTTTAGAGAGGGTGGAAAAACGGAAAAAAGTGCTTTTCTATACATAAAAAAAGGAAAAATCACTAAAAAGTCTAAGGGTGAGGGGAAAAAAGACAAAAGAGAGAACACACTATATTGTTATTTTCAACAGACAGGGTCATATCTAATTTTTAAGCACCCACTTTTACACCTACATGGTGCACACACACACACACACACACAACAGTGCGGTAAACACATACGATGCGCAAGAGGTTCAAGTAGCTGCTGCACTGTGCAAAAAATAATACTTTTGGACAATGTCTAACATTGGCGTCACGCAATATCCTTTCCGAATGAACGTTATTTCACAGTGTCACCTATTAAAACATACATGTATAAGCTACAGACACTCACACAGTGTTATTCACAACACTCCAGCTATTTTGAGGCCTCTCCAGTCGATATTATCTGCACTAAGTATCTGTGTGCTGCTTTTGTCTTGTGAACCGCAAATGCCTTTTGCCCCGTAAGCACCATTCAAAGCAACTGGCTATATTTTTGGTTTAGCTGTCAACTCTGTGTGAATAAATTGAGCATGAATGCTTGAACTAAAGAAAAACAAGGGATGTACTTTAAAGCAGGGGGTTTCAAACTGGAGTCTAAGGATCCCTAGGGGGCTGCAAGGGACGCTCCGTGGAAAAGTCTATAGAAAAACAGTGTAAAAAATTTAACAAAATAAATCAAATTAAAATTAAATACAATAAAATATTACACAATAATAAGATTAACCAAATAAATAAATAAATTGAATAAAATAAGCTAAACATTGATTCAAATAAATACATTTATTTAAAATAAATAAATAATACATCTAAATAAATAAAGCACAATAACAGAAACATAACAGAACATATTACTTTCAAAATACTATTTACGCATTATATATAATATTAATATCACAGCATAAATTTCGTCTTAATACATGAAAATAGCCTTTTAAATTTTAAAAGCACCAAGTTCCAAATTCAATTTATTTGTTGGTCCTAGGAATCTAAAAGATCCAAAATCCCTGGTTTAAAGGATTCTGAATGTGTTTAGAGTTAAGTTTTCCCCCCATAATAAGATACTATCTTTATCTGCTGATTTTTTTTAATCCATCATTATTCATTCTTGACAAATCTGTTTTAGTGCTGTTAATGTGTAACCCCTTTGTTGTCTGTCTTTGTTTTATAATTGCCAAGATTATTTTAAAATCTGTAGGATTTGTGTAAATCCCATTTCACTTATGTTACGTCAGGAGATCTTAAAGTCTTTTTTTTTTTTAAAAACACATCGGGTCTAATCCCTTATTATATCAACTTATTCATGTTTTGCCTGTAATAATAAATCCACTCAGATTGAGTTTGTGCTTTTGGACTGAAATGAAACAGTGTTTGCTAATGCAATCAGCAAGCTTCTCTTATTACCTAGGCAGCTGGCCTTTTATGTATCAGGTCACATTATCTTATGCCAAAGGATGGCACTGTATCAAAAGAAGAAAAAGACGAGGTGATTTCTGGGTGAGCAGAAATCAAACGCATAAACCTTTCAAAATGATTTCATTTTAAAAGTATTCCAATGACATTACCAGTTGGATTGTTGTGAGACGAAGTGAGCAACCTTGCAAACGTTTTACAAGCCAGAAGAAAGGTTATAAAATGGAGACCTGGGCTTCAAGATGCCCTTTGAACAGACAGGGAACTTTTTACAATTTCCAGGAGAGTTAGGCAAACATGATGACTTATTCAACATCCGGACATCCGTTCCAGCATAATCCTGTTCAAATAAATAAGACAAGAGGCAGGGCAAATCAAAAAATGTCCATAAATAAATAAATAAAAATCTGAACAGAATGAAAAAGAAGACAATACAGCAGGGAGTAAAGAAGTTTCGGGGCTTGTCAAAATAAAGGGAAAAAAGAGAATAATAGAAACGCTGAACACCTCCTGAAGGTCGTGGTGGAACTGAAGGTGTGAGACTGACTGCAAAGAAAATAATGCAGATGCTGGTTAAAGCAAAAACAACTGAAGCAAAGAATAAACAGCATTTTAAATCAAATGTAATTTAATTTGTTATTTTCTCCATCCTATAACTCAGCAATATAATATAATATAACAAATATAGCATCATATAATATAACAACATAATATAATATAATACAATATAATATAATATAATATAATATAATATAATATAATATAATATAATATAATATAATATAATATAATAATATAACATAAGCTATGAATGCAGAATAAACCTTTATATCCTCACCTGTAGGGGGCGATGAACGGATGAGCTGCATTAGTAACGACAAGTTTAATTGCTGCAGGTGAGTGATGCATGTCAGTCGTTCTTTCTTTACTCGATCAAGATCATACCTGCCAACTTTTGAGTTTTGCTCGGCGTGAGATTTGGGGGGGACGAGTGAGATTTGTTGACGGGGGGGGGGCGGGGATGGGTCTCGCTCGTGCAAGGTCTCTCGCTCGCGCAAGCTCTCTCGCTCGCTCTACGCGGTTTGGAGCACAATCTCTGTCTCGCATGCACGCTCGCTCTAGATAACGGGAGATTTTTAACGAATTTGCGGTATAACTAGTCGATCACGAGTGGCTCAACAGGTAGATCTATAGATAAACTCATCTTCCAGGCATTTGACCGATCGGGTTGACACTTCAGCGTGAGAAATCGGGAGTGTGGCGTGTGAGCGTGTGAAACCAATCAAATGCGGGTGTCTCACGGCCAATGCGTGAGACACCCGCATTTGATTGGTTTCACACGCTCACACGCCACACTCCCGATTAAAAATAGCAACGGTATCAGTTTCAATATCGTCATACCGTCATAAAAAAAATCCAATGCACTTATATAGGAGACAAGGATTAAACATTAAATATAATTTATTTAATGGCTAAAAATGCTTATGTGTGGTTGTCATCACGTGACAGTGTGGAGGAGAAAGAGTCGGGGAGAGAGGGGGAAAGATGGCAAGTTGCGCACCGAGTGACCTGGTCTCGAAGAAGAACACGACTTCTGCAGTTTGGCAGGGATGGGCATTTCAAGCAAAAATAATATTTGAAGATCGCCTGGTATTATTTGATTATTATTCGAAAACCGCACCCCTCCACCATATGCACGCACACATGCATGTAGGCTACACAGCTATACAAGAGTTGGCAGCTATGCAAGATATTGTTTTGAATTTATAGCTTAACTCTTTTAATATGAACTGTGTGAAATATTGGGGGATTTTGCGGAGCATGGTGGACTTTAACGAGCACCGAGTGAATCTAGCCTCGTTTTGCTTGATTTCTTCCCACATTATGCTGAGGCCTTTTTATATTAACAAATGTGCGTGGGTCGATTGGGAAGTGAGTGTTTTTTTCTTTCTTAGTCCTAATTCTGCATAATGGATAACCACAGTTTAAAGGAGTTCGTACCCTTGAGCTGTTTTACTTTTGTCCGTCAAAGAAGCAGACAGCTTTTGTAAGCTACGTGCCTTGAATGATTTTTTAAATACACTTCCATACATGGAACTGCTGGGGCCGGGTGATTAAACCATCTATATTATATTATTCATATAAATAATATTATCATGACACACTCGAGTTTTCTAACTTGAGTCACATATCAAAAAGAAAAGAGTTGTGCGTATGTCATCCGTGCGTTATGTTTTGATTGAGCGCAGCGCATGCGCGTTGTTGACCAGTGCGCGTGAAGTAGAGCAGACTCACGAGCTTCAGCTGCTCGCGGCTCATCAAGTCTCGTGAGTGACGCCGGGTTGGTGAGTCATGCCACTTTGCTGGTTAAATAAAAATACACGGATCATTATTGTCTTGTAGTACGTTTTCATATGTCAAATATTAAAGTCACCATAAAATCAATATTGTCAGGAATTATTTTTAAGGAATAATGCAGTGCTGATTATAAACAACTTATCCGTGCATATATATATTTTAATTCATGTGCCCTCTTAATATCTGAAGAGGCCATATTTTGCCCTTTTGCAAAGTCGTGATTTTGTTTTTGGGCCTACAACTTGAATAGGTTTTCATGCTTGAATTAAAAAACAAAAACAAATTATTTTTCACATATTTTACATTGTAGCAGCACCTCTCTTTCCCCAGTCTGTCAGTAACACTCTTTAGTTCCTGTCTCTATGAAGCCCCTTCTTCCGAAAAACACAGTGTGCTCTCCGTTTGGAGTACACTTTGTGTTGAAAATGTAAAAAGGCAAAAGTCCTCTTTAATCAAAATAAGTTCCCCTCCCTCTTGCAGCGACATCTCTTCTCTTCTCTAGTGACATGAAATCACAGCAATAGCAAACCACAATGATCCAACCATCCAATCAAATAATTCCTGATGGACAAAATCAAGTCCCGTCCTACATTTGTCATGTTCAACAAGCAGTTTCACTCGGATTTGTCAAAATCTGCTAGTTAATTCATCATGACATAAGGAATGCTGTTTCCGGGTCTACTCGTTTCACTTGAGAACTATTTGTGCACTATTTATTCATTTTACACATTTAAAGTCCCCCTGTTGTCAATAATTGTATCCCTCAAAACTCATATTTGATCACCAAAATGACATATTAAAACGTTTTTTTTTTTCTGTGAAATTTTATTTTTTAAATACATTTTTATGAATATGCAAATTAGCCCCACCTCCACTCACTCACACCAGCTCAGAGGTCCACTCGGTCAACAGAGGTAAACGCTGCACAATGGTATCGCTCTTTACAACGTCTGACACATAACGGTAATTAATTATGATTAGCCTTTTGCTTGACTGCGTTATCAAACAGCTAATAATGTGTTGCTAAAATGTTACACACAAACCATGTCCCGTTCGCCATCTCAGAGTCAGACAGCTGCCTACTAGGGGTGTCCCCGACTAAGGATTTTCATAGTCGAATCAGATTCGTCAAGTCCTGCCCATAGTCGACTAATAGTCGAACCATGTGTGTGTTGTTGGGGAGGGGGCGGGGCTTTAACATTTTAAAGCCGCGATGTACAGAACATCACACAAAGATATAGAAGAAAATGTATAAAAACATTTTGGATCAATAAAACTAAGAAATAACATAAATAACGGCAGAAAGGCCACACTGCAGATAGGATTTGCATTTCACATGCAAATCGAAATTAAATCGGCTGAATTGCCTGTACGAGCAGGCTCTAAGTAGGCCTACAGCGCAACATCGATGCACTGAAAAATAATCAACAATTAAGAACACAATATACATTTATAATTAATAAAAATACAAAACGAAATAAGTCAGAATCAAGTCACAAGAAGCAGAACAAATGTGTGCAAAATAACTAAAGTGCAGGGGAACAAATATTCAAAACACAAGTCACAAATAGTTAAATTAGATCACCCTGAGTGATCAATTAATAAAATAAAAATAAAGAAATTATTAAAATAACGAAAGTATGGCCAGGATTGTCAACTTTGTCTTTTTAACTGCAGAACCAACAATAAACGCTAAACTGGAGCGGCAGTCTTTTTAGCTAAACGTGTTCACAGTATCCAAAAATCAAATTAGAACCGGCTGAAATGTTTTGAAATCACTGTACCTATACCCGATCGAAAAAACAAAATCCAGTCTTTCACTTGGCCTGTGTCCGTTTGAGTCTTTTCAAATTGTGTGCGCGGATAAAATACATTCTAAAACGCTTAACGTGAAAAACGCTTAACGGCTTCCTAAAACTGTTATATTAAAAGATCAAATTCTGTTCACACCTTATTAATAAAGCATACTATATAGCCTACAGAAAAGCAGATGAGCCCAAAATATGAACGCAACGCGTTTTATTATAGGCTGCGTTAAGCATTTTTCTCCCATAGAAAACCGTTAAAGAAAAAGCTTTACGTGACTTTCTATAGGAGAAACGCGTTGCGTTCATATTCTGGGTTCATCTGCTTATCTGCACATAGAATGGTTTCTTAAGGTGTGTAGCCTACTGTGTACATACATTAAGCACGTAAAAGTGCCATTTAAGCGTTTTAAAAGCTTTTTTCACGTTAAGCGTTTTAGAACGTCCCAAGGAAAACCAACCTGTTAACGTTAGCCAGCAGAAGTTTTCCTGATGCTAAATCCAGCCTTGGAGAATATCCTTTCTGATGGTGTGCATCTTTAGATTTTCTTATCCCAGACATTTTTTAAAGATTTAAATCCCTGCCGACAAGACGCTCCTCTGTCGGTCACGGATCGAAAGTGAAACTTAAATCTGTCACGGGTGTTTGGATTTATTCACGCTGCACGCACGTTAAAAAATATTTATTTAAAGCTTCTTTCTTTGCACATTTTTATTGACAGCATTATCATAATAGGCTGTATATTAACGTATTGACAGAAAACCTGTAGTTCTATGTGAAATCAGACATGAGCACACTCATATAGCCAAAATGACATAATCCTCGTTTAATAACACATCTGCGAAGATTCGACCGTGAGATTGGTAGTCGAATCAGGCTCCTCCTATCGAAGCATCGAATCTTCGACTATTCGGGGTCACCCCTACTGCCTACTAACTATCAGCATCCGCAGAAACGCTTTGAACAACTTAGAACGTTAGTGAGAAAGGAATATAGTTCATCTTAACATCGTAATATACATCATATACACAGTTCACCCGCTATATTGCTAAATGTACAAGGTTTTTCATATTAACAGAAAAATATACGGGGATAACCTGGCTTCTCTTGAGACCCCTGCTTCAGTGAATAGTTAATGATATGCTAAACCCCGCCGGCTCGTTGACGCGATTGGATACGTTGGTGACATAAGAACACATTTCAAACTGCTTTCAGCAATGGTGTTGACTTGTGAATTTGCACATGGTTTGTCTTAAAGCATATTAAAAACACCACATAGACATATAAACAACATTAAAAGCTTGATTTTTACCACAAGGGGATTTTAACAAGCGGATAGGGAAGAAAACACAGTCACAGCTTCAGTGTCGTGCTGACTTTAAACAGTTTAAAAGATGAAAATCATATTAGTTTTCCTTTATCACAATGTAATGATTAAGTGCATTGCGAATTGAAATGTTTCAAACTAAACATTTTCTTCAGAATATAGTTTCCATTTTTAATCAATTAATAGATTTTTGTGTGATAGCAATCACAATCATAACAATTTTGTCCTTTACTCATGCTCATGTTGCCAGTTTGTAATTCTGTCAATATTCGCTCACCCTTTGTTTTTCCAAAACCTGAATGACTTTCTTCTGTGGGAATTCTCAGTCACTTGTCAGTCTTTTATTGGAAGAAAAACAAAAGTGATGAAAGTGACTGAGAATGTATTTTTTTTTTCCATGGCAAAAAAAGTCTTTAAATTTGGAACAACCGAGAGCGAGTAAATTACAACATCACCCAGAAAGGATTATTATACTAAACTAGGCTTGGGCGGTAATACGGTAATATCGTATACCGCGGGATCTAAAAATAGCAACGGTATCAGTTTCAATATCGTCATACCGTCATAAAAAAAATCCAATGCACTTATATAGGAGACAAGGATTAAACATTAAATATAATTTATTTAATGGCTAAAAATGCTTATGTGTGGTTGTCATCACGTGACAGTGTGGAGGAGAAAGAGTCGGGGAGAGAGGGGGAAAGATGGCAAGTTGCGCACCGAGTGACCTGGTCTCGAAGAAGAACACGACTTCTGCAGTTTGGCAGGGATGGGCATTTCAAGCAAAAATAATATTTGAAGATCGCCTGGTATTATTTGATTATTATTCGAAAACCGCACCCCTCCACCATATGCACGCACACATGCATGTAGGCTACACAGCTATACAGCGGAGCGGTGTGACACTTAAATAGGCTATAAGTAAATTCATATTTATGTTTAATAATATAATGTTGTTATTTTTTTATTTCATCTATGTTGATTATATGAAAAGGAAACTGCATGAGATGAATAAGATAGGATGATAAGATGCCCAATATTGGAAAACATTTGGAATGGATCAGACATGATTTTTGACCACTTATTACATTTTGTTTTGTAGAAAGCCTTTCTTTAAAGTGAATTTCATTTTGTATAAATTGTATCTTAATTTTAATCAATGTTTCATCAACGAATTGCCTGGATTAATAAATAAGAAGCATATATATTAGACAATATAAGCCGGACACGGAGGCACCGGCGCGTGAACTGGAGCGCGTCTTCTAAAAAAACGAAACTCAGCGTATAAGATAGATGCCTTAAATATCTGAGAAGTGTATATATATAGTAAGCTTGAAATGTCTACTTTTAAACAAAACAATTAAAAACTAAAAGAAATGGGCTGCTCTCTGTAGGCTAATTCATATGAAGTGTGCATTTCTCTCTATGCGCGTTCACTACTGCGAAGATGCGAGTCTGCATCGTAAACTTTATCTGTGCAGCCACTGACATAGAAAGTTTATCATTAATAAACAATTCAAATGTTTCATGCATTATAATTACTTTTGCCGGTTCTTTGTGCCAAGCTTTATGCGTGCTTTGAGATGCAGAATAGGCAATATATTACGAAAACGCTCATTATGGTTTAGCATTCTCTCCTATATATATTTAAGTAATTTAATCAATATAAATATGTGATTAGACTAATGGCTTAAATCAACTACTACTAGTCAACTAGAAAAAAAAAAAAACTTTAGTCGTGCACGGGCAGCCCTACTTCACATGTTTTCGAACCAGCATGTCACTGCGGGCATTCTGAGCGCGCGGCGCGTGATCTTCAGAAATGCGCTCTCTGCTCTGGAGGAAATATTACCACTCCGCTCACATGCTCCGCTCACATGCTCCGCTCACAATGTGCATCTTCTCCTGTTGTCTGAGAGTTGATTGACAGCTTTTAGATGCATTATTGGCATCGCCACCCTCTGGTTGAACGTGTCACCACCGCATCAGAACGGAAAACATGGGGATTTTTTTTAGACAATAATCCCACAACCTATTCCATATTCTATAATAAAATCAAATAATTGAATATTCGAAAATTGTGACTCATCCCTGCACAAACCAACAGTGTGGTGATGCCGTCTGAGCCTTATGTCATAATTTTGAATTATCACGCGGTAATACCGTATACCGCGGTAAAATAGGGAGGAGGTTTGACGGTATCAAAATTTGGATACCGCCCAAGCCTATACTAAACTAAAGCACAATAATCAGTAAGTCTCAACAATGCATTTGAGGTATTTTAAATTTGTGAAGTGATGTATTACATTTGAACTAGTCTGTGAAATTGCACAAATCTGAATTTCAAAATATGATTAAAGAAAAACAACATTATAAATAATTCATTTAAATTCTACACAGATAGGTTTGTAGCTTTAGGTTGGAGTCAGTAGTTTCTCAATATGTGTTCTTGTGAACTTGTAAAGTGTCATCATTCGCTGGGCAGGTACTGTTCCGATTCTGATTTCACATCTAGCAAAACGCAGTTCAAATCCGGACTACTTGCGTAAGTGCGAACTTGGCATACTTGGTATTAAGAAATGCCTAGTAGGGCTGCGTGATATAGCGTTTAAGCATCAATATCACGATGTGTGCATTTTGCGATAGTTACATCGGATGTGAGATGTCAAGTGGATCGTAGTTGATACGCGATCCATACGGACCAGGCACCAGGTTTAAAACGCATGTAATTCTTGGATTAATTGCAAATCATAAAGTGAAAGTTTATCATTTGCAGTGCACGTGTTTTGGGTCCTATCAGTTTAAACTTTCAAGCAATTTTAAACCATTTGAGTGCAAAAAGATGCGAAAGAGCAGCCCAGTCTCATCCCAAGACGTCATCTGTCTGACGCTTTTGACCATACGTCAACATCCAACGTTTTAGGGTACCCTTTAACGTCAGTTAGATGACGCTATCTAATCCTAACCCTACCCCAGACCTAAACCTACCCGCGTCATCTAACTGACGCTAAAGGTAAAGCGTCAGTTGGATGACGCCCTAGAATCGTCATCTAACTGACGTTAAAGGGTACCCTAAAACGTCGGATGTTGACGTATGGTCAAAAGCGTCAGAAAGATGACGTCCTGGGATGAGACTGTGTTAGAAAGAGAACTCAATTCGAAACTCGCAGAAAGCATGTGAACACCGAATTTCTCTTTCTCATCTACTTGTGCTTGAACGGACTCATACATTGCAAAATGATCTCAAAATGCCTGTCTCGGCGAGTATCAAAGTAAACACAAACCGAATCGCTTATGGCTTACAAAAACGTAAAGCATTGAGGACGAAAACGAATGTGTATCATTAAAGTTGATCCGTGCATTAGCTCTTAAAATGACAGCAGCCTAATATAACCTCTGCTGTCTGAGTCATTAAAGCTACAATATGTAATTTTTCACCGCCAGAGGTCGCATTTTCAAAACAATAACAAAGGCGAAGCTTGATGACGCTATGAGGGAGAGTGGAACGATGGGAGATGTCGTTTTCACAATCCAGAGATGTATGGTATAATTCACGAATCATGTTCACGAATGAGGTAATACATTTTTTGTATTACCTGTACGTTTTATCCAGCCTGTTCTCATCCCAAGGCGTCATGCATGTGACGCTTTGGACATTTCGTCGAAATCTTACGCACATGGCTTCCTTTAGCGTCAATATGAGACGCAGAACCCAAGGCGTCATACAGGTGACGCGCGTCTAAATCCGACGCACATGGCATCGTTTAGCGTGAAAATGAGACGCAGATCCCAAGGCGTCATAACCGTACCCTACCCTAGACCTAAACCTACCCATAACAGTGCGTGTTATATTGACGCTAAAGGATGCCATGTGCGTAAGATTTCGACGAAATGTCATATGGCGTCACCTATATGACACCAAAGGATGAGAATGTGTTGGTTTTATCACACTATTTCATGTCATCGTAATGAATTAGGTGCAAGGAATGTGAATTGTAATGCTATACTAGCCTGTTACTGATATGTGACTAGGCCTATTTGTCAAATGATTTGGTGGTTTAATGCTGCACAGTTTTACACGTTTAAAACAATCGTACTAAAAGTAAATTTGAACGAAACCACAGTATTTGCAAGTAATGGCTAAATATTTTTGTGCAACACAATTTAATTTCACTGCCATAGACTTGGTCACCAGACTTGATAAAAAGCGTTACTGAAGTACAAACAAAGTGCAATATATCTGTATGTGTAGAATATATATTTGCTTACCTGTCAATTAAAACGCATGCGAGAGCAGAGTCTTTGTCAAGTCCAAGTTCAGGGCTCGAAATTCACTTTTTTACTTGGTAGCACTGGTGCTCCCATCTTCAAAAAGTTAGGAGCACCAGCAAAAATTTAGGAGCACCCACCAAAAATTAAGGAGCACCACAACTACAAATTATATATTAGATTTATTTTATTTAAAAACAACACCAATCAACACCAACAATCACTGGGGCTTTACACATCCTGTGGCCAGGATTTGAAATTTGGTCTTCTGGCTCTATATCATCTCACCCCGATGATATTGGCACATGATTTGTCATTTGCATACGTCATGTTAATCGCAACTCCGGTCTTTTTCATGAGCTGCAACATAGGTTTAAATTTAGTGAAGACAAGCTCCTCTTTGGTGTATGCGGTGGTAAATTTGACGTTTAGCTCTGCCAGTAGAGCGGAACGACCGGCAGCATCCTGGCGATTAAAAGCCTTAATAATCGCACCAGATGAACCTGATTTGTTTGTCACACAATTCTCCCTGCATTTTTTGAGCTTGGAACTCTCTCTGTGTTTAACCAAGCTTTCGCGCTTAAAATGTATTGATTCAGTTGCGAACGCTGTGTTACCTGCAAACTCTGTCCCACAGGCTTTACAGTGAACGCAATGCATTGAACCATCAGCATAGCGGAGCCACTTGAAATCTTTTAGCTGTACGATTTCTTTTCAGCTGGTGGATCCAGGATTATTTGTGACTTTAGGTGACGGCTTACAAAAGAAATCTGTCAGCGTTCGTTTAATCTTCTCTCTTATTCAGCCTTTTCAATTTCACGCGGTAGTCAGCTCCCTGTCACGTGACAATGGAGCGCAGTGAAAGGGAGTGGGATTGATTGACAGCTAATATTAACCAATCTAAAATCTGCTTTAAAGTTAAGCAGACGAAAGGATGAAGTTTGATTGGTTATGTAACGTTGGATAAAATGATGGTCCGGCCACCTCGTATCAGCGGACATAAGGTACACACTGTGCAGTAATTTGCGAATGTTTTGTAGAGAAATGAAAACGGGTCGCACCACAACCACTATTTGCACTCGCACAAATGCTCCCAAATATATTTTTAGGTCGCACAGATTAAATTTCAGGAGCATATGCGACCAAAATGGTCGCAATTTCGAGCCTTGAAGTTTGTCGCAAAGCTCTCTCCATCTCGAAAACGCCACGCCGATATTGATCCTTTTTTAAATTATTTCTCTGTTTTTCCCAAAGCCTGCTTGCCTCAGTTGATCTACATTTACGTTTTTTGTGGGGATTTTCTGTACTCGCAATCAATAATCGTGAACCATGATGACTGAACGACACAACAGTGGCGTGCGAGATACTATATCATATAGATCCTCATTGGTGGCTTACGTATAGCGTCCTATTGAAACGGCCGCTAATGAGGGGTCTGTATTAATGTAGCCATAATTTAAAACTGGAATTTCTCTGGATTTATAAATCCTTGGGAACTTTTGGGATAATGTAAACTACACAACTGCATGAAATATATCACACTGTGAAAGTGTTTTTTGAATATTTTATTACAAAAAACATTACATATTGTACCTTTAATGTTAATAAAACGGTAAAATACAAAGAAGATCACTTTTGTAGACTTAACAAAGATTAATTATATTTAATTTATTCAGTGAAGACTATGCAGTGTTATTTTACATTTGATTAATACATTTCTGTACCTGAATACTGTCAGACTTATAAAGGAAATTGAGTGCTTTAGCCTATGTTTTTTTCAGGTATCTTTGTTTTATTGTATTTATCTATGCTTGAAATTAGTTTTTCTATGCAGATTCAGTCCCCTACAAAATCACCCCAATCATTCTAGAACAATTAATTCTTTCCAAATAGACTGATTTATCTGGTGAAACTGTTATCGCAATGTCAGATTTTTCTTTCTAATATCGTGCAGCCCTAACGCCTAGTGTTTGCAAGTATAACAGATAAAGAGTGACAGACATGCAGTTGATATTCATGTACGGTAGTCTGCACATTCTCCACAAAATGATCTAGAATACAGAGCATACATTATTGCATGAAATAAAACTACTTAGTAAATGTATCTCTGCTGCATACAAAGTGCTCATTAGTAGTGAAATGAGTGCTACTAATTAAACAGAATGTGAAAAAACCCACAACTGAACAGCCACGAGTTCAAAAGGTACTGCATAACAGAAATGACCCACACAACTTTTTTTTGTCCATATTAGTGCATAGTTTTAAAGTCAGGTTCCTGAAGGTACCCTTTTACATTTTTTTTTGCAAGAGCTTTTGGCAGTGTTGTTCCTCCCTTAGGTTGATTTTTAATGAAAATTGAATAATGAGATAGAAACAAGGCCAGAAACATATTTCAGTATGCAGATGGCAGGTCCCTTGAACATACTTAAAAGTGCACTCTTCTGTTGCTGTGGCGGTAAAAAACTTTAGTACTTAATGGGGTGATAGTTAGCTTCAAATGTTTGTGCCATTAAAGTGGATTTGTTATTATTCAGGTGACTAGCTAGTATAAAAATTACTTTAAAAGGATAGTTCACCCAGAATAGAAGATTCTAGCATCTTTTAGTCACCCTCATGTCATTCCAAAAGATATTTTGAACAGTTGATGACCATTTAGTTCCATTGTGTCTCTATATATACAAAAAACAAAGTATCTTCATGCTCCACAGGAAAAGAAGAAAGCCATGCAGGTTTGGAAAACACGTAAACTCGCTATTAATACAGTTTACTTTACACTAATGCCTGTTATAGCACTCCTTGCGTTGTGTTATGTTTTCTGACACGTTTCGTAATGCAACAATGAACAAAATTAAACAAGCATAGTTCATTTCTGCAATGCAGAGATGGATGTGAAGAAAAGGAGTGAGAAATGAAAACCGGTCTAAATAGAGATATGGAGATGTTCGGACATGAAATAATTGTAGCTACAGGGGCAAAGTTTGATGAACAGTGAGATACTCCCAGCTTTGGAGAGAGATGGGGATAATGAGGTTTTTGAGGGTGCTGGGGAGAATGAGATTTTAGGTCCTGTCTTGTTTATGCTTGTGCTGTTATTATTGGAGAGAGGAGGAAGCTCATTGGATTTCAATATTAATGATATTAATATTAACGACACAGTGAAAGACACATTTATACAGCTTGAAAACTTCCAACATGTGTTCCCTCAATTTTCTAGAAGGATACATTTTATGAAATAAGTGCTATGTTAATAAAAAGGATTTGTAGTCCCCATGAATTCTATGTTTCTATGTTTGGTCAGCAGTCAGATGTCATCAATAGTTTTGCAGTCAGCAGAACTGATGTTAAGCTTCATCTTTTTCAGATAATAGAGGTCATTCAGTATTAGGGGTGGGCGATATGGCTAAAAAAATTATATCTACAGTATGTATTTTTATGGGCTGAATGGCGATACGCGATATATGTCTCTGTATTTTGTACCTTTTTTCTATTTGGATTTAAAAAAATCTGTAATTATCTTAAAGGTTATTTCACATCCCGCAACGTCACAAGCATCTGACGGGGCAAGCCACATACTTGTTAACTATATCTTGCAAGTTATTTTGAAGCCCTTAATATAAAGCATGTCTCATGTTTAGGACAAATTGGATGATATACTTTAATGTAAAAAAAAAGATGGTCGATGCACTTTCACTCTCTTCCATTGAAGAAAAGTGAAGCCGCCAATGTCTTAATATGGCGCTGATCGCGCAGACTCAAGGCCCCGCCCACACTCCTTGCAGAATCAGTTAGAACAAATCATTACAATCAATTAATCAGTGTGAAATAAACTGTTATGGAAACGTGGAAATTAAAGTTAAAGCTCCAATCTCCTCCCGAGGATCCCGAGAAAAGTATGGTGGTGCCTCAGTGACTACTTCGCTCATAGAAGCTGTCAATCATGACGCCACACTCCCGTTTTTATAGCATCAATATAACTAACTAAAACCAAACTTGTTTAAAAAAACGAACACTTGAACTTACATCAGCGTGATTAAAAACTACCTAAAATGACAGAAAACATCTTTGGAAAAAATGTATTCGATATTGTTTAGTTAATTACATGGAGAGGGCAGGGTTTATGACCTATACTGGGACCAACCACCTGGGGGTGATCGAAACGATTTGGCTTAAATTTTCAAGACTTGTGCATCATACTTTCTCCAAACAATCCAAACCATATGCTGTTTCTGAGGACATTTCACAAAGCTCTTTTAGTGGCCATAGCTGCTAAGCTTTAAAAGCACTAAAAACACGCTAAAATATATATGTAAGAATATCGTCTATTTGCATCTTTTCTTTCTCATTTAAAGATGTGCATGGCCTCCCTCTTGTTGTGTCAAGTGTGTCTTTGTTCCTGTTTAACTTGAAGTCTCGGAGCTACTCTGAAACTCAGCTCTTGATAAACAGTATGCATTTTTAATAATCTATCATTTTTATTTCTTCAGGATTACTTCTGATGGTAAGGTAGCAACTTGGTTTGAAGAATCATGGAAAATCCTTCCAGTAAAACTGCAGTTTCTTTCCAGCCCAAACGCCCCGCGGTAAGACTTTTCATTTCACATGACATATCTTACTGTTATATATGTGGGGTTAGAAGTGCTGAATGTTAAAAATTGCAGAACGTTTAGATTAAAATAACTTCAGGCTAAGGCTTGAAGTTAAAAGTTTAAGTTACTTTATCTGGGAAGTTCCTTGCATTTAGCTAAGTTTTTGTGTACTTCATTGATTACTTTGTGTTACTTCTTTGGAAATCTCTTTTTTTAGACAATGCCAGTAATTCAATTTCTCATGCAGTGGCAACTTAAAGGGATAGTTCATCCAAAAATGAAATTCTATCATAATTGATTCACCCTCTAAGTTGTTCCAAACCTGTATGAATTTTCTTCTTCTGCTGAACACAAGTACTTTGAATAATATGGTTAACCAAACATTTGCTGGTCCCCATTGACTTCCATAGTATAAAAAAAAAAAAAAAAAAAAAAAAGGAAGTCAATGGGGTCCATCAACTGTTTGGTTAATACCGACATTCCTCAAAATATTTTCTTTTGTGTTCAGCAGAAAAAAGAAATTCATACAGGTTTGGAACAACTTGAGGGTAAATAAATGATAAGAGAATAATTTTTTTTTTGGATGAACTATCCCTTTAAGCCTCTGCACACTGAGGAATATATGTACCGTATTTTCCGCACTATAAGGCGCACTTAAAAGCCTTTAATTTTCTCAAAAAACGACAGTGCGCCTTATAATGCGGAGCGCCTTATATATGGATGGTGAACACTCGTTGAACAAGACGGGGAGACAGCGCCGGGCGACTTACGCCACTATCTGCCAATGGATTGTGGATGCCTCGGCTGATATATCAGTCTCAACTGTGATCCGAGCTTTTACGAAGGCAGGAATAATCTCTTTATTCAGCCAGCTCACATACCCGTATTTACTTCCTGTTTTCGGCCGAAGTCCACAGTAGTTGATTGTCGAGTTCGCGCGCGCGATCAAACCTCCTCCGTGTGTTCAACATCTGATTCGGATGAACTATCCATTTGAGCTGATATTCTCAGAACACCACACAGCACCGTCATCGGCTGACAGTCTGAGTCTCCACTGTTGCTTAGTTACCAATGATCTCGCGCGCGCGCACTCGACAATCGCCTACTGTGGACTTCGACCGAAAACAGGAAGAAAATACGGGTATGTGAGCTGGCTGAATAAACATCATTTTTATTCATATCTTTCACATTTACTGCAGTCAGATTCACCGTGTTCACTCACATGGCTGTGCACTTGTAATGACACATTAAGGTTGTTAAGAGGCTAAAAGCAGGTTTAAAACTTTTCCCGTTTAAGTCAACAGGGTGCAAATTTTAAAAAGAGGATAATAACACGTTGTAGGCAACACCGGTTTTTGTCATTGTTATCTGGACTGACAGCACTCCAAATTTACAAAAAAATGAGCTCAATGTTAAAATTGACCGGAGTTTTCCTTTAACGTTTGAACAACGTTACCATGGGAGTGAACGGAGTTGTCAGAATGCTTAATAAAGTTTGACTTTACCTGACTGTTTTGTTGACATTTGTTGACATCTAGTGGATGCATAACGCAAACCCAGTCAAACGTTTGACTGCAGTATCTTATGCGCCTTATAATCCGGTGCGCCCTATATATGAAAAATGTTCTAAAATAGGTAATTCATTGAAGGTGCGCCTTATAATCCGGTGCGCCGTATAGTGCGGAAAATACGGTATATGTACATGTGTGTGTCTGTGTATACATATACTAGGGGTGGGCGATATAGCCTCAAAATTATATCATGATATTTCAAGAATATTTGCGATAACGATATTTATGACGATATAGAAAAAACAAATTTAGACCATTTTTTTAATTACATTTATCTCACCTAAATGTTTGCTCATTGTGTTTTTACAATTGAGTAATTTTGTTAAGAGTTTACACAACACAAGGAAGCTTGATTTCAATCTGAATTAAATTGAAAAAAGTAGCAAAATAATAAAGATACAAAAAAAGACAAATAAAGAGAAAAGTTTTTGGGTAGGTCTGACATTATTCAGCAATACTACAGAAACTGAATAAGGTAATCAAATGTAAAATAACACTTATAGTCTTTTAGTCCTGAATCCTGACTAAATTTGATAGATTAAAAATACATTTAAATATAAAATAGATTTCTTACAATTAAAGCTATGGTTTGTTGTTTTGACAACAACATTAAAGACAGACACATATGGCTGCTGCCACTTTTAGAGCTAGTGCACGTATACTGTCTGTTACACTGTCACATGCGTTTTATGCTTATTTAAGACATAACCGAATGTGTTTACGAGTATAACCAAGACAATTTTGCGTGTTTTCCCCCCGGTTAAAACGATATAATCCGCGAAAAAGAACTTTTGTTACTCGCGAGCTTTTTGTAAGGACACTTCACTGTATGTATGCACGCAGAGAAAAACATCTCTACCCGCAAATTTTCGTGTCTTGTGTACATGACGAATACAGCGTTGTAGCCTAACCACCAATAACCACCACCAATAAGCGCCATAAGCTCTCGTTTTGTCACTTTCTAATAAGAAACAGTGTCATTTTTCAAATTATGTCCATTTTATCACGAATTCAAACAATAAATGCCATTTTGACGCTCTTTAACGTGGCGTGACAGATCACTATATAGGCCCCTCAATTTAAACAGCAGTTCGAGCGGACTAGGAGTGAACGCGTTCATCTCTTCCTAATAAACATGAATGAACATCTGAATGTATGTTCAAAGATACAGTACAACTTACTGAAATGTATTATATCTCATGTGATCGCTCAATCGGTGTTTCAACAGCTGAAAGACATCAGTAAATCAGCTTGTAAACAATATCCCATGGAACATTACATTTACCTCAGGCAAGTCATTCAGTGTCCACATCTTGTTAGTTTCCTAGATGTATAATTATAAAACTTTTGCTAAATATATGCACTATATTAGCCCATATATTGTTTATATTTTACTTAATCTGTTATTGATGTCTTGATTATTTATTGTATGTTTAAAATGTGTCATGAAAATGTAAATGTTTATATTTCAACAACGAATTGGAGTAAAAACATAACTAGATTGTGCAGTTTGCATACAATTTGTTATTTTAGTGTTGATTATTATATCTAAGAATAAATAGCAACTGAATTTAGGCTAATAGTTTGGGCTCTGTTGTTAACATCTAATATTATAGTAATGTGCAAGTAAGATACTTTTGTTATCCTTAAGAAACTTTTAAGTATAAAACTGAATTAATTTAAAGACAGAGACACAATTTGTTCATCGAACCGTGACGTCATAACCGTCAGTTTTGTGTACCGTTACACCCTTAGCATCCAGTGTCAATATTGCCTGGTCTGTGTGCAGAATATGCTACACAGAGGCTATGATATCTATAAACAATAAAGGACTGCTCTTGCTTACATATTTTCACTTATCCCACCTCTCTCCAAATCCACCTACTTTCTAGAAGATAATTGAATTCATAACTCAGACCAGCTGCAGACGATTAGTCCAAACGCCATCCCATTTTCTCCCAGCTGTTGTTGGCAGTGTTGGTTTACCCCGAAGAGCTGCTGACTTTGAGTTCACCTGAACAGTGCTCATATGTAGATTATCTGTGATTCAGTCCACTTGAGGGTTCTTGATTGGGTTTTTGATCATCTAGTAATCCTCTTATTCTTGGGCAGGTTGGATACATAACACAAATAATGAGCTACTGTCAAGTCAAGTCACCTTTATATATCACTTTATATAATACAGATCGTTTCAAAGCAGCTTTACAGGGGTAAACAGGGAAATGACGATTCAATGATGCAAACATAATTCAATTCTGCTGTAAAGCAGCTCTAAAGAGAAAAGTGTCATGGTTTTAGCTGAGGTCAGTTCAGAATTGATTCTGTTCTGTTCAATAACTGTGTAAAGATCATCAAAAATGAAAAGATCAATTCAGCTATAAAGCAGCTCTGTAGAGACAGTGATGTCATCGTTCAGCTCAGTTCAGTTCTCATCCAATAGTGTCAGTATAGTCAAATCAATAATATCGCTGAATCCTGTATTGCGTGTCCCCAACTATAAGCACTGTGTCGTCGAGTAGTAAAAAAAGGCAACGTGACATTAGTCTTTGATGAAACTAATGTTGACAAGAAAAAGAACACTGAAGATGACAAAAGCTTTGTTTAGACGAGCAGCAAAAATCTGATTTTTGTATCCCACTCAAACCTGTTTTGTTGTTTGTCACATGAAGGACAATACACGGTTTGGAAATCTGATTAAAATGAGTCCTGATCGGTCCTATCAAATTTCAGTGGTGTGTCCTGGCCCTGTCATTACTATGGAAACCTCTATAGATGATGACTGTGTAAACGAAAAGATCTGATTTCATCTCTTGTAAAATTGTTTGAAAAACAAGATAAAATTGGATTCATTGTGAACAAAGTCAAAAAGCTCTTTGATCAATTTCTCAGAAGCTGCTGCCCCTCAAACGCTGATGAAAATGACCTGAAATGTATTCCATTTTTGATTGGTTCATTAGTGTTGCTGTATCAGATTGAAAAATGTTATCTGTGTTTGAAATGATGGTGATTATCATAATCAGATTCAAAGCACAGCACCAGGTAAGCGTAAGGTAACTCTTGCCTCCGTTAATGAATGTACAGACATGGCCAAAAAGCTCACACACACAAGACTGTCAGGAGTCAATCATGTGGAACATTTGTGGGATCGTTATATCGTTTTTTTTTTTCTTCTATAATTGATTCAAGACATAGATGTACTCACCTGGTCAGGAATGAGGTTGAAAACTTGTCAAATTAGATGCAGTTGTAGAAATAATAACTCTTATTTAATAAAAATAATAATAATTTTTTTTGAACTACTCAGAAATGCACACAGTTTTCTGAGCAAGGGTTCAACGAGCAATTTTCCCCTTTTTCTCCCGAGTCTTATTAGGTTGGACGGAGAGAATATTTTCTGCACAAAGCCATGGCATTTCTATCTAATTTAAGTGAGTCCAGAACCAGACTTTTTGTCCAAAAGGATTCTTTAGAATTGTGTTTCCCATAGTTTTTTGTCTTTTCCCAACCGTTTGGTGTCAGTGATGCTTCAAGTGCCAAATACATTTATTTTAAATCATAAGACATATAATAAAAAGGAACATAAATGTATCTTCATCAACAAACCAATTGAACAGAATAAAAAAAAATATTTTCATTGACTTATACCTGGACTTTAAAGGAACACTCCGACTTTTTTGGACTTTAGCCTATTCACCTTATCCCCCAGAGTTAGATAAGTCCATACATACCTTTTTCATCTCCGTGCGTGCTATAAGTCTGTTTGACGCACCCACCGCTAGCCTAGCTTAGCACAAAGACTGGATGTAAATGGTTGCAGCTAGCATACTAAGGAAAATGTTTGCGTTATTTTGTCACTTATTTGGATTAGTATGCTAGCTGCAACCATTTACATCCAGTCTTTGTGCTAAGCTAGGCTAGCGGTGGGTGCGTCAAACAGACTTATAGCACGCACGGAGATGAAAAAGGTATGTATGGACTTATCTAACTCTGGAGCATAAGGTGAATAGGCTAAGGTCCCAAAAAGTCGGAGTGTTCCTTTAAAGTGGACTCAATTCTTTCTAGCTTGTGAGAGTGCGTCTCAGTAATTATTAGTATTATTATTATTTCAAATACAGATGTATATTACTATTGTAATACAGCTGCACTGTAAAAAAAAAAAAAAAACCTTCATAGTAAGTATATACTTTTTTTTAAAATTTACACTGCAGTAGTAAATTTGTACAATTTATGTCTTCATTTCTTCAATTGGAAGAGTTAATTATTATTCAAATGTTTATTTTGGTGGAAACTGCTGGGAGACTTCTAAAGTTGGCGTGAGATGAAAATTCACCTGATCTTTGTAAACAGTTCATTTGTCATTTGTCACAGGTTATTTGACCTTTTACAGCACTACCATTTTCCCGTTTTTAGGTGGCATTTTGCCTGTTAGAAATACATACCCCAGTTTGGGAACCACTGTTCTAGTGAAACGGTAGACGTACTCACGACTTCTCCAATCATTTGGTCCATTTAAACCCTGCCCCTTTCTTACTACTGACTGTAAGCTTGCATTCAGATATGCCTCCTTTTTTTTGAGTGCCACATCCACATCTCAACATCCAATCAATAAATATTTTTTCCTGTAATCCGTTACACTGTTTGCATCACAATTCTTCAGTTTCATTGCCACTTTATGACAAAATTACAAATGCTTCTCATTATGAATCATCTGGAAATCATCTGTCCATGATAATGTTGGAATGTGAAAATAAAGCTTAACTGGCGGACATTGGGTTACCAAATGCACGTTAAAGTCAGCTGCATTCATTTTGAACCGTGCCACTCTGATGCACTAAAACACCGGATCTTGAGCTGTTTGCGTGCCGCACATCGCTCTGAAACCCGCAGCGCATCACACTATACACTTATTTTATTTAGTTGCAGCCTTTTGCAAATTGATTAGCGCACACAACCATAATCACAATTTAGATTTTTGTACAAATGAGAAATCTCAGGTCAGATAGCAAAAAACACACATATATGAAATCCAATTTCTACAAGCCTGAGCCAAACAACCTTGGTAAATGGTTTAAAATCCCATTGAAATTAGATATTTGTTAATGCGTCACAGTCTGAACAATCCTCGCAAGTTTGCCTTGTTACTATGACAACCAACGTGTACCTGATGGCAAAAGTGATACCTTGCAGTTTGATCTGAAAAAAATTATTTAAGAATACTAATTTCCCTGTAGTGTGAACAAATTTAATATCTAATTTATGTATATGTATTTGAAGCATTCAATTCTCATCTAATCTGACATTTGAGATGAGTCAATTTTAGTAAAATAAATTGCAGCCTTTTGCGATTGCACAGATAGCAAAAGTGGTACCTTGCAGTTTTAAAAGTTGATCTGATATAGCAGATTTAAGAATAACCGGATTCCCCTACAGTGTGAACAATATTTTTTTTTCCATTTAATCATTTAAATATTTAATGAATTTGAATGGTCTAATTCATATATTATTATTTGTAAAATATTTCTCTTTTACTCTTAAAACCAAAGCATTTGATTCTTATCTGTTCTGAAATTTGAGCTGAAGTGAATTTTAATAAAACCATTACAGCCTAATGCAATTCCTCTGGATGTCAGACTATATTTTCTTGCTTTTATTACTCCAAAGACAGACATTATGATGTCTGTGAGCCCAAGCTAATGAAACATTACCAGCAGAAATCATTTTCTGTTGAAAAGGAGATTAAAAGAATTAACCTGGGTGCTGAAGCCCCCATCCATTATGCAGTCTTATTTAATAATTGATTGCTGTAAGTGATATTTCCCCACACAGATGATTGTAATGGCGTCTGTTGTTGAGACAGCTTTGAATGATGATAAATAAGTCCTACTGTCTCCAGCCATGTCTCTTATCCGTCTGTGCTAAAATGTTATTATTAGTACCAATTTAAATTGATGTCATCTTCATTTGAAATCTTTCAGGGGACGGCACTCTGTCTGAAGGCCCAAATTGACTGCGAATAAATTGTACCATCAATTGCGACACGGTTGTAGTAACCACTCATGAATAGATTTCATATTCCATCCCTCTTTGCATTCAAACATTGATCCTTCCCACTTTGATGCTGAAAAATGTGAAACAAATGAAGCGATCATAGAAAAGATAAAATTGGAACATGTTCCATCCCGGAGCATTGTTTCTTATCTCTCTCCATGTGGAAAGTGCTGACGCTTGTATCACGCCCAGTCCCAGTTTCAAATCCTCAGTTTCTTTCTTTCTTTGTGTTCCTGCAAACCCTTTTATATGTTTCTGTGTGTGTGTTTCTCCTTTTTGTAGCTGTCGTGGTGTGTGAAAATCAAGAGGAAGTTGAAAAGCGTGGCTCCTTTCCTGGGCAGGTTCAGGCCGATGGTTGGACAGTGCTGTCACCAATGCACCCCAGAGAGTCTGGTGAGAAAACGAGAGGGATGAAAGGATTATTTGAAGATAATAAAAGGACAAACAGCCAGAGGCAGATGGGGGAAGTACACAGATTTAGGCTCACCTGAAAAACCTCAGACACTGCTTTCACAAACCCATATCATGAGGGGCGATCAAAGGGATTGCAGAGCGCCAGAAAAAACGTGTTACTTATGGTAGGGATAGCAAGAAAAAAGGGATTAGTAGTGGAGAGAAAAATAATGAACACTCAAGAGCATAGTTCCCCCCCACATGCTATGAAGAGCTTTTCAGAAAACTGCAGATGACTAAGCTTGTTTCCAGCAGCACTGGTCCCAGTGGGCACATGGTGCTGAGAGCTGGGATGTGAGGCTAATGGAGCAGTAATCAGAGGGTTATTGGATCGAACCTCTCCTGAACTAATCTATTAATCTCAGGCCAGCCAGCCAGATAAATCATATTTGAGCTATCTGGTGTTTGTATTAAAAGTCATTTAAAAAGCATGCTTGGATTTTATTTAACAGCCCTGTCAAATAAATCTGTACTGAACTAGGTACGTAGCAACCATCATAATTGTACTTATGAGATGTCTGCATTTGCCCATCCCCCCCTCCCCCCCCCCCCCTCTAGTTTTACTGAGGTAATTAATGACAATCAGTGCCTTAAATGAATAGTTATTTACTCAGTCCTGTCATTCTGTAGAGCGCAAAAGGAGATGATTAGAAGGATGTATCTTTTTTCAATGTACACCTGTTTCTGCCTTGAAGTAAAAAAAGAAAAACATATACATTTGCGACATTAAATAAGAAATGGTCACATTGTGAGACATATTAAAATTTGCTATTGAACTATTCCTTTAAGCATTGTCTGTGAAATCAGGCAAAGAAGTTGCAATTACAAGATTGTGGGAGATCTAAAGTTGCAATTTAACTCTGTACTTTCAATTTAGGGCCTGTTTACACCTCGTCACTTCTCTGATCGGATCGTAAAAAGACCAGGAGCCTCATTTATAAAACTGTGCGTAGAATCCTTACTAAAAGTGTATGTGCGCCCGAAAGCCAAAAATGTCGTACGCAAAAAAATATTCAGACTTATAAAACCGTGCGTACGCCAGAACCTGCACAGAATTCACTTTATAAATCCCAGTCAGCGGAAGATTGTGCGCACATGCGTCTCCACCCCGAAATAACCATATATGGAGATTATAACGCCTAATTTTACTATGCATATCATCATCTGCATATCATTTGCATATGATTATTCATCCACATGATAACATGTTTAACGGTACAAGACATTAGGAAAATATGAAATATGGATGTGCCGTCACATTACATTAATAAATATCATTTAGTAGCCCATCCTTTCCTTGTTTTTTAAATAGATAAAATAAAATAGTGCAAAATGCATTTCAGAGAAAGTTTTTCTCAATCTTTTCCACTGGCCAAATAGTATTTTAATTGATTTATATTTTTAATGGAAACAGATAGACCTTGTTGTGCATTATTTGCACAAAACCATTTTCTCAGACAATCTGCTATCATGATAAGCAATTATCTAGTTAACACAATAAAACACAGACAGCATGCCAGAGGAAAAGTGTTCAAAAGCATCACATCCACAACAAATATTTATATTTATTGAATATAAAAATGTTGTAACTTCTCAGTAATGATTTCATGTAGTTTAAGTGTTTAACACCATTAATGAGAATGGCATATTTAATCTAAATGTTTATATCAGAAGTAAAACATAGTTTAAATCATTCATTTATTTATTTAAACTGTTATTGTGAACATGCACTGTATTTATGATGGACTCATAATGAAGATTTACGGTTTTACTTCATTTACTTCTGCGTCAGTTTCACTAAACGGCCCAACGCACTCGCTATTTAAGAAAGGATGGATATTTGCTTCAAGTGATAGGTTTGGTGAGTGAAATTATATTTGTATTATCTTTCTGTATATGTATAATTTTCTTTAGATTTTCTGTCTAAAAGTGACCAAAAAGACATTTAACTCGAGCTCACCATCGGTGTCGCCAAACTGCTCCATCTCCAAAACGTTCATACGCATGGGTCAGAGTTTGCGTGCAGGTTAGCTATTCCATTCATTACAAAAAAATAGTATTTGCACCTGGTTAAGAATGCTGATAATGATAATTCAGGTTGATCCAATTTGATTTATTGGGTGATGTAATAGGATAATTTAGAAGTTTTTCATTTTAAATAGTTATTGCTATTTGGGCCAGTTGGTGTCGCCAAAACACATACTCTTCTAAAAGAGTGCGTACGCACGGTCAAGAGCATCCTTACGGTGCGCACTTATTTACGGCAAGTTTATTTTTTATAAATCTCGATATGTGCGTGGAAAAATGCGTACGCATATTTCTATGCCCATTTTGTGCGTACGCAACGTTTATACATCAGGCCCCAGGTGTAAATGCCCTCCGAAAGTTTTAGAGAATCACATCACTAAAACCACTTCACGCATTTCAGACAAAACTGGACAAATGCAAATGGATCTGGTTGTTTAATTAAACCACAAACCCGGATGTAAATTTACTCAGCCAAAATGAAGTGAAAATAAACGTGTGAGAGCGTCGCCGCAGATGAGTCGCTGAGTATCTCTTCAGCAACCAATGCCACAATCATATTCATTAAAAGTATTGAGACTAAATGATCTTACCAGTGCTGATGCCGCTCGCTCTCCTATTGCGGTTTTTAATCTTGAAATTAGCTGATAAGTTAAATGCTGAACATATCTGTTGCTTTCGATTGACGTGACCTCCGTTAAATTTGCACATAGCACGGGAATTAAAGATTGGATTAATATCTGTTTTGCGGAGACACGTTTATGTGGCCAATTGTAAATGGAACCGTTTTAACAAACTGATAAAAAGTGTGGGGTTGCGAAGATTGTTTATATTTTTGAAAAAGTCTCTTATTCACGAAGACTGCATTTATGCGATCAAAAATACAGCAAAAACAGTAATATTGTGAAATATTAGGATTTAAAATAACCATTTTCTATTTTATTATATTTTAAAATGTAATTGTATTTCTGTGGTGGCAAATCTGAATTTTCAGCATCATTACTCCAGTCTTTAGTGTTACATGATCCTTCAGAAATCATTCTAAATATGCTGATTTGCTGCTCAAGAAACATTTATTATTATCAGTGTTGAAAACTGTTGTGCTGCTAAATATTTGTGTGGAAACATTGTTCTTTTTTTTCAGGATTCTTCACTGAAAAATAAAAGAGAACAGCACAAATACGTCATACGTCTTTTCTAAAGGCTTATAAGATAAAAATATCTTACTGACCCCACAATTTTAAATGGTAGTGTATGCAAAAATCCTTCCTAAACAAGAAGATTTTCAGTGAATGGTTACCCAAATTTCAGTTTTAATTTTGAGGAACTAACCTTTTCATTTCTGAGTGCTTTCTGTGCTGCAGAAAAGATAATACACAAGTTATTAATTTACTTTTTCAACAAACTTTTACAAATTAGTCTTTTTTTTTTCCCCAGAAGCTTTTAAGAGCGCTGATGCTCCGAGGGATTAGTTATGGTCGACCTAAATGGCAGCACAAAAAATGTTCCACCTTATATTAACAACATTTCAAATAAGTCTGTTCAAGATACTTTTTAGTGATGAATTGTTTGGAGCTGATGCAGCTGCTTGAAAAATCTTAAACTGACCCTTTCACAGAGATTAAAATACACTTTTGTGTCTGCTTTACTTTGTACTGTACAACCCTAATCTATTTTATTAATTTATTTTAAACCAATAAAAGGAGACAAAAACTAAGCAATCAGGAACTAGCAGTTTTAAATGTTGTATTCTATCATTTAGAAACTTCCATGATAGTGTTACTCGCGCATGTCACTATGTTTTGAGAAACATTTTATTTTGGAAGTATTTTATTTAGGCCCAATTTTTGAACATCTTTCAGGCTATGATTTATAGTGGAACTAATAGGGTGCTATTTTGAACACTAAAAGGCTTCCCTAAAGTGTGTCATTATCTCCGTCTATATAGGACAGCAGAGCAGACTCTCTGTACTGTGATGGAGGCTGGTTAGCAAGCTTTCCATCAAGTTTGATCAAATATCCTCTTGCCACTCTCAGGGTCTGAAGTTGCTGTGTAACACTCCTCCCCTGGGCTTTCAGAACCTGACGTGTGTGAACGAGACACACACCGGGTAAGTGCACATCCTTCACTCAACTCAAGCCCTCCACATCCGGGCCATTAAAATAACAATGCACCTCTCAACTCCAGCTTCAAACTGCTCAAGTGTAATTACTGTTTGTCTTTGACTCGTAAGCCTGGCACATGTACTTCAGTCGCGAAATAAAGAGCCCTAGAATAACTTTCTCTTTATTTTTAACATCTAAGAATCAACCAAGTGTAGTTCCACAATCCCGCTACCCTTTTGTAAAAGGGTACCCTTTTTGTACACTTTTAGCCAATCACACATCAGAGCTGGGGAAGATACTTTAAAGCTCCAGCTTTCCAAGCACAAACACGGGTTTAATAACTTTTTTTTATATAAAAAAAAGAACATTTAAATACAGTAAAACAATGCAAAAACTTTAGCTCTTTCCCTTACAGCGTTTAAAAAAAAAAGTTGCCAGCCACCACCAAAAGAAAGAAAGGAACCTGTGCATAAAATAAATAAATAAATAAAACTGTTTTATTCTAGCTGCATGCATTCTTTTTTTTTTTTTATCAACACTTGACTGTGGGTAAGTTTCATAAAAAAAAAAGCAACATTTTTAGCAAAAAGCTGAGAAAATCACATTTTTGTCAAAGACTACATCCAGATCAGATTCAGAACGATGATCAAAATATAGATGGAGTCCATCAACACCCCCAAAGCTTCACAGTCCTAACCCCTTCCTGGGTCGATATTTCACTCCGTAACATTAGGCCGTTCTGATTTATATGCTGTTTATTGTTGATGATCTTATTTTTTTATATATTAGATCGCTTGTTTCTGCTTGTTCTTTGCCTGTGATTTGATCTGGTGAGACTGTACTTGTTCAGGAGATGCTTAATAGCGGCCCCTACCTTATAACAGTGAAAACACAAAAAGCCGTAAAAACTCGTCAATGGCAGGGAAGCGTTTTCTCATAAAAGACGAGATAACTCGTCAATGGCATGAACAATGTTAAATAGCTACATTTGTTACAGAAGTTATTATTCTTTGATAATGTTAGTTAAAAAAATACAACTGATCATTGTTAGTTCATGTTAGCTCAGGTTTTGATTTTAATAATGTATTATTAAATGTTGAAACTAACATTTAGATTAATACATGCTTTAGAAGCATTTTTCATTGTCGGTTTATGTTAACTAATAGAGCCTTATTGTAAAGTGTTACTGATAAATAATAAAAAATCGGAACATTTTAAATCAGTATCTCTTGGGCATGTTGTAGTCCTGATTTAAATGTAAAAATGTTAAAGATTAAAAATAAATAGTTCAACCTCAACTGCTTCAACCTTAATTTTATTAAGCAACAAGAATACTTTTTGTTCGCAAAAAAACGATACTCGGTTCTCTCTAGAGAGGGAACGAGTATTGCGTAAGTTTAGCTTGCGCTACGGGAAAGATTCATCTTCTCGAGATATTGAAGCCAAAAAATTATCCTTAATTTTGTATTCATTGTCAACGCAGTGCAGCAGCTAGCAGACCTAGAGCAGGCCATCTCGCGTGCTCATTGGGTGCCCTGCGGGCATCTGCTGCAGCCTACCAGTGAGCCCCGCGTGACGTCACGCCCAATGAAGGGCGCCTGCGCCTTCATAGCGTCACAGCCCTCCAGAATGGGGGTGGCTTAGCGTATAAAAGTAGGGGCTGTAGGCTGACTTCCCTGGTTTTTCGTCGACTGAAGCGAAGTCGCTCGTGGCGCGAGCACGGCCGGTTACGCAATACTCGTTCCCTCTCTAGAGAGAACCGAGGTTACGTTAGTAACCGAGTATCGTTCTCTTACGAGAGGTTATCTCGTATTGCGTAAGTTTAGCTTACGCTACGGGAACACTTTGTCAACGCCGTGCGCGCCAAGCATCCACCATGAGACCCCGAACTTTCAGGGGAACCCTATAAGTGGAGAAATAAGGTGGCCAGCCACGCGGGCCATCACTTGTACATAAGCACACATAGGGAATACAGAGCAGCGCGCCGGTCTGTATAGGCACATGGCACATACCCTACTTAGTGCAGCTCAACCAGGAGAGCTGAGTCATGTGAGAGTGATCTGAGCAGGAGGTCTGGGCAGAATACACCTCTCCTTCAAACAGACAACAGTTTAGCCTGCAAGGCAGGAACTTCTATGTTATAAAACCTGACAAAGGTAGACGGGAAGCTCCAGCCCGCCGCTACACAAATGTCATGGATAGAAATTCCACTGGACCATGCCCATGAAGAGGCCACTCCTCTCGTGGAATGAGCCCTGATGCCCAGAGGGCATTGCAGACCTTTTGACGCGTAAGCGGCTGCTATAGCATCCACTATCCATCTGGACAGGCTCTGTTTCGAGGAGGCGAGACCCTTGGTGCGCCTACCAAACGAAACAAACAGCTGTTCCGAACTCCTGAATGAGGCGGAGCGCGTAATGTAAAACCTCAGCGCTCTGACAGGGCAGAGGAGATTCACATTACTTTCGCTGTCAGATGCTGGGAGAGCTGACAACGAGATAACTTGCGCTCTGAATGGAGTGCCCATCACTTTAGGAACGTAGCCATGTCTAGGTCTGAGGATGACTTTAGAGTCATTCGGCCCGAACTCAAGACACGATGCGCTGACAGACAGCGCATGCAGGTCCCCCACACGTTTTACTGACGACAGTGCAGTCAGAAAGACGGTTTTCAGTGATAGATATTTCAACCCCACGGAGTTTAGTGGTTCAAATGGAAAAGCTTTCAGGGCCTCTAGGACCAATGAAAGATCCCACATGGGAACCGACGGGTGATAACCTGGCTTCTCTTGATGGCTTGACCCCTGCTTCAGAGAATAGTTAATGATATGCTAAACCCGCCAGCTCGTTGACGTTATTGGTTACAAGGTAGTTTGTGACGTAAGAAACACCAGTGATTTCAAACCGTGTTTTTGCGACTGTCTTTCTTTAACTGCAGTTTTATGGAGAAAATACTCAGCAATGGTGTTGACTTATGAATTTGCACATGATTTGTCATAAAGCATATTAAAAACACCACATAGTGTCACGATGTGGTTGAGACAAGGAAGAAGCAGGATCCACTTGCAGCACACTTTATTAAACAAACTCCAAACTGGACAAGGACTCAGACAGGGAACAACAGGACTCAGGAACAGAACAACCAGCATCAACGTTACAACATCAAGAACTCACAAGGACTGGACTGAAACACAGGGCTTAAATACAAGGGCAAACGATCTAAACAGGATAACAAGGGGGCGTGGTTAACGGGAAACACCTGGGAAGACTACTAGACAGACAGGGAACCACTAAACATGACAAGACAAACCCACACCGTGACATAGCCCCCTCCCTATGGGCGGTTCCTGACGCCCATAAAACACCAAAAAGTTCAGGAGGCCGGAGAAGCGGAGGCGGACTTGGGGGAGGGATGGAGGGCCAGGTCCGCGCAGGGAACGGGACCAGGGCCTTGCAATGACGGGCATGGGCCATGGAATGTGGGCGGACCTGGGCCATGGAATGTGGGCGGAGCTGGACGTGCAGGCGGCCAGGGCGGAGCAGGCTGTGGGCTTAACACAGGGCTTAAATACAAGGGCAAACGATCTAAACAGGATAACAAGGGGGCGTGGTTAACGGGAAACACCTGGGAAGGCTAATAGACAGACAGGGAACCACTAAACATGACAAGACAAACCCACACCGTGACACATAGACATATAAACAACATTAAAAACTTGATTTTCACCACAGGCGGTCTTAAATATTTATCTATTTTGAGTCCTGATTAGGAGAGGACGAGCATATGAACCGTTGTGCCACTTGTGCTGCTATTTATCAAACAGTAAAAACGCCCCTTCCCGCGCCCAAAGTAAAGTGTTTGTGGATGAGAGTATGAAGTGAGGACTTATGGGACATTGTTCTGCTTTAATGACATTTTATTTAACAACAACTGCAGCTCGTTCCGTGTGTCATGTGTCATTATGCCATTTCTACATAGTTGCACATGCGCAGTCCTTTCCATTTTCGGCTTTCAATCCGATCAAATGTTCTCATGTTCTCTCGTTTAGATTAGAAAAGGAATAAACCACCCCTTTCAATCGAATTGAAATTTCATTCGGATCGAGCTCAATCGGATCGATTAATGTTTACCTGAAGGCTTTTCAGTCTGATTGAACCGTATTATAAATATATACCTCCTGATGTATCTGTGACACTTCGATTTAAACAAACTTGTTGATCAATTGCCACCCCCTTTCATTCTTATGGGAGATTTTAATAGTCACAGTCCACTATAGTGAGGACACCACACAAATACTTGAAGATTTTCATTAGTAATAACAATGATTTGTGCCACCTCAATGATGGTTCAAATACTTACTTGCACCCGGGACATGGAACATATACTGCCATTAATGTAACAATCTAAGCTTTTGCTTGACTTCTCATGGAAGACCTGGGATGACTTATGCGAAAGTGACCACCTCCCCTTGAAAAATGCCTCTAAAGAATTGGACATCCAACGAAGAATCCCAAGATGGCAACTTAAAGCAAATTAGTAATATTTTCAAACACTATGCTATAAAAATTTCACATGGCACCTCAAGATTCTCAAGATCCAGTAAAAAGGTTCACTGACATTTTTACTGAAATGGCAAACAAAACTATTCCTAAACTGTCAACAAAGCCATGTTGTAGGTCTAACCCATGGTTCAATGAAAACTGTAAAAAGGTTATTGAAATCCTGAAAAAATATACCACAATCTTAATTTTTCCTATACCTAAACCAGGCAAGGACCATTTTGATACAAACAACTATTGCCCAATAGCATTGCTGCCTTTGCAAAACAATGGAGAGAATGGTTAATAAACATCTGTTGTGGATACTGTAGTCGGGCCATAAATTAAATGAATATAAGTGTGGTTTTAGACGAGGTAAAAGTACTTTAGATTCATCGTCTTATTAGTGGAGTAATTTTTACGTGATACCTTTATCCAAAAAAGAACATGCTGTTTACTTAGACCTGGAGAAGGCTTATGATAACACTTGGCGATATGGATACCACTTCCCCTTGATAATTGCCTCTGAAGAATTGGACAAAACCTTACTTGAAAAACCTGAACTTTAATTTGGACATCTTGACTCAGACTCATTTTTGCACTATTCCTCCCTGGGATCTGAAAAGGTTATATCAACCCTGTTATATCAACCCTGAAACAACACAAAAAGACAACAACACACCCTCATGAATATCAGAAGAAATTTTTGAAGTTAAAATGCCATTTTTCCTCTCCATGGACCTCTATTCACAGATGGATCCAAAGCAGATAATCGTGTTTCGGCAGCAACAATAATTGGAGATCAATGTCATGGCATGCGAATCCGAGGACAAAGTTCTGTCTTTACAGCTGAAGCTTGTGCTTTACTCCTGGCTGTGGAAAATAGGAAATGGACAAGAACGAAATTTCTTAATCTACCGACTAAAAATTCTGCCTTCAGGCACTTGAATCTGTAAAGACTGATCATCCCATAATTACAAGTATATTAGCTAAAGTAGATATGGTATGCAAGAAACACTTCAGTATCATTTTCTGCTTGGTTCCAGGTCATATTGGTTTATCTGGTAACGAGAAAGCAGACATCGCTGTAAAGGAGGCTTTCAACTTGAATATTTCAGTGTCAAATTCTAATCTCTGATCTCAGACCAGTAATAAAGTATTAATAACATGGCAGGATGGAATGGCATGAATGCCACGGAAATAAGTTACATGAAATAAATCCTAGTATAAGAAGAATGTTAAAGCTAATATCAAATCTTGGTATGACCAAGTTGTTTTTACTAGATACGGTTTAGGTCAAACAAAGACTTCCACAAGGCTATTTATTAAATGGTGAAGAACCACCATCATGCTGTCTTTGTCAAACTACAATGACTTTAGGGGTGGGCTATTTACCGGTAGACATGATTAACCCGTAGAAATGTGTCAACTGGACTATCGTCTCTATCACGGTAGAGCGTGTCACGAAAGCTTATCGTTTGAATATGTTTTAAGTCTTAAAATTTTTAAGACTTTTAAGTCTTAAGATGTTTTAAGTCCCGTCTTTGCGGGTGTCCTTTTAAACAAAGTCGTTTATGTCCTAAGTGAACATAAGTAGCAAAACAATACATGTATAGTTTGTAAAATACACACTGATGTCCATGGAAGCGGCAATAACAATAAGTTCAATTATAAATTGACAAGGTGTTTTATTCATATCAGATACACATTGTGTTGGTAACTTCACCAGAGTAAAAGTGAAATAAAAGCGATACATCTGCCATACAGTGCTATTGTGGCTGCGGTGTCAGAGACCGATAAAATAACGGTCAGTAGACGAACATGTTTTTCAAAAGGCAGCGCTCAAGTTAAAGAATTGTAACTTTTAATAAAACGCGGCTCATATTTTTTTTCGTTCCACTGATGCATCTCGCGTTTTAACCACAGCGTTCTGTGTGAATGGCCCTTTAAGCCATTGCTGATAGATCCTGACGTGTGGTGATGCAGTCATTGTTTCCCAGAAAAGAAAGGGCTCTCATGAAGAGGGGTTTCTAACTTCCTAGAAAACACTTTATTAGGCCAAATAAATGGGATTCGGCTCTCCTGCATCAAAACACACAGCGACTGACTCTGTGAGCACCCAGTTTATCTTCTTTTCAATCACCCCTCTCACTTTAGAAAGTGTCAGAAGCCGAGCTCTGCAAATCCTGCTGAAGCGTTTAATTCGTCTTGAATTAATAGGCCCAAATCAGAGCCTGCTCTTTCATTGGTAGAGCTAATTAACATTTTGGAGCCTGATTATGCTGAGAATATGATGTATTCAACAATTGCTGATTGGTCAGTGATTGTTTTCATTGTCCCAAGGTGAGTGAGACAATATCTGTTTACACAAGGGCTCCTTTTATTTTGCTAATTGGGTAAAAGAGAGCGGGCATACTTGAATGTAGTGTGTGTGTGTGTGTGTGTGTGTGTGTGTGTGTGTGTGTGTGTGTGTGTGTGTGTGTGTGTGTGTGTGTGTGTGTGTGTGTGTGTGTTTTTTCAGGTACCGTGGCTGGTTAGTAAGGAGGGTGTGCTGTTTGCTGTTTGTCTGGGGTCGTGAAGTTCACCCCAGCCCTGCTGGAGACAGACGGCATAGAGTCCACGGCAGCGATAGGTGCGGCTCGCTCGAGCACTCTTCACTGATTAGATGACATGCCACGTGTAGCGAGAGAGAGGATGGGAGATGCTTTTGAGGATTGAAAGGCGCTCCCATTGAGATTTAATTCAGATGTCTTTCTCCTCTGTTAATATAGAAGATTGGTAGCCACTTAATCTTACATTAGCTTGCTTGCAGAGATGTGAAAACCTTCATATTTTCAATACCAACCAGTACAGGGGATTTCAACCTTTTAGATTACAGGGAATTTCAAATATAATGATTCCCTTTGTGAGGATTCTTTCTAAAATGGAAAACAATATATATATATAGTTAGGCCTAATATTTGGATTTATGTATTTAAATTGTATATTTGATCCATTTTGGATTATATTGTTTTAATATAAACAAACAAATAAACTTGTATAATGAATAAATGATTAAATTAAAATTTCACAAGTGACAGTTGATTCTCAAATTTAAAATAAGATCGCAAAAATAACGGATGCAAATGCTTAAACTTTGCTTACAAAATAGCAATTTGTTTCTAAATAGCCATTTTCAATTCAAATGTAATTTAACACTTAATACCTTTTGACAGATCATGCTAGCTTAAAATACAAATAAAACACTGCTAAACTGTCAATTTAGCCTTTACCAAAGAAAAAAAAATATATCCTTTGATGAATTGAAATGAATTGCAACAAAATAAATAGTTTTCAATAAAATAATTTTAGCATTCAAAATGTAGTAGAGGTGTAAAATGTTCCCCCTTTCTCTCGGTTAAAAAATTCACCTTTGATAGAGTCTAGAAGTCCAAAGTTTTAGGATCTAAAGTTTAAAGAAATGTCAAATGACGTTCTAGAGACTCGAAAAAGAGACGGACCCTTTGGTGGGTTGCTTGAAAGACTAATCGGGTCATGAAGCCCTGTATACAGTTACAGTCACCTGACCCTGACTGTATGCATATCTGATAGGAGCAATTACATAAGCTGCATTCTTGCAGTTCGACAGAGCAACTGGAAACGCCAACTGGAATGGCATTTATTTTAATGTTGCTGTCAACTGTATGCCACATATGCCATGCTAACTTTTCTTTTCGCTTCTCACCTTGGTTCAACCCTGCTACCACACCCTCCCTCCATTCACCTAACCCAATTTTGGCCCTAACATTAAAATAACCTTTTATATTCCCAAACAGCATGGGTGTGTTTTTCACTCTGCAGGCATAAGCGGCATGTTCCGTGGTGTTTATGTGATGATCCATCACACAATATCCTCTTTGTTTTCTCTGCGGTCTGTTGTCCTGTGACTCTGTGTGTGTGTTTTTATCCAGAGTGAGGCAGGCTCTGGAAACAGCATGTTCCTCAGATGAGACCAAGGTGGTGGAACTGGTGATGCCTGAGGTCAGAGGTTATTTAGGCAGACTTCTGGCCCTTACACAGACCTTCATCTCCCCCAGCCTTCTCAGGTCTGAACGTAATTCTCATTCTGAAAGCAAATCACTTTCATCCTTCTGCGATAAATTCAGCCAGAGATTTTTGTTTACAAAAATTAACAAGTCTAAGAAACGAATAGATTGTTCAGCATTCAAAATGTAACAAAAATTGAAAATAGCCCTTGGTAGGTCGCAAAAGTCCACATTGAAAATATGAGATTTAAAATCCATTTTGGGGATTTTGAAAGTTAAAGGAATTGTCAAATGAAGAAATATTTCACCCGATGTATTTCTTGGTCACTAATTAAATAAGCAAACTTGGGACATTGACCATGTGAACTCATTTGTACAAGTATTTTTCAGCATTTCAATCGTCTTTAAGTTTTTTTATTTTCCAGTTCTGCAGTGTGACATGAATTTTTAAAAGCTCAGATATTCCATCTAGCCTTTTAACTAATATGAGGTCATGAAGGCTACATAACTGCTCTATATGACTTACAAAGAACTAAAATATTATAGCTTTTAATGAAGGGCAGCATGACATTCTTAAGGGTACTGCTGTCACTGCTTGATATGTCATGTCAACTGTCCCTCTGCAGATTATTATGAAGATATTTTGATCTTTTCAATCGATGTCTCCCCAAACTCTTTTAGGATTGTGAGCTGGATGCTGCTGAAGTTCTTCAGTTTAATGTTCTGCAATGTACAGATCAACCTCAACCAGCTGGCAGCTTTACACCGTGCCACACGACTGGTAACCAAATATACAGCTTTTACAACCCCAATTCCAGAAAAGTTCATTTTGTTTAACGTTTATTAACAACAGTACACAAAAAAAAGATTTCCAATATTTTCACTGGCCAACTTAATTGTAGTTTGTAAATATAAACTAATTTTGATTTTGATGGCTGCAACCCACTTCAAAAAAGTTGGGACTGAGGCAAAAAAAAAGAAAAAAAAGTGAAAAGATCACAGAAAAGCAAAGTTAATTGGTTTTGAAATGGTCCACAATTAGCAGTTGAACTGGTAATAAATGAAGGTATCTTGTTTGGGTATAAAACGATAATACTGCTGGGCCAGTCGTGGTGGTTAGAGAGTCCAGTCAGACTTGTGGGTTCGATTCTCAATACCGACAGGAAATGACTGAGGTGCCCTTGAGCACTGGTGCCCTGCTCCGGGTGTGTATGTCCACGGCTTGCAGTGTGTGTGTGTCCACTACTCACTGTTCCTAATATGCGTGCACTAACATGGATGGGTTAAATGAAGAGGACACTTCACGTCACGTCACTTCGCTTCACTTCACTAAATGGAGCATCTCAGTCTTTGTAAGCAAAGATGTGTCATGGCTCACCACTGTGCCATGAGAGAATTGTCAATGCGAGATTGTGGAGTAGTTTGGTATTTCTGCATCTAGCTGCATATAGTGAAAAGATTCAGGGAATCCAGAGAAATCTCAGTCTGTGTAGGACAAGGCAGGAGAACTACACCGTACAGTGGATGTGCTTGACTGACCTGCCTGCAGTCTCTTATTAAAAATGCATGGCTCATGAAAAGGAGAATCGGACAACGATGACCACCGACTGTTGAGCAGATGTCTTATATCAGGCGAGATTGGGCAAAAATTCCCAGAAAACAATTAGTATCCTTGAATTCCCAAACTTTTAAATAGTGTAATTAAAAGGAAAGGTGATGTGACACTGTGGTAAACATTTTTTGGAGTGTGTTGCAGCCATCAAAAGCAACATTTGTTTAGATTTACAAAATACAATACAGTTTGTCAGTGAAAACATTGGAATTTTTTTCTGTGTACTTCTGTCAGTAAAATGAACAAATCGCAGATTCTTTATTGTATTACATTTTACAAAATGTCCCAATTTCTTTGGAATTGGGGTTATATTTCTTCACCCCATTCTCTCATATCACCAGCTTTCCTTCCCTGTAGGCATCCTGTGCTTCATGCTTTCATTCTTCCTATATCTCATTAGTCTTTACTGCTTTTCTTCTTTCACCACTATTTCTCCTCAAGTTTCTTTTTCTTTTTTTCTTTTCTTTTTTTACATTTGCAGTGTTTTTCTGACCCAAACTCGGTTATTCTCGATTTCACTGTATGCTATTGCGATTTAAATATATGAAGCTGAAGGCTGCTCTCTATCAAAATGCTCTTTTTCTGTGTGCCTCTTTCTTTCTTCCTCTCTCAAGCTATTGCTCCATTTATCCTGTTTACAGATTTATTTTTATTGCAGTCAGGTTTTCCACCTCAGGCTTTTGGTCACACATAATCCTTTATATTGGAAGTAAAAGCACACTTTGAAAGCTTTTTTTGTAGCATTCGATTGTGTGATTCTTACATTTGCTGCAAGTGCAATATGAAACAAAACATCAGAGAACCGATTAGACCTCATCTAGCTTGTGGTTTTATAACCAATTAAACATGCATTCTACAGCACAGCCAGAAATCATCTTTTTGGCCTCAGTCCATGTGCATGACTCCGGAAAGTATTGAGCTCACCTGTTCACCTACTTGCCAGTTGCCGCCCACCTGAATAGCACTGATACATTTCTGCACCACTCAGTTTAACTCCACAAAAAGAGAGTTTGAAAGAATTCAGTACATATAATGCAAAATCATATTCATTATCAGCATTTTTGCCTTGTTTTAAGTATATATATATTAGTCTGATATGCGTCCATCTCATATGAGTGTAGATGATTTTAAACCCTTTCAAATAAATTGTTTCTTAGTTAGGGGTAAAACTTTATTAACATTTACATTTTTACTGTTCATGTCTATGTAAATGTATATTTATTCCAAATAATAGCTATAAGAATGCAGCAATAGATTTGAGATTTCATGTAGTCTCTATATAATATTATGGGTAGAATACTTGATCAGAGTTAAGATGAACAATGTTTTGTTTGCTGAAATAGGGATATTTTGACCTTTAACCTGTGCTATTTGCTCTCAATGTTTGTTAAATAAGAAGGCACCAGTTCAGAAATATTAGCACAGTTGGTACAAAGGGTCTAGAAACCCTTTTTTGAAGTACAAAAACAGTTCATTTACGGGTTCATTTTCAAGTGCGCACTTAGCACTGAACTTTATTTCTCCCTGCGCTGAAGTGTCCTCTAATTTTGTCCGTGTGTGTGTGTGTGTTTGTAGAAAGCTCCGCTGGTCTATGTGTGTGTTCGGCAGAGCGACATCGATCATGCTCTCATTTGTCTGACTCTTTTCTGCCACAACTTGAGGGTTCCCTACACCATTTATCCAGCCCACGTCCGACAAACCTGGCTAAGGTACACACACACACACACACACACACACACACACACAGACACACACACACAAACTCACACTCGCTCAAAAACCAATACACTCATCATGTAGCACCCACAGATGCATAGTTTGCTTAGAAAGCTTCTTTTCGCAAGTTTAATTCCCTGCCTGCCCTCTAATATTGCACATTTACAGATCCGCTCTGTTTGCGTCAGCCGTACTAGTATTGTTAAAAAGAACATTCTAGTTCATTAGTTTCTTACTAGTTTGGTGCAAGCGCAGCATATTCTAAAGTTCAGTGCACTTATTCAGTCTGTTACACAGCCAACGGAAGCACTTGTTCGCATTTAACAGGGCATAATGGTTCGGTAAGTAATGAAACGTACAATTCTTAAAGAATCATGACACGGAGTGCTGGAAACGGCAGTCGACCGCGGCGAGGGAGTGGTGGGGGTAAATAGTTTCCTCCTGCAGGCTGCAGGTAACGGAAGACTTTGACTCCAAGCCGTGGGGAAGTTTGTGCTTTGTTTACAAGGCTACATCAATAATTACTTAATAGCTGTTTATACAAATTGCCCTGTCAGTAATTGTTAATGTATTTATGATATGCTTCGAGCTTATGGTGCAATGCTTGATTGATTGTCACTGGATGTGGAGCACACATGATTAAAAATGTAAAAATACAGCTTGAACAGTTCACACTTTTTCATTTGCTAAAAAAAAAATCCACACTTTTTCATTTGCTAAAAAAAAATCCAAGTTCAAGTTTCAAATGTGCCACAAATTCACTGGGGGAAAGAAACAAACAAACACGATTTTTCTTGCTCTTTTGAAAGAGTTAAATGTGTTGTGTTCTCAACCTTCTCATTTATATATTTAATTAGCCACAAATAATGTTGTCATTCAAGAAGTATCAAGAACTGTATGTTCTTGATTAGAAACAACAAAGGGGATCTCTGAAATGTGATTTCAGTTTACATCTTGTTTTTTTTTTTAACATTTTAATTTAGATTATAGTTAGATTATTTAAAAAATATTATTAATAAGTATTAGTCTTCTTGAAGCCCCATTTTAAGTTTGCTGAGGCCCCCTAGTGGGCCCTGGGCCCTTTTCCATTAAAATTCTCTGACAGTGTTTCCTGCAGTTGTGTCATTAAATGTTGGTGATGTGCTGCCACCAAATTTAATTTTTAGCGGTGTTGTGAGCTTAGTCTGAATTGAATCTGACTGAACGACTGCCTGAGGTGAAATAATAAAAATACTTGTTGGTTTGAATTGGACAAATGAGTTGGTGTTCAAGTACTCAAAGAATTGTTAATGGAATCATTAAGGAACCAGAACCAGTACGAGAAATTGGAGTTGGATGAGGAATCGTTGATATCTATGTGATTTCCATCCATATTCTCAGTGCTAAGCTCTGGAATTTTATTGGTTCCTGGATTCTTAATTCATAACAATAAAGCAGCATAAAAGTGGAAAATGGTCATTTTACGTGGATGAATCAGTAAACACAATTTCAGGCACTAGCAAGGACCTTATCCACTAAACAACAGTCTACTCATGACTCAATTGCCTGCGATCTGCCGGCGACACGATTATGAAGGTCGTGTGTTAAAATGTAGCTGGTATTTATCAACATCTCTGCATGACACCTTTGTTGTAGGTGTTAGAAAGTATTATGAAATATGTGCTTGTTCTGCCTTTTTATATTGAACAAAGCAGTTAAACAAGATATTAATACATTAGGTCAATATTGCAAAGTGTTTCTTAAGCAGCAAATCAGCATATTAGAATAATTTCTGAAGGATCATGTGACACTGAAGACTGGAATAATGATGCTGAAAATTCAGATTTACCATCACGTACATTACATTTTAAAATAAAAAAGTTATTTGAAACATTTCACAATATGTCGGTTTGTACTGTATTATTGATAACATGAATGCAGCTTTCATGAACATAAGAGACTTCTTTTAAAAACATGAAATAAAAAAAATCTTGTGAACAATAATTAGAAACATAAAAGGAAGGCTTTTCTTCATACATGTTTGCCCATCCTATGACTTGAAGGGCTCTGAAGTTATGATGACATTTCCTGCAAGTCAATAATCCGTAGCCTTGCAGGTTTTCATGGTGCATTCTGGGAATTTCTAGGCAGAAAACATTGCAGTTCTCTAACTATTTTGATAATAAATGGCTGAACCCTTTTGCAGTGCACCTACCACTGAACTAGGGATGGGATTGAGACGCCCTAAATTCTGACCTTGTCTCTAAGTAGACATCAGGGGAAAAAAATAGTGCTACGGAAGTGCTTTTATATGGCCCCTCGAAGTCTCATCTATGGTGATGTTTATTTGGCTGAATAACCTAAAGGAATGTCCCATTAGTCACTGTTAATTGAGGCTGTTTTGTCTTCTCAGGTCCATCCTTCAGAGGCTGGGTGTCGTCTTGCTCCCAGAAGGCACTGGCTCAGAGCGAGACGTGGAGATGAACAGCCTCTATTCTCCAGTCATGACCTCTGTAAGCCCCCGCAAAGGCTGAGTTTGCTGTTCTGCTTGAATTGCTCAGATTCAGCACACGATAAAAGACAAGCGAAACAGACTGTTGCTTAAAGGGTTAGTTCACCCAAAATGAAATTGATGTCATTAGTTACTCACCCTCATGTCATTCCAAACCCGTAAGACCTTCGCTCATCTTCGGAACACAAATGAAGATATTTTTGATGAAATCCTGAACCACCCATAGACAGCAATTTAATTACCACTTTCAAGTCCCAGTAAGGTAGTAAAGACATCATTAAAATAGTTCATGTGACTGCAGTGGTTCAACCTTAATGTTATGAAGTGACGAGAATACTTATTGGCTAGCTCCTGCTTCCATGATGTGGAAGAGAAGAGATTGTTGAATAAAGTCGTTATTTTTTTTTGGGGGGGGGGGGGTTTGCACACAAAAAAGTATTCTCGATGCTTCATAACATTAAGGTTGAACCACTGTAGTCACATGGATTATTTTAACGATGTCTTTACTATCTTTCTGGGCCTTGAAAGTCGTAATGAAATTGCTGCCTATGTGTGGTCAGAAACCTCTTGGGTTTAATCAAAAATATCTTAATTTGTTTTCTGAAGATGAACGAAGGTCTTACGGGTTTGGAACGACACAAGGGTGAGTAATTAATGACAGAAATTTCGCTTTTGGGTGAACTCTCCCTTTAAGACGTTTGCACAGACACACTGCTTTCGAATGCCATTGATACCAGGGTTTAGTCTCAAGACGGACAGTCACCCACGTTTTCAGGGCGGGTGAGGATACATTAGTAACCTGGCCTTGATGGGCACAGTGGTTCCCATGACAATGGGGCACCTGCGGACTGCAGATGTTTCACTGGGAGGTTGCATGAGTCGCTGAACCCATTACTCTGCCTCGCTGATGCTTGGAGGTGGATAATAAATCTCCTCGGCCTCCAGATTTCATACTATTATCTGATTTTTTTTGGAGGAGCATCTTATTAGCAGTTTAGAAGAAACATTACCAGAATTTGGACGTTGTAGGGTTTTAAACAGGATTTGACATAAACTGCATTTGAATCTTGATTGAAAGAAGGGCTGATATGTTTTAATATGAAGTGCTTTGATTAGATATGTGCGACTTCTGATTGGCGTAAATGAACAGAGGAAATAATCTGTCATGCCTGGAATAGCATATGAGCTTATCAGGCTTCTCAAGATGGATTTTGGATTTGAGTGTGTGTGTGTATGAGAGAGAGAGAGTTAAAGTAATAGTTCACCCAAACATTTACATTTTGTCATTTACTCACCTTTATATAATTCAAAACCTGTATGAAGTACTTTATTGCATGAATCACAGAATGTTTCGGTGTTGATGCTGTTCTTTCCCATATATTAAAACAGACTGAGAGCAGGGGCTGTTAAAGGGATAGTTTACCCCCCCACACAAAATGAAAATAATCTACTCACCCTCGTGTCATTTCAAATCCATAAGCCTTTTACTCATTTTTGAAACACAAATGAAGATATTTTTAATGAAATCTGAGAGATTTTTAATCCTTCCATTGAAAGTCCATTCTACCAAAATTTTGACACTTTATTGGAACGTCAGCGTTTTGGTGGACTTCCAGAGGAGGGACACAAATCTCTTAGGTTTCATTAAATATCATAATTTTGGAATGACATGAGGGTGAGTAAATGATGATAGAATTTTTATTTTTGGTTTAACTAAACTATCAATTTAATTGACAATGAGTCAGGATTAATGAAGAATGGCATTGAAATATTAAAGAGACAACAATCAAAATAGTAATAACAGCCAGATCAACACGAATGTGTCCAAAGATTATTTGTGGAGTCTTTAACATATGGATATAAAATCTAAAGGTGGGTAATACATCATTCTCTTCTCTCAGATGTGAGCTCTATTCATCATACTGATGCATCGGCCTCACATCTGTATGGGAAATGTGCAATCGTGATTTTACTTAAAACATATTTGATGCACACAAGGAGCAATGACTTTGTATGTCAAAGACGTCAAATCGGTTGTAAAATTTCTTGAAACAGCAAGTTTAAATCAGTTTTTTTTATTGTAAACTTAAACTAAAGTTAATTGAAATAAAGCTTAGATGAAAAAAAATATATAAGAGGAAATGTTAGATGAAAACAAACTTGAAAAATGTGTTGCAATGACAACTGAAATAAAATACCTAAAATTAAAATAAGTTTAAGCTAAATAGAAATATTTGACAAAAAAATAAAATGACAAAAGCACATAAATGTCTAAATCTTAAACTAAAATGAAAACTGAAAATATTTGACAAAAAAATACAATAAATTAATAAAAATGACAAAAGCACATAAATGACTAAAGTTTAAAATAAAATGAAAACTGAAAATTTAATTATTCAAAATATCCTGAGATCCAGCAATGGAGTTTTTCTTCTGTAGAGGACATTTATATTTTAGCAAATTTCTCTGACAACATGCATGTCAGTTTTAAGTCTGGATGTCATGTAAAGAGCACATTTAGGGCTTTACAGAGATACCAAATGTTTGGAGGTGTAACCATGACAACACCCTGTCCTTGGTCTATAAAAATGACTGAATGATAAAATTTAGCACACATGAAATATGATAATATTTTGTAATTCTCATTTAAATCAGACTCATTTTCTAATTGTTTGTCAGAAATCAACATCTCAGGAAAACGTTATGGGGTTTCAAATCAGAATATTACTTTCTGATACAAAACAGGGCATCGATTTTATACATGTCCACTGCAGACGACACCAGAACTTACTGCATCATGTCCATCAGGCATTTTGGAGACACAACAAGTGAATAGGGAAATAAATGAGATATCAATATTCTTATGAGATATTCTAATACAAATATTCCCAATACATGTCTTTTTTTAATTACCTGTTGCCCCAAGAACACATTAATATGCAGATTAGATAGTGTGTCGAAGCATTGCAAAGAATTGAATGGCATTTATGGCCATGTCTACATGCATACTGCATAAAGTTAAACAAATCTGGTTCTCAGGAGGATAAATACTATAATAATACAAAAAATTACACTTAAATGGTTTGAATATGCACAAGCACGATTAAGATATGAGAGCTAGATTTTTATAATGACTTAATGTTCAGTCTGACAGAACACTACTAGGAATATAGCACATGAGTCACTCGAACCATTTCTATGGTGCTTTCTTGTCCTTTATGGACTAGCTGGATTGGTCACTGCATGTAATATCGCTAAAACAGTCACCATAATTTCTCCCTGTGAGTCAGATGGATTTAGAAGGGTTCGAGGGTGAGTAAATATGACACAATCGTCAAAATGCTTTGTCCAAGCATTAGAAAAGCACCATTTGATTCTACAGAATTGTCAGCTTGCCACCTTCTCCCTTGCTCATTTTATCTCTCTCCTCTCCTCTCACATATAGACACTTTCCTCAAACATACACCACGCTTTCAATTCATTTTTATGTGACTGATTTAGCAGATATTGCCGTTCATTTATTCTCTGCTTCGGATCTCTTCTACATAAAACTATCCAGCCTCTCTACTTTCCCACAAACATTTTTATCCATTATTTCTCCTCTTTTGTCCCACTCCACAGTTCATTGGCGAGCTGTTACGAGAGGGCGCCGCTCTCAGCGTGGGCATCATCGCAGCCAGAGGTCACGGCGGGCAGTGGCTGGCGCGTGTACATCAGGCCATCAGTGACGGTCTAGTGCCTGATGTTAGCATCGTGCCGGTGGGCGTTTCCTACGATTGCCTTCCACGCCACTTTATGCGTCCACAGGTGACGACCTTAATATTAACAATGCACACTCCATTCCATAATGACCCTGCAGTCACCGTCACCGTCAGTGCACAGGGCTATTAAACAAACTAATAAAGAAATTACAAACAGAAGTAGATCCACATTTTTCCTGACAAAGTCAAACATGATAATGGTGGTTATAAGCATAATGATCATTGACTAATTGAGGAAAGGATTTACCAAACTCTTAACTCAAGTAGTAAACTTGTCATGTTACTCAATATGCACTGTTTTGCTACCGATATCAGTGATGCATAAAAACGTTCAGTCGGGCAAAAAAACCATAATTGACCACTTTATTTACAAAATATTAAAGGGGTCATGAACTGGCTTTTTAAATTTTTTTTTTTTTTTTTTTTTTTTTTTTAATAAGAAACAAAATTTACAGACCAAAATCCACTGAAACTCTACATGCTTATACATTCATCCTCACATTCATACCCCAAACATACACGAAAAAAAAAAAAATATATATATATATATATATATATATATACACACACATACATATATGAAGAGTTCAGATGCAAAAGCCTCTAAATGCCATCTGAAATTTTCTTCTAAAATGATCATTTTTATCAAGCTCGTATATTTAAATTCAGTAATTTCACTTAAATGACAATTAACAGGTAATTTTTCTTGCCATTCAAGTGAAATTATTGAACTTAAATATACGAGCTTGATAAAAATGATCATTTTAGAAGAAAATTTCAGATGGCTTTTAGAGGCTTTTGCATCTGAACTCTTCATATACACTTCCCCCTTTTCTTCCCCTTTAACACTTTACAAAATATATTACAACAGAAGAATAAACATGATATGAAAAAGATAGGAAAAACCACAAGATTTCATATTGTTATAATACACATATAATATTATTCCATTTTTTATTATATTCATCCAATTTATTTTTGCTTTCTGCTATTATCTTTTCTAAAAGAAGATGAGACCTTATAACATTCTTAAAGTGACCTTTTTTTATATTGTTGTCTGAGGTCAACTTATGACGTTCGCTTGGTTTTTACATTCAAAAACATCAAAACGAATAAGTAATAGGCTATTTTCTACCCTAGTTTTGAGCCTAGCTCAAAAACGCTCGGTTTTTATGGGCGTCTCGCATTGAAGACTTGGAAGTAAACACCATAGTATAATGAGTTTAACGTGTAATGCGCGAATCGGTGGGCGGGGCTAAACAGGCCGTGTTGAAGTAGGCGTTGGTCTTCTTCTGCGGGGGTGGTGTTTTATCCTCTTTGTCGTCATAGTTCCCCACTTTGAAAAACGAGTCGTTTGCTGAGCCTGGTGTCAATAAAAGCTTTTATTGGACCAACAAGGACGTTTTCAGTTCTGAAACTTACAGGATATTCTTATAATATGATGACCTCTTAGATGTCAAAAGCTCAAGGAAAATTTGCTTTCTCAGTTCATCAACCCTTTAATCTCCAATGCATGTTCATGAGAGCACCACAATGCATGCGTGTTGTGTTGATGCGAGAGCAGATGTTGTTGCGTGAACGTGCGTTGGAGATTAAAATTTTGTAAATAAAGTGGTCAATTGCTTTTTTTTGCACAAAAACGAAGCCTTCTCGTCGCTTCATAAAATTCAGGTTAATCACATGGATTACTTTCATGATGTTACTACCTTTCTTGGCCTTGAAAGTGGTAGTTACGTAGACTGTCAATGGAGGGACAGAAAGCTCTCAGATTTCATTAAAAAGATCTTCATGTGTGTTCCGAAGATGAACGAATGTCTTACGGGTTTGGAACGGCTATAAACCACAGAAGTTTTGCACAGGAATTGCAGTCATGTAGTTTTGTAATTGTAATTCCTGAGGTGAACTGATTAATTACACACTAATTAGCAGCAATATTCAGGTAATTAAAACCAGACGCTGTGTTTTTTGCATTTTGATTTAATATGCAGATTGTGAGATGTGTTTTCCGAACGAGCAATGGTAAACACACGGCTAGAAATTTCGTCTCACATTTAGAGGAGAAGAGGGATAAATGGCTCTGAGAAATCCATATTATTGTGTGCATCCATCTCAAATAAACACCAGGTATTATAGTGATTACAGACACTAATTTCTCCTCTAATGGCTCTTCACCATTAGAGCGCCGTGAAGATCAGAATAGTTTTCTCGAATTAGATCCAAGTCATTTCCTCAGCTCGTGTGTGTGAGTGGCAGCGTATTTTTTCATTTGTTTGTGTGCTCTCTCTAGGCCGGCGTGATGTCTGCTCTGCGGTTTGTGGTCTCCCTGCTGAAGGGTGATCACAGAGGAAGTGTAAGGATCCATTTTGCACAGGCTTTCTCTCTGAAGGTATGACTCACACGCATGGAATTACACACGCTCGCTCATCCGTATACACCAGCAAATAAAATACAATCATTTCATACAAATGCAGAGCCTTAGCGCAGTGGTTCTTGACTGGTGGGTGGTGTATTCATGACAGCAGGGAAATAATACAAAATGCAAATAATAAAATGCAAGCCTTATAATAATGCGTAGTAAGTATATCAAAATAAATTGTCTATTAGTTTTTGGATTAGTTCACTTCTCAATGAAAATTCTGTCATCATTTACTCACCCTCAAGTTGTTTCAAACCTGTATGAATTTCTTTCTTCTGCTGAACACATAAGAAGAAATTTTGAAGAATGTCTGTAACCTAACAGTTGTTGGACCCCATTGACTTCCATAGTATTTTTTTTCCTACTATGGAAGTCAATGGGGTCCAACAACTGTTTGGTTACAGACATTCTTCAAAATAGCTTCGTTCGTGTTTCTGCAGAAGAAAGAAATTCATACAGGTTTGAAACAACTTGAGGGTGAGTAAATGATGACAGATGTTTCACATTGAAGTGAACTATTCCTTTAAAAAGGAGGAGAACCATTTGTAGATTCGCAAATCTATCTAGAGCTTGGTAATATGAGTGATAATGGGGTTTTCACAATACCAAAATTTCAGTTCCTAATACTTTAAATATGTATTATACTACAGGGCTGTTGAATGCTTGATTCTGATTGGTTGAGAACGTTCTAAGGTGTGCAATTATTTTCAGGGAAACGCACGGCTAAAGTAGTTCCAGGCAGGTTTGACCGCATTACAGTTCCATATCACTGCGCGTAGTCAACTGTAATAACGGAAAATAGGATACAATTCATAACAAGAAAAAACATGCAGCCCCATGCGCTTGATCTGCAATTTTCGATGTCTAACTTCACAATCAATGGACACATACAGTTTAATTTTAATAAATAAAGTATGTAGTCCTATCTATAGGCTAAATAGAAAATTAAATTGAATATAGGCTATATAAATAAATTGATAGTCCTGCTGGGTTTTCGTAATTATTCCAGATAATATAACAAATAAATAATTATTGATAGGCCGACTTGTTAAAAGGGCTTTGTGTGTTTCGGGTTATCTACTGTCAATTATAGAAAACAAGAATGAACGAATTAAAACAAATTTAATTAATAAATAAATAATAATATTGACACATGCTTTTCTGTCTCATTATTGCAACATCTCTCTCTCTCTCTCTCTCTCTCTCTCTAATAACGGCATTAATAACTGCATAAGGCCGGGACACACTGACTAAGGCCAGTTATGAATGTAATTTGATACTTATAACTGATCATGCCCAAACGCGTGTTCAGCGCGTTCAGTCTGTAACTTAGCCTATTCACAGTCTGTGTTTAAGACCTGCTACAGTTGATGGAAACAGTCAGTCTTCGAATGTTTCAGCGAGTCGTAAGTGTGTCCCCATCATTAGTCTGCTATCAGTGGCTCAAACCTCCGTTACTAACTCTAAAATGACGTTTTGGAATTAGCAACGGAGGCATGGGATTAGATGCGTAAGATATTAGTCCTACATACAAGAGCGTTTTAATGACAAAAACTTGACAAACGTCTTGAAATGCATCATCTGAACAATGTTTCGAGGTGTGGCAACTGTAGTATAAGCGGAATAATTGACTTCAGGCCGTTGAATTATTAGAAAAATAATGCACACCGAGGTGTAACGGCCACTCCGCTTCGCGTCGTGACCGCATTACCAACTCGGGTGTGCATTATTTTTCTAATAATTCAACGGCCTGTCGTCAATTATTCCTTACTTAAAATCTTTCTTCAGAATTTCATGATTCTCAATACTAATAATTTGTATACAGCAAAATATGCTATTGAATTGAAAATATGCTAATATTCTATTGAACACACTACTTTAAAAAGTTAAATATCAATATACTTGACAAATTGCATAAAATAATGGAACATAACCTTCAAATACTTAGAGTACCGGTCAGTAAGATTTATTTCATTTTAGTGCAATTAATACAATTTTAATACAAATTAAAACTATTTCTATTTCAAATAAATGCTGTTCTTTTAACCTTTATTCATCAAACAATCCTGAAAAAAAATGTATTTCCACAAAAATATTAAGCAGATGTGTCAACATTGATCATAAGAAATGTTTTTTGAATATCAAATCAGTATATTAGAATGATTTCTGAAGGATCATGTGACTAACGACTGAAGTAATGATGCTGAGAATTCAGCTTTACCATCCCAGGATTAAATGACATTTTAAACTATATTCAAATAGAAAACAGTTATTTTAAAAGGTAATAATATTTTACTATATTACTGTTTTTTGCTTCGATTTCTCCATTAATTGTTTAAACCAAGTGAAAAGTCAGTGATAAAATAATCAGAAATTTACAAATTACAGGCGATAGAACAAATAAAAACAATTAGAAAAATGTGCAAATAATATGCTAAATAAATATAATAGTCATTTATCTAGATATAATACTGATTTGATGCTGTTTGACATGTTTTTTTTGTTGAGTTTTTATTAAAGCTACTAAAGTTATCCATCCAACGAGCAGTGATACTTTTCTTGTTTTCTCGCTAATACTATTCTTGTTTTCTCGCTAATACTATCGTTTGATTAATATGAACTACTTGAATGACAGCTGTTCTACTGCATTTACACTGCACAGATACACTATTCTGTGTGTTCTTCAGAGCATGAATACCCATGATGTGAGTGGCCAGCTGGTCACATGTCAAACAGCACTCACGCATTGAATTGAGATGATATACAGTACTTTGGTGTTGTTTCTTTTGTTGTGTTCCTTTTTTTGTTGTGAACTACATTGCTGGACCTTTCAGTTTGTGGTAATATTAATAAAATTCCATGTTTGATTTTAAGTAATTTTCGTACAGTACTACCATTTGATGTACAAAATCTGGTCTTGAATCAGAACCAGTTTAGCCTTAATGCGACATCTCAATTTTTGAAGCTTATGTATGGGTACTGTGGAAAAGTTTTTAGACTCATTTTCTTTCTCTCTCTCTCAGGAGATGTGCGAGAGTGGAAGGTGTCGTGTGGATGGAGGGCGCCCCCTACAGGAACTGCTGTTGACCGCCATACTGAACAACAGGTCTCTTCAATCCCTCTGTTCCTGTATCTCATTGGCAGAATCCACTTATCATCCATCTCTTCCTATTTGCCACCCTAGCATCTGTCTGCACATATGGTCAAAGACGAAAGAGCTCACGCGTTTCACTTCACTTCACCATCCTGCATCCTTCACTCTAGTCTTTCTTGTCAGTCAAGAAGGTCCCTGGGGTTCTGGTCCTCCAGTTCAGTTCTTCTTCACCTTTGTTATTTATCTGATGTACCAAATTGGTCAGACAAAAAAAGCTAGAAAAATAACAGGAAAAATAAATCGTGATGGAAGGATTCTGGTTGAGGATGATGAACGATACCTTTTAGTCCACTTAAGCCAGTTCAACGTATCGCTTTCTTTGAGCTTCCTGTGTAACTTGAGTTGCTTAAAACGAGTGCGTTGCACAAATGTTTCATGCACGTGGATCTGGAGGTCTGATTCAGTCTGCTGCATGACTATTAAATAATTATCTAATATTTATTTAGCATATCATTTGCATCTTTGTATTGTTTTTATTTGTTCTATTCCTTTTAATTTGCGATTAATTTATCACAGACTGTTCACTTGGTTTAAAGGGATAGTTCACTTTGAAATAAATTTTTGATATGTTTTAGCTTACCTCAAGGGCATCCAAGATGTAGGTGTCTTTGTTTCCAATTTTGATATTTTTAGGTCAAACCGTTCTTGTCTGTCAGTCATATAATGCAGTCCTATGGTCACCACCTCAAAGAGCATGCACAAAGAAGTCCAAATTAAACATGATTTAATGACTCGTAAATGTAAGTACACATTGATGGCCTAAGACACGAAACGAGCGGTTTGTGTGAGAAAACGAACAGTATTTATATCGTTTTTACCTCTTGTAACGCACAGACCGAAGCGCCCGCGCCCTCGTCCTCAGATCACTTGGACGTGGCTGTGGTTACAAGAGGTAAAAACGATATAAATACTGTTCGTTTTCTCACACAAACCGCTCGTTGCGTGTCTTAGGCCGTCAATGTGTACTTACATTTACGAGTCATTAAATCATGTTTAATTTGGACTTCTCTGTGCATGCTCTTTGAGGTGGTGACCATAGACCTGCATTATTTGACTGACAGACAAGAACGGTTTGACCTAAAAATATCAAAATTGAAACTACTGCGGAAACAAAGACACCTACATCTTGGATGCCCTTGAGGTAAGCTAAAACATATCAAAAATGAATTTCAAAGTGAACTATCCCTTTAAACAATTACTGGAGAAATTGAAGCAATATTTATACACACTAGCATTCAAAAGAGTGTTAGATTTTGTAATGTTTTTGAAAGAAGTCTCTAATGCCCCCCAAGGTTAAATTTATTCGATCAAATGTACAGTAAAACAGTTATATTGTGAAATATTATTTCAATTTCAAATAAGTTTTCTATTTGAATATATATTAAAATATAATTTATTCATGTGATGCAAAGCACTGACACTCCAGTCTGATGAATCAGAGCTCAAGAGCCAAGTGCATAAAATGTTTCTGCAGTGCACTCAGCAACTCAGGTTCTCGGGAGAAGCAAGTTATTCCAAGTCCGGCTCATGATGAGCTGGAATATCCTGGAAAATCTACAAAGAGCTTCTCATCTGCTCTTCACTGTCTCCTAAGAGCCTCAGGCGCTGTTATACGTTTAAAGCGGAACATCCACAGCAGGGGAGGCCTTACCGTGAAGATTCAGCCCTGCGGGGCTCGACATTTGCATTCTGACAGCTGGTTACGTATTGTTGTAAAGCCTTTTGTTGTAAACGTTAGGAAGTGAGAACAGTGAACAGGTGATGCAGTCACGTGAGGTTTGCGGAGGACTGTAATGTAAATTTAATGCCGGGATTCAGAGAATGAAAGCATGCACACCCCTATATATTAGCTACAAAACAAAAGTATGTTGTAATAAAGTGAAATGTGGTTTATTTCATCAGGATGGACTCCATCTTCAACCAGAAGGATGTGTCCTGGCTCCTCCCACCCGCTGTCATGCCTGAACTGCCTCCCGCTGATAGACAGCAGACTATCGCACTGACTCTTCATTTAATGTACTGTGAGTCTGATCGACACACGCAAGCACTCAAAGATCAAACCCTTGCACTTTAGTAGGTGTTTTATTTATGAGGCTAAGTTTTGTGTGTGTGACTTATTTTTTATTTTTTTTTAGCTTCAACTACAAGTATGGCCGTCATGTCTACCAGTCTGGTGTCCTGTTTGCTGCTGCACAAGCATCGCAGGGTGTGTTTTAAAAACTCCTCTTGGGCTTCACATCACATATGAAGTATATCACTGTTAAAGGGATACTCCACTTTATTTGGAAATAGGCTCATTTTACAACTCCCCCAGAGTTAAACTGTTGAGTTTTACCGTTTTTGAATCCATTCAGCCGATCTCCGGTTCTGGCGGTACCACTTTTAGCATAGCTTAGCATACATCATTGAAGTGGACAAGACCATTAGCATTTCAAAAAAAAAAAATGACCAAAGAGTTTCGATATTTTTCCTGTTTAAAACTTGACTCTTCTGTAGTTACATCGTGCACTAAGACCGACGGAAAATTTAAAGTTGCGATTTTCTAGGCTGATATGGCTAGGAACTATACTCTCATTCCTGCGTAATAATCAAGAAACTTTACTGCCGTACCATGAGAGCAGCAGGCGTAATGATATGACGCAGCGCCTGAAAATAGTTCCGTTGTGTTGACGGAAGGTAGCCTATTTGCAGGCGCTGCGTCATATCATTACGCCTGCTGCACTCATTGTATGCTAAGCTATGCTAAAAGTGGTACCGCCAGAACCGGAGATCGGCTGAATGGATTCAAAAACGGTAAAACTCAACAGTTTAACTCTGGGGGAGTTGTAAAATGAGCCTATTTCCAAAAAAAGTGGAGTATCCCTTTAACAGTGTTTGGGGTTAACGCATTACAATTAACGTGAGTTATGTAATCGGATTACTTTTTTCAAGTTACATATAAAGTAACGCATTACTTTTACATTTACACACAACATATCTGAGTTACTTTTTTCTTAATGTTGCTAGATTATGAAAAAAAATATATTAGAAAAAAATTGCTTTATTAAGTAAATTAAGCAAATTACACACACACACACACAAACACATACATATATAATTTGCTTCATTTACCTAATTTGTGTAATGAAGCAATTTTTTCTAATCACTATTGTTTATATATATATATATATATATAATGTTGTTGATTTTTGACAATAGATTATCAATATTTGTCAGTTAATTTGCTATTTATATAACAGATGTAATAATCATCACAATTCAAGTCTGTTATCCATATTTTATGTGCTCTATGTATGTAAACAATGTTAGATTAAACAGTTTCTATACTTATGTTAATAAAAGCCTAAATTAAATCTGTTCATCATATAAAGAAAATTGTCTCTTCAAAAGAACAGCTCCATTCATATGAAATAATTTTGTTTCTTTGACATTTTTGAGGCTTGAAAATGTTAAATGTGTGTATATACATATATATATATATATATATATATGTATATATCCTGGCTGTATATATATATGTGATGGATCTGCCATGAGCCTTAGCAAATCACAACAAAAAAAATTAGTCCATCGCCACAAAACAGGGAGCAAAGTGGTCTTTAACGGTAATTTTTTTTTTTTGCCTTTTTCCTCTCTAATGAGGCTTGATCATTTTTATCTTGCGTAAGCAAGATTTAATAAAACTGTCAGTTGAAGACCACGTTGCTCCCTGTTTTGTGGGGATGGACTAATTTTTTTGTTGTGATTTGCTAAGGCGCATGGTAGATCCATCACAACTGGCGGTAGCGGTGGGATAGCAATGCTAGAATCACCCGCTGGTACCTTTCAACATTTTGAATTCCTGCCGATTGCTGTATCGAGCAATTACCATCTAGGAGCCGGAACTATTTTATAATAGTACAGTAATTGGTTTATTAGTCATCGACTGGTTGTAGATGATTCATACAAGCATCAAACATGATTCTGCTCGCTTGAATGATTTTGCTAATGATTGTAACAATCTTCTCGCTCTTTCTCAGGGTGTGCGTGTATCCGTGCTGTGCAGGGACATCTGTTGGCTGTTGGAGGAGGTGTTGTTCAGAAACACAGACGTGGGTTTCGGCGGCTCTCTGGTCGGGCTGGTTCATCACGCGCTCTCTCTGCTCCGCCCGTATCTGCTCCTGGCTGCAGCTCCGCCCACGGGAGAACCCATCATCGCACCACGGCCCGATCCAGAGTCTCTCCTCACACTGAGCCAACACTGCCATTTGCTCACTCATGTCTTCATACACGAGGCAGTAGGAGGTGGGCAGAGTGTGTTGGTGTTGGCAGGCGTCATGTACCAATCTTTTTTTTGAAGGGCAATCAGTGGCAGGCTTATTTAGTATACTGTACCTTGGCGATATAAGATATGACTAAAGAAAAATGTATACGGCATGTTAGTCTATGGACATGTTTTTGATTAGCAAGCAGGGTTCAAATCTTGATATTGATAAAGATTTCCTGATTCGATGCCGATTCATTTGGGTATATTTGATTTATTATTTCCATTTCACATACACGCACTACCATTCAAACGTTTTTGAAAGAAGTCTTTTATGCTCACCAAGGCTGCATTTATTTGATCAAAAATACAGTTAAAACAATAATGTAAAATATTATTACTATGTAACATATCTTTTCTGTTTTAATTTATTTTAAATGTCATTTATTCCTATGATAGCAAAGCTGAATTTTTAGCATCATTACGCCAGTCTTCAGTGTCACATGATCCTTCAGAAATCATTCTTATATGATGATTTGCTGCTCAAGAAACATTTCTTATTATTAATGTTGAAAACAGTAACAGTTGCTTAATATTTTTTGTGTTTTAACTGACACATTTATCAGGATTTTTTGATGAAAAGAAAGTGCAAAAGAGCTGCATTTATTTGAAATACAAATCTTTTGTGAGATTATAAATGTCTTTACTGTCACTTGATTGATTTAATTTAATTTAAAAGTAATTTAGAATAATCTTATAATTTTGAGATTATAAGTATCGATCAATCAAACGAAGATTATTATTAATAATAAGAAAATCCACCCCAAAAAACTTTTACCCAGGTTTGGCATTTTAATAACCAATAACATTTGAGAATTTTAAACTTTAATCTTCTCTTTTTTTACCAACAATATTTGTGCAACTGTTCCTTTAATGATATAAGATATAAAAAAAGATCTACTCTGCTCAATAATCTGAGGGGGCACGTACCCAGTTTGAATGGTTCTGGCGCTTCAGGGTGTTGATGTGTTTGGGTTGAGTCACGTTTGTACCACAGCAGGGTTTATTGACAGTGCTAACCCTGAAGGCATGTGTGTTTGTGTGAAGCGTGTGCCGTCTCAGCCATGCTGAGTGAGGTTGTAGGCTGTGGAGGAGGTGGAGACCAGGAGTTTGATGTTGTCCTGGGTCAGGAGGAGCTGACGGATAAAAGCCTCCAACTCACACATTTACTATCTCCCGGGTACATACCGGTGAGTCTCGCTCAAACACGCACATATGACGTTAATAATCACGTTGACGCAAGTAGTGATTCATACAGCTGCCTTGCTTTTCAGTCCAAAAAAAAAACCCTCAATTTATTTTTTTCAAACAGTCTCCAAATTTCTCTCTGGCTCTTCCAATCGATCAGTTGCTCCCCATCTGTTCGCTTTATTATTCTCTCGTCGTCTCTTAAATCGAGTTTCCCCTTCAAGGGTTCTTCAGCGGCGGGAATAGAATGTGTAGTTATTGCTGGCACTTTTTATACTTATATCAGCAAATAAACACTTGTAAAGGCTGTGAAATGTCAAGAAGAACAAGAACACTACACAACTAATTATTTCTCCTTACTATCTGCTCTCTCTCGTATCTGTCTGTCTCTCTCTCAGCCGTGTCAGAACGCTCACAGCTTTGCTCTTGATGTAGTGGACAGCCTGGTGCGCTGTGGGGTTCTTGTTATGGAGGAGGTAAGACACCTGCATTAACAAACAAATGCTCTCATTCTCTGATCATAGTTAGTCTTCACACATGCAGCTTTTTTAAAATCCTCATCAGTGGTCAGTCAAAGTGGATTTTTGTACTCTGTGGAGTAGCCACAGTTTGCTATTATAAAAATTTTGTATTATATAATACAAATTCATTGTATCATTTACTACAGAGATGGTACAATTTAATACAAATGATTTATATAGATATATATACGCATTAAAATATTTAACACAGTTAATGCAGCGTCTGTTTTTTCTTTCATCTTTTGGTTGTGCTACAGTATATAATCATGCTATCATTCAATCAAGTGCTATTAAACCATTCAAGTGCGATATGCAAAGAAAAGGCTCTCTGTGATCAAATACCCGAAACGCGTGCTCAGAATGCCGCTTCTGACAGTGTGCTAGCACCGCATTGAGTTCTCTTTGTGTGTATCAGATCCGGGTCATCATGTGCGTCAGGTCTTAAAGTGGCCGCAGCCTAAAAAACCTCCTACTGTCTGTCATTAATGTTAATCAAAGAACAAAATACAAAGAGAAAATAACTCACTGTTCACTGAATAACTTTTGTAGCTTTAATAAGGATTAATCTGTATGTATTGAAGACTAATTGATTTATCAATTTTTGTATATTTACCTGTTAGACCTACCTAAAAATCTTAAGCAATGTTTACATTTGTCAAAAATAAGAAAAACAACAACCTTTTTTGTGCATTTTAGGAGTGCGGGTACAAATCTGAACTCTATTCTATCGAATCTATTTTGGAGATTTAATGTGAAAGGTATTACAATATATAAATATATTAAAAACGTTAATGTTAGGTTTGGTTAATCACGATTAATAACAGAAAAATGTGTGATTAATTAGTCAATATATATAATTCTATATATTAGACACACACACACTGCCGTTCAAAAGTTTGGGATCAGTACGATTTTTTATGTTTAAAAAAAAAAGTTTCTTATGCTCACCAAGGCTGCATTTTATTTGATTAAAAATACAACAAAACAAACAGTAATATTGTTAAATATTATGACAATTATATATGTGTATATATATACACACACACACACACACACACACATACACACTCAAAATTGTTGCTGAAATTAAATTCATTTTGCAAAGTAATTACTTAAGATTAATATATTTTCCACTAATAAGGCCATAATTTGCATTAACTGAACTTTTTTAATAATAAAAAAAAAACACTAACACAAAATATCTGGTGTATTGTTTCTCTACTTTACTACTCACACTGTAAACTATGGTAATAGAACTTAAAAGATAAAAAAAAAAACGTTTTAAGTGCTTAAAGTCCCCGTGAACCGGAAGTTGCAAACGACTTTTCTCCAGTGTTGTGACGTATTTCCGAGAGAAACGGAATACTAAATGAGGCAAAATAGGGGGCGTGGCTTTTTTCCAACTTACACCTGATTGGATCTAGAAAAGTAGGTGTTTTCATTCAGCCTGTCTACTGTCAGTTGGAGGGGTGTGGTTATGGATGTTAAGCAGACACCCAAACCGTAAAGCCTACGTCATCAGGGAAGGTCCTCCAATGCAGAGGGGAGGGGAAATTTCAAAATTTGATTAAAGATTACGAAGCCAAAAAATGTTTTTGTGTGGATTGACTTGCATGGATGAATTGTTCACCACAAAACGATCAATTTAGGCAAACAAAGTAAGTATGGTCAATTTTGATTTCATGGGGACTTTAAGAAAATCAATTTTGATTTTCATGGGGACTTTAAGAATATATATATATGTGTGTGTGTGTGTGTATATATATATACACACACACACAAAAGTTTTCAATGCTTAGGTCAAAACAACAAACTAAATTCACAGAGACATGGCCAAAAATACAGTTTCACTCCACTGCCCTGACATCTAGCAAGCTCTCAGGCTCAATCTAATCTCTGACACTGACCATTCAGTCTGTGCCTATTTATTTTCAAGTGCCGCCCGAGTTTTCAGCTGACTGATTCATAAACACCCACAGAGATGAAAGCTATTTTTGTTTTCTATGGTTAAAGGTCATTTCAACCCTAAACTGATCATTTTTCAACTTGTTTGTACGTGTCTTTAGATATGTGAACTTTATGTGTATGCAGGTTCAGAAGGATACACCAGCATGTGACTTCATGAAGAGGCAGGGCGTGTTATCATGGGCTGCTTCAGACAACCCTGACCAGAGCAGCGATTCAGACTGCGAGGAACCAGACAAGCACTCCTACAAGGTACACAAACCCACAGACCCATCATCAATGGACATTTAGTGGGATTTCTGTGTTAATAATCATATATTGAGATTCATAGTCCTCGCATCATCTCTGAAAACTCTGGATCCAGAGTTCCAGTGAGATGTAAACCACTAACATGCAAACCTCATTCATCATTTATAGACGCACACAGACAGACAAACAGCCCCAAAAACTAAGACAGACAGTTCTGCTGCCCTTGAAGTGTGCTTCTGTCTGCAAATTGCTATTTCTCGGTATCTCCGATGAATCCAGCAGAAAGAAAACAGGAAGGGAATGTCAATGGTGGCGTCTGTTGCATCAGAACCTCAACCAAACATTGCGGGCACAGGTTTAGGCTTTCCTCAGGTTTTAGCTTATCCTTTTTGATATTTTGGGGTCATTTCCGTTTACATGGTAAAGCTTTTGTACGATTATTTAAGTGGTGTTTGCTAGTTTCACTATTAACAAACACCAAGTAAACAAGTATCACTAATATTATTGCTCATACTTCCCTTGCCGTTAGTGTTGAATTTGCCCAATAACTGGGCATGAATGATACCTCAAATCATGTCAAATCAGGCTGCCTTCTGTAATCAGACTATTGATTTTTTTCTGGTAGACAATAAAACAGACAATCCCACATACTTACATTAAATGAGGGACACTCTAGCTGCAACTGAGAGACTACTTGTTTTTTTTTAAGGAACACTTACTTGGATTTTAAATGTTTTAATTATTATTATATACACTCTCACTGTCCACTTTATTGGGTACACCTTGCTAGTACCGGGTTGGACCCCCTTTTGCCTTCAGAACTGCCTTAAACCTTTGTGACAGATTCAACATGATAGCATCACACAGTTGCTGCAGATCCATGATGCGAATCTCCCGTTCCAGCACATCCCAAAGGTGCACTACTGGATTGAGATCTGGTGTTTTACTGTAGTATAGTGAACTCACTGTCATGTTCAAGATACCAGTTTTAGATGATTTGATCTTTGTGACATGGCATGTTATCCTGCTGGAAGTAGCCATCAGAGGATGATGCACTGTGGTTATAAGGGATGGACATGGTCAGCAACAACACTCGGGTAGGCTGTGGCGTTTAAACGATGCTCAATTGTACTAAGATGCCCAATATGTGCCAATAAAATATCCCTCACACCATTACACCACCAACAGATTTATTGGAAATATAATTTTTTGGTAACCATGTAAAAGTCTTAACTGCCCAAACAACATCTGTTTCCTAATTAATAATAACCTTTACATGTTTTCTCACTGTCCTCTACCCTTCTGCTGTCTCTTCTCTCTCTCTGCTTTCTAGTTGAGTCAGCCGTCTCAGTGCCCAGAGCTGCTGTTCTTTCTCTGTAGTTTACTGAGTGTCCAGCTGAGAGCTCTGTGCTGGGCGCTAGAAAGCCTTCATTACCTCCCCACACCCATCACAGGTTAGTACACACACACAAACTCTGACCTCTGCCCACACAATGCTGTTGCCATTTGTGATGAGTAAGTGTTCTTTGGCAGCATCTCTGTCACTATTCTCACTGAGTGTGAACAGATGAGTGTTTATAACCTAAAAACTGTTTATTTTAGAGACGGACTGTTTGAGTCAACTACACACACACTTCAAGAACCGAGCTCAGCTGGACAACGCACACTATGGTAAAAAACAAAAACATGCTTTTCATTTTACACTCACCACAATGATGCTAAAGGATTAGATGTTTCCACATGGTCAGCACTACATTCAGGTGTAAACAATACATGGTCCAAAATGTTTTTTTTTTCAACCACATTTTGAGGTTGTTAAAAATGCATGTAACATTAATCGTCCGAATGCACCACAGATAAGTATGAATAAAAACCATGTAGCACTACAAGTGTAGTCTGATTCTGAGGGAAAGCCTGTGAGAGAAGGTCGAAATGCATTAATTTTTTAAATAAATATACTTAAATATATATTGATGGTAATTTCGATACAAATATTTAAAAAACGAAGGGCCCTATCATACAACCGGCACAATTCGGTGCCAGGCGCGACGCAAGTGTTTTTTTGCTAGTTTCAGCCCGACAAAGTTATTTTCACGTCCTGCGCCACGTTGTTTAAATAGCAAATGCATTTGCGCTGGTCTGACAAAGAGGTGTGTTCAGGCGCATTGTTGGCGCTTTGGTATTTCAAGGCAACTGAAATAGACCAACTGAAACCTAGTCTAAAGTCAATGACGCAGTATTTTTTTTGTTATTTAAAGGACGCATTAGTAATGTGCGCCTATAGGCGGGTCCACAACGTGCGTACACTGTGTATTACACACACAGGGACACGCATCAGCACACAAACATGCTAAATATTAAAAATAAAAGGATAACAATGTAAAAGATGATTATTATATTGTACATAAAGATATGGTGGAATCAGGCTTGTCCCGTAGATGGTCTGCTTGCGTGCTTTAACCTCGCGTACGAGCAGATCCGTTTTCTCTCTGGAAAAGCATTCAGTCTTTCTGCTTGCAAATTCCGCCATGTAAATAGCAAATCCGCCATGGCACAAGCGCAACTGGCTTTAAAAAGGGAATTGGAGATGAGATTGGTTTATTCCACGTTACGCCCAAAACACATCCATTACTCTTTAAGAGAATAGGGACAACCCGTCATTAAAAAAGCAAAAGTGGATTCGGACACGCACTAAGTGCACTTGTTAAAATAGGGCCCTAAATGTTCATTTATAAATTCATTTTAAATTGGACTGATTTATCATTGCATAATGGATAGCCAATAAAAACAGATCAGGCAAAATGCTGACAGGATCTGTCAGACTAGATGATCCGTTTTGGACTTTCGGTTAAGTTCCGTTTCTAAATAGGCAATACGTCATAAAGGCCGACCAATCAGGTTGTGAACGTATCCCTGTGTGTTTAGATTCGGTATCTTTTTTAACCAAACAAACTAAGTGAAGCGAACACACCCTTATACATGTCATCAAGAAGAGACAGTTATACTCACGGTAGCTCCGGTGACACTATCGCGATTTGGATCACAAAGTTTAGGGTTCATATTAACAACAGAATCTAAGAATCGGATAAGATTAATGCCAATTGACGAAAATCAGTGCATGTAAACATAACTAGCGTTAGATAGCATTTCTGTTGTCAAAGCAGATTTAAGCATCTCTCCTCTTCAGGATCATCGAAAGAGAATAAATGAAGTGGCTTTAACCGTTCCAGCCTACATAGATGCTGACAGCTTCACTTCAGCTTCTTTAATGTATTATTAATCCCGCTGTCTTTAACAGACTTGTGAATCACTGCTCTGTGTAACTGGGCAATCTAACTCTGCTGAAGACTAGAGCCTTGATGTTTTATAAGAGAGTTTCTGCAGATCAAATTGTGTTCCAGCATTATTAAATAATGCTTCAAGACCGAAGTCTTCGTGTCATTTGATGCTCCAGCGCTGTATATTTGAATGTGTTTGTGTGAATCTTCTGTAGAGAGCTCATCTATTGACTTGGTGGGAATGGCGGTCCGTACGTTCATTGATCTTGGGGTAAGTGATTCTATACATCCTGATTTACTGTATATACCCCCACACAACTACAGTAGCTGTAAATAAAAGCCCAAGGCCAGATAAACTGAGAACAGTGAAGTGTAACAAACTGTAGCAGGTGTTGTAATAAAGGACAGTTAATTTGGCCTCTCCTGACTAAACACCGTTTCTCTGTTCCTGCACTTCAGGTGTTGACTGAGGACAGACAGAGAGAAGATGTGTATCTAGACGTCAGTCCTCTCTTCTCTCAGTGCACTTACAAAGAGAAACTCTTGCAGTTTTTCAAACAGTTCATTACTATAAGAGAAAAGTAAAAGACTCTGAGAAGTCAGTCTCAGCTGGGAATGATAACAGTTGGCGCTTCTGAATTTACTATTCAGTTCTTCAGGGTTGTTTGAATAATTAATTATGCATGTTTTGTTTTTTGTGTGTGTTTATACATACATATTGCCTAACACACTTGCTTTCTGTAGTATATGTGATGCTGAGGTTGCTTTTTGTGTTCATTGTTGCCCAGATTTGGTTTAGTTATTGGTTAGATAATCACCATTCAGATGGTTAAATATTGTTCTGTGTTTATAAAGAGCAGATAAATTGCAAGATGTTTTTTTTTTTTTTTCATTGAATTGTTTTGTTTATGAGTCTTGTGTTTTCTTGTAATGAATATATATACAGGGCTCTGTTCAGTACACAAGTTTCTAACAATTGATCCAGTTTGTAGTGTTTCTGTCATGGTTTGATTTATAGTTTCTCCACACAGCACTATATACTGCATGAATGTTCATATGCACAAACATTCTGCATTATCTTTATGACATTACCTAAAACATCAGGATGAATTATCTCATACATTTCCTTCCCATGCATATTCTGCTTCCTTTAGCACAAACACTGAATACCATTAAGAACTATTCCACTGAATCTTGAAACATGGGACCAAAACATGTCCCATGTTTCTGCCATGTTTCTGTTCTGTCATTCTAACCTGTCATGTGAAAATGACAACATTTTTGCTTTAAAATGAATGTGAGATTATCATTAGAATATACATCTTATTTACTGCAAATCAAAATGATAATTCTTTAAATATCTATAAATAAAACAACAATACACTAAAAACACTTAAAACCATCTTAAAAAAATTCTTATGTAAAAAAATATAGATTGATTCTTGTACACTAATATATAAAGGTTTAAAAAAAAAAAAAAAAAAAACCCAGACCAACACATCTACATCTTATATATGATGTTATATACACTCACCTGAAGGATTATTAGGGACACCATACTAATACTGTGTTTGACCCCCTTTCGCCTTCAGAACTGCCTTAATTCTACGTGGCATTGATTCAACAAGGTGCTGAAAGCATTCTTTAGAAATGTTGGCCCATATTGATAGGATAGCATCTTGCAGTTGATGGAGATTTGTGGGATGCACATCCAGGGCACGAAGCTCCCGTTCCACCACATCCCAAAGATGCTCTATTGGGTTGAGATCTGGTGACTGTGGGGGCCATTTTAGTACAGTGAACTCATTGTCATGTTCAAGAAACCAATTTGAAATGATTCGAGCTTTGTGACATGGTGCATTATCCTGCTGGAAGTAGCCATCAGAGGATGGGTACATGGTGGCCATAAAGGGATGGACATGGTCAGAAACAATGCTCAGGTAGGCCGTGCCATTTAAACGATGCCCAATTGGCACTAAGGGGCCTAAAGTGTGCCAAGAAAACATCCCCCACACCATTACACCACCACCACCAGCCTGCACAGTGGTAACAAGGCATGATGGATCCATCTTCTCATTCTGTTTATGCCAAATTCTGACTCTACCATCTGAATGTCTCAACAGAAATCGAGACTCATCTGACCAGGCAACATTTTTCCAGTCTTCAACTGTCCAATTTTGGTGAGCTCCTGCAAATTGTAGCCTCTTTTTCCTATTTGTAGTGGAGATGAGTGGTACCCGGTGGGGTCTTCTGCTGTTGTAGCCCATCCGCCTCAAGGTTGTGCGTGTTGTGGCTTCACAAATGATTTGCTGCACACCTCGGTTGTAACGAGTGGTTATTTCAGTCAAAGTTACTCTTCTATCAGCTTGAATCAGTCGGCCCATTCTCCTCTGACCTCTAGCATCAACAAGGCATTTTCGCCCACAGGACTGCCCCATACTGGATGTTTTTCCCTTTTCACACCATTCTTTGTAGACCCTAGAAATGGTTGTGCGTGAAAATCCCAGTAACTGAGCAGATTGTGAAATACTCAGACCGGCCCGTCTGGCACCAACAACCATGCCAAGCTCAAAATTGCTTAAATCACCTTTCTTTCCCATTCTGACATTCAGTTTGGAGTTCAGGAAATTGTCTTGACCAGGACCACACCCCTAAATGCATTGAAGCAACTGCCATGTGATTGGTTGATTAGATAATTGCATTAATGAGAAATTGAACAGGTGTTCCTAATAATCCTTTAGGTGAGTGTATATGATATGATGATGAACATGAAATTACAGAAATATACCATGTTCTGAGAGGGAGGTGTTCAAGTTTTCAGTCATGTTTATAAGATGTTTTTATAAATTATTTAAAAAAAACAATACCAAAATCACATCCTTTCCTTATTACCCAACCTGCTGTGTTCAACATCACAGGCTCTAGTGAAATTTTCGGTAATTGGTGAAAGGAAATGAGTCGAGTCAAACCAGCCATCAAAACAAACTCAAAAGATTTTTAGATAATTTGCCTCTGCTTTCATTATTATGTCAGATTAAAGAGAACGTTGTCATTTTATCACCACTGCAAGATTTTCTGTCTATTTTCTGTATTCAAAAGACAGCTACAATCTTTTGAAACCATCCTGTAGTCTAAATTCATAACTAGAGTTAAATGCTAGATTTATAGATATTATAGACATTTGACATTTAGAGAATGTAATACTTCAAAATGTAAATGAATACTTCTGAACAGATTAATCCTAAATAAGTCCCTTGTCTCAAGAATCAGTGATTGTATTGGTCTCGAGTTTCAGGTTTTCACTAAATGACGGGTAATAAGCATGATGGATGCTATGCTACAGAGGCACAGGCAGTGCCGAGGGCTCGCTGCACTATCACTCACTGGAAATGACTGGCTCTATATATACCAATCACTTGACAATCTCATATATAATATAAACACCCGTCCATGCAACACGAGAACCATTCTAAATGTGCATTAACCCAGGAACATCATTCTTGTGTATCTTAATACTGAGCAACACACGAGTGAGTGGCCCTGAACACATTCGTCTGAAACAAAAAGACTTAACGGACGGCTGCTGCTCGTAGTGCAGAAATGCTGAACAAGCTCTCTAGAGACATCCAGACAATCGACCCGCGGACACCCGGCTATCAATAACACATGAGCGGGAAAGCTGGAGACGGCAAAAGAATTGGGTAATTAACAAGAAATAAGATGGGTTGAGAAATAACAGCTGGCCACTGCTCTCCGGGATTCACAGGATTAACACTGATCCCACTTTTCTTCCTACATTTATTCAAATGTTTTAAAGTCAGAATGAAACTTGAATGAAGCTGAAGTTACGCAATGACTTAACCAATCAGCGATTAGCTTTTTTATTTAGAATAAAGTATCCCGCATTGCAGTTTCTCCCATTCATGAGTAAAAGGAGTGAACGGCACCTAATGAGCCAATATCCAGATGGGTTATTGAACCACAGAACTGCGTTGAAATGAATGAATCAAACCTACAGGCAGAGTTGAAAGTCAGCTTTTCAGTCATCATGTTCAAATTTAAAAACAAACAAACAAATGAGCTGGTTCTACTGTCAAAGTTTTCAGAGACTAACCCTAGGAAAACTGACAGAACCAGCTCATTTGGTTCTTTTTGATTCGTTCATTTCGAACCGGTCCTTTGGTTCAATAACCCATCTGGACATGTTCATTGGTTCATTCAGTGCTGCATAAAGAGCGCGCCGGCTACTTCAGATGTGCATCTTGCGTCATCAAACCAGAACCATAGTTCGATTCTGTGAACCGGCTCGACTGGTTTCCAGCTTAAAAGAATGATTCGTTCAAGAATCATCACTAGTGTTTATCAATCATAAAGAGAAAGCTGATCATTACTAGCACAATAGCAACAACAACAAAAAATCACTAAAGCCTTTTTATGGTTTTTATTCATTTTAAAGGGTTTCAATAAGAATCCTGCATATTTAAAAGTCACCTTAGTTTGAATCACAGTATAATTGTGATGCACACACACACACACAAACAAAATTGTTTCTGGGAACCAAGCCTATCTATCTCAAGCTGAGAATAGATGGACAAGAATGCCAACCTACACGGGTCAGTAATGCCCTCTGCTGGAAATGATCTGTTCTGTATCCTGTTCACGAAAAAACCCCAGTGTGACATTCACATGGAATTCACTTCTTTATGAAAAATACAGATTCGGCGATGATTCGAATAAAATGCTGCATTCTAAAAACGTTTTTATTTAAGAAGTGGCCCAGAGCATAATGTTTATTTGATTTACTTCAGCTAAAAGAAAAAAAAAATCCATTGTTTTACGATGACAATATGAAATAATTAGATTCCGTATTGGCACTTGCATCTATGTTGCAGATCTTCCCGTTACACGACTGTGTTCCGTATCGATCCAATCTCATCAATCTGACACTCCACAACATCTCCTCTCTGAAACAGATCATAAAAGTTACTTCATTACAATGTACCGACCTTCAATAAATACAATATAATGATACACAGAAAAAAATGTTAAAATAATATCTCCTGCCTTAGGAAACAGATTATACATTTTATACACTTAAGGACTTAATTCATAGGAAATTGGCTGTTTTTTTTATTTACAGAAAAATAAACAAACTACATCCTCTGGGACACAGATTTAATATACATGTTATACATTCAAATATATAATAAGTTTTGAGAGAGTACAGTTTCTGTTAACAGACAATCTAATGATGTGCTGTTACCCAGAGGGGCTTGTAAACCCCAGTGTACCAGATACATGCAAAAGTTTTCTAAAGGAACTAACACTTCTGTTGTGTAAATTGGATTTCTAATCACACAGGATTAATGTTAGTTATTTTCTCAAGCAGCTCATTTGGTGTAAATGATGTGTGGCGTATTCTCCTGGGCACGGCATGCTGCACGCTCAATAAACAGTGTTTGTATGGATGAAAGATTAAGACTTTTTTTTTTTATTCAGGTTGATTTCCAAAAGAAGAGTTGCAGCATCTGCTGTTCTGATGGTTTGATGTGTTGCTGCGATTACTGTTATTATTAAAGCTACACTATGTAACTTTTTTTATTAAAAAGTAATGAGAGGGTTCAAATAAAATCCATCTTTCAAACCACGTCTCTACCCAAATATTCGCTGATAAACCTATAATAATCATTTTTATTTTAGAGCTGTCAGGACGGATTTTGGGGAAAATTGAAAATTACACCGGCCGCTCTGGTTGTCAGTAGCGTGAAGCTTAAAGTTTGTTGTCACGAGAAATGAAAAAATGGGGTAATTTAAAATAGCAAACATCCAGGGAATCACTGTTTGTGAACAAAAAAAAAATATATGTATATATTGATACCCAGTATACGTGTGTACCTTGAACCACATTCATCCACGCAGAGCCGAAGCACAACCAAAACAATATTCTTCCACAAAACGCATGCAATTTATTTCTGACCTGTTAGAGGCCAAAAGCTAAATAGTAGTTACACCTTTAATAATACAATCTACAATTCAACTACTTACATCCCAGTAACAACTATATAAAATCTTAGTTGACTATTTGATAGAAATTCTCGAAATTTGCTAATGAAAGAGTTAACAAATTAGCAAAATGTTAACAAAAGAAACCTTTATTGTAAAGTGTTACCTTTTATTTTCTTTCTTTTTTTAAACAAATCAGTCTGCGTTACTGCTGCCATTTTCTTGTGATGTTACATATTGAGATTTTAAAAAAATGCAGCTGATTTCAGCTGATAGTGTTTTCTTATTTTAATTTCATTATATTTCATTGAATTGTCTACACCTATAAAATATTTTTTTAGTTTTTTTCGGCCCTGCGATTCCAGTGTTCCCGTGTCAGTCCAATCAATGGCCATTAGAAAGCCTAAACACTGAAGCCAGTGCCTCTTTCGTTTTTAAACTTGGGTTTTGTGTGAAAACTGGCATTACGGCAATGTCAATGAGGCTATTACGGCTGGTCTCGTGTGGTTTGGTTTCAACTGTTCTCATTGTGTCAGCGTCAGTCACACTGTTCTGACCGTTAGAACAGAAGGGAATCATGGTTTTTGAATTTAGGCTTTATCTGTGCAGCAAAACAAAGGTTTCAGGAAAGGCTCTAAACGGGTGTTAACAGCCTCTGCCAGGTGCAGTGATTGTGAGTTGTGACGCTAACCCAGCAATGTTGAAATATACATTGATTTTCCTCACCTTTAGAAACACGGGTGGATTTCTGAACACCCCCACACCTGGAGGCGTTCCCGTCAAAAACACATCGCCAGGACAAAGAGTCACAAACCTACAGGGGAAAAAACAAAACAATTACAAGTTGAGAAGCAAATTTATAACAACTCTCAAATGTTGCAACCTATAGAATTTTGTCTTTTTTATGGCTAAAATTAATAATTGAATATTATATAATTGAATACATGTATTACTGATTATGCACTTGTATTCATAAAATACATTTAAATAACTGCTCAGCAACAAAAAGATCAAATGTAGATACCCCATAATACCCCATAAAGCATTATTATACACAATAAATTATGGTTACTCTTTACAATGTTTCTTTAGTTAACATAAACTAATGATCTGCACTTCTGCAGCATTTATTAAATGTTTCTTGAGCACCAGATCATCATATAAGAGAATGATTTCTGAAGGATCATGTGACACTGAAGACTGGAGTAATGACTACTTCACCATCACAGCAATAAATGACATCTTAAAATATATTAAAATAGAAAAGAGTTATTTTAAATGATCATTTTACACCATATTTTTACTGTATTTTTGATCAAATAAATGCAACCTTGGAGAGCATGATTACTTTTATAATAAATAGTATATTAAACATTTAAAACCAGAGTGAGTTTTCTTACTGTGAGACCCAAGCCACCAGCTTCTCGGTGTGAAAGATCAACTGACTGGTGTTACTGTCCTGAACTGCGGCTCCGTTCACCAGGCAACGGATACCCAGGTTATGAACATCTGTTTGAGTAAGATTAACTTGATTTAAGACCAGAAATAATATCACCATCACTAGTTTTAACTCCCAAATGTAATGTATGTCCTACTGTTTTCATATTTTCATATATTCAAGTACCTTTCAGTGCTTCAGTGGTAACTAGTGCTGGCCCGAGTGGACAAAACGTGTCAAATGTTTTTCCCAGCAGCCACTGCTTTCCATTGCGCTTCATCTGCCAATCACGGGCACTCACATCATTCGCTACAGTGAAACCTGCAACATAGGAAAGAGCCTCCTCTTCCTGAGACAGACACATTTATTTCACATCAGTTAGGTTGTTGAAATTCCAACAGGAATGGCATAAGATTGTCCTTCTGCTAGGAGGCTGAGTTATACTTAATCATGTTAGCCTCGCATACAGTTAATAATAATTAGTTAAAAAAATAAAAACAAAAAATTAATAAAAAAACGTTTGGATATGTGTTTTGTTTCTTTTTTGATCAGGCTATGATATAGGAGAATATGGAGCTCTGAATTTTATACAGAGGACCAAACTGAGCAAAAATGTGCAATTTGAAACAAATGTTATTTATATTGCCAAAAACTAGGATGAAATACTGAGCGCTTGTAATGTAAATCAAGGAAATCCTTATAACTGTATTGCAGACTACATATTAGTTGTCACTCTATATCTCCCAATAGTGTTTTATTAAATTATATTAAAATGCTTAGTTGTATGATCAAAGCTCTGTAGTTTTTATTGTAGGGGAAAAACATGAATGTTCTTTCTTTTTTTTATCATGTAATGCAATGCAAAACAAAACAATGATGATTGAGAGATGTACAAATAAAAAATGATGCTTGGATTAATCAAGTAAAAAGTTACTTCAGTCCAGGAAGTGTTCATCTTGAAATATTACTAACAATATCAAAACATTATTACATTTATTTAATAAAATTCTGTTTTCCAGCTTTTAACAGCTAAAAGACACATGTCCCACAACCCTTTAGAATGATCCTAAAAAGCCTTTGACTTGCTAAAAATAAACTATTAATCAGCAAAGTTTTTTTTGTTGAAAATTAGAGGCCTTAGAAATGTGTATATCAATTATGATATAGTCGATTTTATAGGGTTATTTGTGTTATATTGCATATTCTGACTTCACATTCAGCATTTGTCAAAAATTAAATGAGATTGTGTCCCACTAGAGCTGCTGAGATTACCTGTTATGTTTAATATAGTAAATCTGATCAATCAATTAACAGAACATTTTCATTTTAAGATGCGTCAACACATGGAGATTTAAATGACTCTTTTACTACCTTGATATGCTTCCCTTTTCGTCCAATCACAAAGGCAAGTTCCACCTCCCAGTCCACTTCCTGTGAATGAGCCGCCACAATGTGAAACTATGGATTTCATTCTCGCACACCGGAGTAAAAACACTAGTATTTTTCTACATGTACAAAATCTTCAATACTCACAAGTTGTATACGGCAAACAAAAAAACTGTATGTGCTGACATTACGAGAGTCAGTCTTATAGAGTAGTAATTCTTTAGTATAGAGTGTAATTGTTGGGTTAAAGTGACACCAAGTGTTTGTTTGAAATTGTATTATAATCCTGAGCTCACCTGACTCTCCTCTGGTAGAATGATGTCATCATAAGGGCCAGTGATGGTGGAGGGAAACTTGCTGAATATGATGGGCTCTTTAGGAATCGGGGCGTTTTGCTCTAGGCAGTGGTCCTTATAATTCATTCCAACACACACCACCTTCTCTGGGCCGGTCACGGGGGAGAGAAGCCTGATATCTGACCGTGACACCGCATGCTGACCGCTGGACAAAGCCCTGAGAGAGACCCGGTAATATAAAGATGTCTTCCATAACATAACATGCTCCATATACAGTCACTCACCTAAAGGATTATTAGGAACACCTGTTCAATTTCTCATTAATGCAATTATCTAATCAACCAACCACATGGCAGTTGCTTCAATGCATTTAGGGGTGTGGTCCTGGTCAAGACAATCTCCTGAACTCCAAACTGAATGTCAGAATGGGAAAGAAAGGTGATTTAAGCAATTTTGAGCGTGGCATGGTTGTTAGTGCCAGACAGGCCGGTCCGAGTATTTCACAATCTGCTCAGTTACTGGGATTTTCACGCACAACCATTTCTAGGGTTTACAAAGAATGGTGTGAAAAGGGAAAAACATCCAGTATGGGGCAGTCCTGTGGGCGAAAATGCCTTGTTGATGCTAGAGGTCAGAGGAGAATGGGCCGACTGATTCAAGCTGATAGAAGACCAACTTTGACTGAAATAACCACTCGTTACAACCGAGGTGTGCAGCAAAGCATTTGTGAAGCCACAACACGCACAACCTTGAGGCGGATGGGCTATAACAGCAGAAGACCCCACCGGGTACCACTCATCTCCACTACAAATAGGAAAAACAGGCTTCAATTTCAAGAGCTCACCAAAATTGGACAGTTGAAGACTGGAAAAATGTTGCCTGGTCTGATGAGTCTCGATTTCTGTTGAGACATTCAGATGGTAGAGTCAGAATTTGGCGTAAACAGAATGAGAACATGGATCCATCATGCCTTGTTACCACTGTGCAGGCTGGTGGTGGTGGTGTAATGGTGTGTGGGATGTTTTCTTGGCACACTTTAGGCCCCTTAGTGCCAATTGGGCATCGTTTAAATGCCACGGCCTACCTGAGCATTGTTTCTGACCATGTCCATCCCTTTATGGCCACCATGTACCCATCCTCTGATGGCTACTTCCAGCAGGATAATGCACCATGTCACAAAGCTCGAATCATTTCAAATTGGTTTCTTGAACATGACAATGAGTTCACTGTACTAAAACGCGCGCTACGTCGAAGTCACCAATCAGTGAATGACATCAAAGTACCGCGTGAACGAATAGAGAGCAGACGGCTCCATGCTTTTGAATTGCTCTCGCGGTACTTTGATGTCATAAACTGATCTGTCTGTGCAGCGCCGGTTCAAGTCGAACAAGCCTGTAGTGTAACGCGTTGTGTCAGGAAGAAAAATAGGGATAGCTCACAGCTAAAGTTATTGCAGAGGCCAGACAGTCTCACAGAGGCGATTGGCATCTCACAACTCGCACTTTATTACACAATCGAACTTGTGTAACTGTCTGTCACAAGTTCTACCGACCACAGCGTTACTTAACAAAATAAGGTAAAAATGAGCATCAAACAGAAATAACCCGCATACATGGGCATGTGTTCGAGGCGCACGGCACATACAATACGGACTGCAAACAGTTCAACAGGGAGCGCGCAGTTCTTAAAGGGGCCACACCTTATTTCCACTCGTTACAGTAGGTGGACCGTTCGAATGCAGTTGGCTGTGAGAAAGTGAAAATGGAACTCGTGAGCAGAAAAAGTGTTGTTTGGCAGTACTTTCAGTGAAAAGAAGGCAATTCAAGTCGAGCTACATGTTCAATTTGCAATGCCGATTTGTCTCATGGTGGCAAGGACTCTAAACAATAGGCTACACAACATCGCCGCTGTTAAAATGCATAATGTTGCTTATTCTTTTTTCTTTTTTTACAGTTATAAAAGTAAAGTAGTGTTTATTATTTACAGTAATAAAATAAAATGAAAAATCCACTTTGTTTACTTCATTAATGTGTTTACTGTGTTAATGGACTGAGGATGAGAGTAGGATTCGGTCTTCGGTTTCGGATTCGGCAGAATCTTAACCAGTGGATTCGGTATTCGGCCGAACCCCACAAATCTGGATTCGGTCCATCCCTACTAATAATCCTTTAGGTGCGTGTATATATATACACAGTTGTGGTCAGAATTGATTGATTGGAACTTCTTAATTATTGTCCTGATGGTCAAAATGGGGATTTTCAACTCTTTAGCTATTTTCTTACAGCCACTTTCTATTTTGTGATGCTCAACAATCTTTTGCTGCACATCAGAACTATATTCTTTGGTTTTACTCATTGTGATGGATGATTAAGGGAATTTGGCCTTTTTGTTTCCTCATATTTAAACTCCTGTGAAACAAGAAGTCATGGCTGGACAATTTAATGTCCCTAGTCACCCTGGTGTGATAAAAAAAAGGTAAATATTAATGGGAATATACTTCAGAGATATTTTACTCGTAAAAAATTCTAGGGCTGCCAATTGTAGCCAACGTGTTTTGGAGAAAAACATTTATTTCATAATGTGATTTCCCCGCCACTTTCAATTATTTTACTTCAATGAAAGGTTAGATTTTTGAAAATTTTTTGAATGAAAGAAGGATAAACAATGAAAAAGGATAAACAATGCAGATTTATTTTTTACAGCCATTTTTGATCATATTTACCCAGGGGTGTCATTAATTCTCCCAATAATGACGCACAACGTAATGACGAACGCGGTTTCCCAGCCCTGTGTGTTTGAACCGCGTGAGGCTTCAACTGCCATCATTACGTTGTGCGTCAAGTTCAAGTATTACTCTTTTGGCGTAAGTCGATGTGTACGGCCGTCTGCCGGCCCGGAAGCTAGTTATTTTAGTCTATAAAGTTTTAAATATGGATATTTTTCTTACACGAATGCATCGCTTCACTTCAGAAGGCCTTTATTAACCCCCTGAGCCATGTGGAGCACTTTAATCATGAATAGATGCACTTTGATGGACTTCCAAAGACATACAGCCAATCACTCCCATTATAAAGCTTGGAAGAGCCAGGACATTTTTTTAATATAACTCTGATTGTATTCGTCTGAAAGAAGAATGTCATATACACCTAGGATGACTTCAGGGTGAGTAAATTTTGGGTTAAATTTCATTTTTGGATGAACTATCCCTTTAAGGAGTCCTCTCTATGATATTATTTCCAGTGTTTTTTATGCCCCCCAAAATACGTAAATTCAGATATTAAAAATCATAGAATAGGTGTCATTGTATGTATAAATTGCATTTTTTATGTTATTTTTAAATAAATCAATAGATCCGGACAAAATGACCATTCTATTATGTGGCAGGTGACTGTAAATGTTGAGTTTCTGTAGTTTATACCTCTTAGCACAGTCCATTCCCTTTTGCCCCATTTCTAGAAACTCTCTCATAGTGGAAGGCATGGAGGGGTCGAAAGCTTTCAGATCAATGACCCCCTGACCTTCTGCCTGCTCCACCCCGACTCTGACGCTCCCCTCGCCGCCTCTGTGGCAGAACTGGACGAGTCTCATAGCGGCTGAGCTTGAGGTGTCTCTGATGGTGCCTGCAGAAAATACAGCATTGAGTCTCCTCAAACTGAGCTGAGAGATACCCAGAATTCTCATCTATTGAAACAGAGGAAAAGAGACGGACAGAAGAAAGGACATACAGCAGTGAAAGAGAGAAGTGGACAAACATGGAAATAGATGCAGGATGACAGGATAAGTTATGTGCCCTTCAAGTGGAGTCAGATATATATAAATATAAACTGCTTTATGGGGTCAAATTTAAATTTGGAGCAACTTTAACGAATCTACTTCTTCGTTTATTGTTTACAATATAATTATTTTTGTTTGTTTTTAAGGTTCTTAAATGTTTCTGACTTGAATGCCCGACTCGGAGGTATAAGTTTCCCAGGTGCACCAGAAGGCAAAATTATTTAAGATAAAGACATCAAAGCAGCCCAACCCAAGCGTTAGCAGGTTTTTCGATTATGTTCCAATAGTCAGCAAGAGTCAGATTACGTATTGCTTAAGACAACCTATTTATCGCTAGAAATAAGATAGCATACAAGGCAGTGTAAATAAGAGGTCGTTTTCCCCTGCTTTCAGTTTCTTGCAGTGCTGTGTGATATCCTACCTGATCTTGGTGCAAAGAAAAAAAATAGTTTGATCGTGCACGTTGAAAAACGATTACAAAATGACCTGTCTCAGGTTTAATGTGTTATTCACTGTACCATCTCAATGTGATTTGACTAAAACACAATCTTTGTACTTTGATACAAGTACAGCTCACGCTCACTCACTCTCTCGTCGATGTCATGTGACTTCTAGTGATGTCCGGATTCGTCAAAGAATCGTCTTCTGAGTCGGATCTTTTCATTGTATCTATTGAACCGGTTCATAAATTTGACAGAATGATTCATGACCTGTGGATTTCACTGTGAGGATTGTTCACGACTATTCATTTAAAAGACATACGAAAGAAATCATTATAGTTTTAAAGATGGGTGATTTAAACAAATTTTACTATAAATGTACTGTACGTTAAAAAAAAATTCTAAAGACTTTATGGCTTCAACAAACTGAACTGGGATACATAGAAGTGCAATAAACATTCTTCTTTGTTAATAAAACTTAATATAAAAACGTAATAAACAGTCATGTTTAGTGGCTAGATAGAGCGTGCCAGCCACGACAGGATGATAAAAGAATTATGGAATTGTTTTTTTAACAGGTTTGATTTGTTCAAAAGAACCGATTCGCAGAAATGAATTGGACTTGTCATCACTGGTAATTTCCGGTTTGTATTTTGTAGTTTGAGGAGTATTTGTTGAGAAGGATGTAAATTAAGGAATTCGTCATATTAAAATACACTTGTGGGTTAAAACATTATGCGTATTAAAATCGCACAGTTGAAATAAATAAATGCATTAATTCCACAATTTCTGTGCATTTTATTTCATCACAAAGTTCGGAAAAACTACATTTTTTTATACATCACGTGACTCAATTGGTCATGTGATTAGACTTCATCAGCTCAGCTGACATCACGACTTCATTTCTCAAGGCGTGAGGAGGAAGTGTGAAGATGTCTGTAAGGTAAGAGGATTTTTTAATAATTGTTAATGTTTAAAATAAGTTTCCATCCTTACTATTGTTTTCTGGGGTATAACTTACTGTGTTTGGTATGATCATTATATATTTTTTTCAAGTTCAATTATTTTAAGTAGGCTACGTCCTAAAACGTTAGATGTTGGTTCGTTACATAGTCAGTGCTAAAATAGACGTGTTAAAATATTTTTCTGTGGAGATTTATTTTTGGCAGAATAATGCAAATGACCTTTGGTTGGGTTTTTGCGCTTTGTTCCAGGGCAGACAGGGGGTAAAATGGCGGATTTTTATCGACAAAGACCCATTTATACTGTGGAAAATAAATAAATATTATAAATCTGAATAAAATACTATTTGGGAAGTATTTTACCTTTTTATTAATTAATTATTTTGTGATTTTATATGATTTCTTACCACTGTATAGAAAGCAGTATGACACCATTATAAACTCAAGTTTGCTAAATTGTAACTTTGTTGTTTTTGTGCATTTAAAAAAAAAAAAAAAAACACTTTTCTAAGTCTTCCATACACTCACTATCACCCCGTCGCAGTCCCCATCCAGAGTGCCAAGTTTATGAAGGATAATTAAATAACAGTTTCAGCAAAAACAATTCCTCCCTGCTGACTTGACAAAATCAAATACTTCTCAAATGTCAATATTTATTTTTAACGGTATCATGGCAGCAATGAGGAACTGTTTTTGCTGAAACTGATAATTAAATAACAGTTTCAGCAAAAACAGTTCCTCATTGCTGCCATGATACCGTTAAAAATAAATTTTGACTTTTGATTTTGATTTTTGTCATTTAAATGCAAAATTTTTGCAGAAGCGAAAGTCCTGCAATTTCTAGGATGCTAATCAAATTTTGTAAATGTGCATATATTGCCATTAGTTTAAAAACAAGTTTTTAAAAAGAAAAAAAAAAATTATATTCATATTCACTGCAGTCCTTTGTCATAGTCTCAGTTCTTTGGACCCTACTGTACATGGATGCCAAAATACATTCAAATGTCAATCAAACGTCAATCAAACATTATCAGAAATCATGAGCGCAGCTGAAATGAGTCAAGCTAAACATCAACTAATTTTTTTCATTCTTGAAGAGCCTCTCATGACCATAAGCATAATAACTAAGCAAGATTCACTAAACATTCATTAAAGCAAATTTCTCCGCACATGTGTAATGGTTTTAATCTCTTTTCTGTTTTTCCTTCCATGCAGTGTTCAGCCTATCCAGTGGACCTCTGACTGCAAGGACCCGAAGTGAGTAAATCCTGTCTCAAGCCGAATGTGCTTTTGCAATCTTGTGGGCTCACAGACGTGCAGTATGGTGTCCCTGTCCCATTTGACTTTTTTCTTTTTAATTCAGAAGGGTGATAGACTACTTAGCAGTATTACATCACCATCACAGGAACCGTGACTTTCTATGAATGAATCTTCACTGCTGTTACCTGACCTGTCTGCTTTACAATCTACAACACACAGACTTTAGACTTTAGACCGCTCTCTTATCCCTGATGTGTGAGAGTATAGTTAATTGTGTCGAGTGTGACTCTTTGTGAACTGAGCTACAAAAAATTATTCTGTTTTTGTGTCTTTATTTTCCAGTAAAATTACTTGAACATCCTTAACCACATACCTGTAGAGATATACATGAAAAGCAAAATGATGTAATATAATGAGGCTTGTGTTTCAAGAATCTTGTTTTTTGACAAATCATTTATTCCTAGTCAACAAATTTTGTTATTTTTAATACATTTAACAAACAAAAATGATGCCAGCAGAAGCAGCTTATTTATATACGATTATAGAGGTTATTAATATTTTGAATTAAGGTTTTTTTATTTTGTTGTGTACTGTGTACCGCTTTAATTTATATTATTTCAGTTTTAGTAATTTTTTGTACTTTTGTACTAAAGCAACATTTCTACTGTATTTGCTATATTTTGACGGTTGATTTGGATTGTTCTTCTCTTTTACAGTTTTGATGGCATTATCTTAATAACCCAAAGTTATGAGCAGCTGCCTGCTGAGCTGGAGTGTTTGAAAGCACCATTGCAGGACTACAGTGCAGTGAGTTCGACACCACACATCTAACCAGCACTGAGTTTTCTCTTTATGTTTTATTGCTCACTTCTGTCACTCTTCTCATCCAGGTGGACTGTTGCTTTGGGGAAGAGGTCGTGGTTGTCAAGGCTCCTGGTCTCCCTGGTAACAGATTGGTGTTTGCCTGCACCGGTCCAGTGAATCGGGACTATGATGATGTCAGGCGGTTCAACGATGCTGCTGCTAATGGCATTAAGAGGTGCCTATGCAAACATGATGCGTGACGATCATCTTACATCCTCTGAAAACAACATTGTGTCTTTTTAATGTTCATGTCCTTGGCCTGTTATCCTTCTAGGACATATTTCTGTCTTCTAAGAAGACTTTTACTAAAGGTTTTGTTTCATTGATCTGAATGATTTTTGATCATATAGGGCTTTGAAAACCGGCATGCAGCGCCCTCTGCTGGTTTGTCCCCCACACGACAGCTATGCAAAAAACACCCTGGCGGCCGTGCTAGGAGCCCTGCAAATTCTCTACATGGTGAGAAGTGTTGTTTTTGTTTGAATTTTACATTTTTAATATTTACTTATTTCATTAAAGCTGCAGCCCGTAGCTTTTTTGGGGTTAAAAATTATCCAAAATATATTTTTGAGAAAATACATAACCAGCCAGTGTTCAAAACTATCTGCTTGCCTTAGCTCGATTCAAAGCGGTAAGCTTGTAATAATGTTTTTAATTCCAGTGGTACTGGTGGATTTCCACGGGAAATTCGAGCATGTCTTTGCGTCATTACGTCACATCTGTACACATAAAGGAGTCTCGGCTAGTAGGCTATATTGAGTCATTACGTCACATCTGTACACATAAAGAAGAGTCTCGGCTAGTAGGCTATATTGAGTCATTACGTCACATCTGTACACATAAAGAAGAGTCTCGGCTAGTAGGCTATATTGAGTCATTACGTCACATCTGTCCACATAAAGAAGAGTCTCGGCTAGTAGGCTATATTGAGTCATTACGTCACATCTGTCCACATAAAGAAGAGTCTCGGCTAGTAGGCTATATTGAGTCATTACGTCACATCTGTCCACATAAAGAAGAGTCTCGGCTAGTAGGCTATATTGAGTCATTACGTCACATCTGTACACATAAAGAAGAGTCTCGGCTAGTAGGCTATATTGAGTCATTACGTCACATCTGTCCACATAAAGAAGAGTCTCGGCTAGTAGGCTATATTGAGTCATTACGTCACATCTGTACACATAAAGAAGAGTCTCGGCTAGTAGGCTATATTGAGTCATTACGTCACATCTGTACACATAAAGGAGGAGTCTCGGCTAGTAGGCTATATTGAGTCATTACGTCACATCTGTCCACATAAAGAAGAGTCTCAGCTAGTAGGCTATATTGAGTCATTACGTCACATCTGTCCACATAAAGAAGAGTCTCGGCTAGTAGGCTATATTGAGTCATTACGTCACATCTGTCCACATAAAGAAGAGTCTCAGCTAGTAGGCTATATTGAGTCATTACGTCACATCTGTCCACATAAAGAAGAGTCTCGGCTAGTAGGCTATATTGAGTCATTACGTCACATCTGTCCACATAAAGAAGAGTCTCGGCTAGTAGGCTATATTGAGTCATTACGTCACATCTGTCCACATAAAGAAGAGTCTCGGCTAGTAGGCTATATTGAGTCATTACGTCACATCTGTACACATAAAGAAGAGTCTCGGCTAGTAGGCTATATTGCGTGTGAGGATGCTGGAGGTGGAGATTTATAGCCTTTTCTCACAGCACTTGATATAATTAAACTTATCAATTTGATGGCGGATCCAGAAAGGTTCAAACGACAATCACCAGTGCCAACTAGAGACTCACCCGCTGTAAAATGCAAAAGACTTCGTTCGGACTTCGGAGTGGCTACAGAAAACAAGAGACTGCAACCGGCCCATGCGAAAACAAGGATATATATCGGAAGGACATTACATGTAGTCACGCAATGCTGACGTTGTTAACTTTGAGAACAAAGTATAATTTGCACGGTTTTACGTGATATGATAACTTATAAGCGATTGTTAGATTTAATCAGCGCGATTTACTGCAAGGTCAGAACCAGAACAAAAGTGGATGTTTCTTACTTGTTCAGATGACATTTTCCGGTGAAAATTCTTATGTTGGTCACACTTCCAAAAATAATAATCTGTGATTCTGAATGACAGGATCCACACCGGCGGGGTGACTGACAGCCTCACAGTCTCCTCAAACATTGTGTTCATCCGCGCTGTGCCGTGTCGAGGGTGTTGAAGTACAACTCACGTAAAGTTGATAATTCCGCGAATGACTGCAATTGCAGATTTCTAACAGAGATGGCAACAAAGAGGAAAAACGCCAGACTGCAGCTTTAAATCATCACATCACATATTAAAAATTCAGTTTACCCCAAAATATACATAGACTTCCTATTATGCTATTTTAAAGGTTCCTAAATTTGACCTACAATAGGTTTACATGCATCCGAGGTCAAAAACACTTTTATTTTCTCATAATATACATTGCATTTGACCTCACTTCCCAAAGAGTCTATAATGTGGGCAACATTGGATAAATACATTTTTGTCAGGTTAGATACTGATAATTAATCACTCAGATCCCTTTATCTTAATCTCTACATAACCGCCAGACTCGCACATCCTCCATGTCTATAGTTTTTTAAACCCTTTTTTTTAGTTTGTAGTTCTAATCGAATCCTCGTCCAACGCGCGATGGGTTTTGGGCAATATTACCCGTTAGAGTGTTCACAGATCTGCACTTCGGATTCTAACCGGTAAAAGTGCATGCAAAGTGAATTTGCTATTTTTGTCCAAATATTTACATTAGCAAAAGTCCTGCCGTCTGCTAATCAAATTAGTAAATTTGCATTGCCGAAAGTGAATTTGCTTTCGCAGCGCAGAAAACCGCATCTTCTCGACATGTCGACAACACGAACGGAACCAAACTCTTCCAGGCCTCAGTTACAACTACAGTGTTTGAGGGTCAAAGCAGACGTTGTTTGCGAGGGCCAATGAAGACCATAGGTGACATTATGCAAATTTTATACAAACCTACGTAGGTTCGAGTTGAAAGTAAGACTGGAATTACTGTTCAGGCAGTTCAGAATTGGTTCAATAACTCAATTTACCGTGCACTTTGACCTTTGAAACTTTTCAGACCTTTTACATTAATAAACAGCTTGTATAACACCCTAAATGAAAGGTTATACCTGAAAAGCATAATGTGGGCACTTTAAGCTGAAATAAAATAAAATATAAATGTTAGATGAAGAAATTAACGGTAAAACTCAAACGAGACTTAGAGATGTTGCCTCAGCAACTAACTGAAATAAAATGTTTAATTTCAGTTACTAAAACTGGAATTAAAATAAATCAAAGCCAAAAAGAAATGTGTAAAACGAATACAATTACTAAAACTTCAATTTAAATTTAAATAAAAACTGAACATCTAAAAAGAAAACCTAATTCAAAATATGAATAAATACTATACAAGAAAAACTAAACGAACACTGGGTCTTATAGAACTAATGCCTTATTATTTCTACCTCTCTAGTTTTAGACCTTAATGCTTGTCAGTGTCAGCGTAACCTAGTTAATATCTGTGTGTGTGGTCAGCCTCTAGAGGTGAGGGAGTCCAAGCCGTCCCCCGGGCATAAGGTGTCGATTCTGGGCATCTGGGTGAAGAACCAGACTCAGGGAGACGCCATTACTGAGATGGCCACTGCTCTGGAGAGCGGCAGGTATGTGTGTGTGTCCTTCACTGTGTTCTCAGGAGCATCATTTTGACGTTTGTACAATAAGCAGTAAAAAAGATCATTTGTGTGTGATGCAGGTTTGTCTGTCGTGATATCGGCGGCTCTGACCCGGAGCGAATGGCTGCCCCGCGTGTATCTGAGTATGTTCAAGCAGTCTTCAAGGATAGTCCTGTAACGGTGAGTCTTTGAGTGACCGTTCAATAGAGTTTGAAGCTGTATCTCGTGTCAGTAAGAATTGGCATGCTTCATTCATCTCCATGTGTTTCTTAGGTGACTGTAGTGAGTGATTTGAATACTCTGGAGAAGGAGTACCCCTGTTTGGCTGCAGTCAACCGCTGTGCTAACAGTAAGAGCACGCTTTAATATGGAATATATGGATATTCTATCCATTTAATATAATATGGAATTGCAGAGAAATGTTACTCTTATACTAAACACAGCTTGTTTCGGATCAGTTATAGCCTAAACTAGATCCCTCAAGGTACTGATCCATACCGAGAACCAAGTCTGATAAATAAAATAGAGAAAATGCAGGATTTAATTATTAATAAATTATTCATAATAACATTTTATTTCAAACACTGAATTTGTTCATTTTTTTCCAACAGAAAAAATATATAATTTATTATTTTCATTTATTTTTATTTTTTTGGAAAGAAATGAATAATTTATTCAGCAAGGATCCAATAAATTGATCAAAAGTGACAATAGAGTCATTTATAATGTCGCAACACAATTCTATTTCAAGTAAATGCTGTTCTTTTTAAACTTTCTATTCATTTAAGAATCCTGAAAAAAAAAAAATCAGTTTCCACAATAATATTAAGCAACACAACTGTTTTTGACATTGATGATAATGTTTTTTGAGCAGCAAATCATCATAAGAATGATTTCTGAAGGATCAAGTGACAGTGAAGACTGGAGTAATGGTGCTGAAAATTCAGCTTTGTCATACAGGAATAAATTACATTTTAAAATATATTCAAATAGAAAAGTTGCTTTAAATTATAATCATATTTCACAATATTACCGTTGCTGTAGTTTTTGTTCAAATAAATGCAGCCTTGGTGAGCATAATGGAATTCTTTCAAAAACATTTAAACCCTATGGTTTATATTCATAACTCTGTTCCTATACTACTTGAGTTATTATGACTCTTGGGTAACAATTTCAAGTGTCTGGTTTAAAAAAAGACCAAAACATGGTAAAATATACATGAATGTGACAAACGATTTCTTTGAATGAACTCCACTTAGGGAAAAATGGATCAGACTTTGTTGTTAAAGGCCTGAAAATACCATAAATATAAAACTCTTACCGACCCCAAATGTTTTAACAGTATATATTATATATGAAATGTATAATATAAAAGACACTTAAATATATTTTTACATTGTCAATAAAAGTAAGCATGTGGTTATTGTTGAGGCCATTTTCACCTAGTACAGTGGAAGTAGGAAGAGGTATGAGACCATGACCCAGACAAAGACCCTGGACATCTCTGGATCTCATTAGTGATTGAGTTCTGTAATGTGTCATGAAGTTAAAAGGCTGAAAGGCTGCTGTTTCTTCTTCAGCTGTGCCGCGACATCAGGCCAGGGTGATCAAGCTGCTGTACTGTGGAGAAGGACCCATTCAACAGACTCTCATGGTGGTTGGCAAGGTAATATTTCGGTTCATTGTATCTGAACACCCAGGACAGAGCATTTTCTAGTCCATACGAGCGCTGTATGTTGTTTCAGGGCGTTACGTATGACACCGGTGGAGCTGACATCAAGGCCGGTGGAGTCATGGCTGGAATGCACAGAGATAAATGCGGATCTGCGGCTGTTGCTGGATTCTTCCAGGTACGGGTCCCACACACACCTGTTCGTGTTCCTGATGGTCAGAAGAATATTGGAGACTAATATCATTTTTGTTGTTTTAGATCATAGCCAAACTGAAGCCCAAACACCTGAAGGTTGTGGGTGCGATGGCAATGGTGCGGAACAGTGTCGGGTCTGGTAAGCAACTTTTTCTGCACGTGTTGACCAGTTTGGATGCCTGTTACTAAGTGTGTTTTTTTTTTTTTTACTCTTTGACAGATTGTTATGTGGCGGACGAGCTGGTGGTGACTCGCGCTGGTCGCAGAATCCGAATTGGAAACACTGATGCTGAAGGAAGAATGGCCATGGTGGACTTGCTGTGTGAGATGAAGGAGCAGGTACATGCGCATAGCAGCAAATAGAATATTATGCAGTACTATTTTAAGATTTAAAGGGTCCTATCATGAGATCAAGATCATCTTGTGATATGGAAATGTGTAGCACCTACAGCTCTGCACATCTGTTTAGATGTTAGTAACAAGCATCTGGATTTTAACAAGGTCCCTGATCACTTCAGTCTGACCAAACGTTTTAACCCTTTAGGCGCCAGAGGTTTTTTCCTAAAACGTTCGATTTTGACATCTTAATTTCAAAAGGCTATATCTTAAAAGTGATAAAAGATAGAGACTTTCTGTAAATTAGAGAAATATTAAGGATGACCCAAAGTTTATGTAGGGATTACATTTTCCCATCTAATTTGCATATTATGACGTCATATGGTGGCGGCAATCTTGGATTATAGAATTTTCATGAAAAGTCACATGTTTAAATGATAAAATGCAGCACTTCTTACCCCCAAAAAATGTCCATCACCTTCTGTATGCTAAATTGCACAATACTGAATGCTCAGGTATATAATAAATAGTAAACAAACTGTGTAAATCATTACTAATAAATGGTAGAAACAAACTGAATGCATGTAGTGGTTGGCCTTTTGCTGTAGAGATTTTCCATTTACTAAATACAGTAGGCACTCTGATTCCATGTATGGGGCACATATATATTATTCATATGACATACAAACACAAGTAGACAAGACCTGTTTAGTTCAAACGCTCACTCGCACAGATCATGAGTGACATGATACGAGCAGCGCGGCCAGATCTGCCTCTCGCGCGCGCCGAGTGTGCACAGCTCGGACTACTGTCATTGTCATCAGGGTTCTAAATTAACACCCGCCAAATGCGGGTTAAAATTCATTTTGGCGGGGGGTAAATAAAAACTTACTAGCCAGTTTGGCCGGTGATGCATAAGGCTCTGTTCCCGGTCATTTATCCCTCTGGCAGTACTTCCTACATTTCCCATGAACACTGTGCCGTAATGCTACGTGATGACGTTTCATACGCCCATTGGCTGCGCGCAGTTTGCAGTGAAATCAGCGCAAGAAATGATCATGGAAATTGGAAACGAACGGAGCGTACGCGTCCGTCCACCAGAAAAAACAAGGAAGATGAAGAACGAGCCAGAGCAGGGAGCAGACTGAAAGAGGAGGGAGCTAGTAAAGTAAAAAGTTAAGATTAAACTAAATGCGGCGGTGGTTGGGACAGACTTCTGGGTTTAAATTTAAATGTCGTTTAACGAGAGATACGTTATTTTTTTAAGTTTAAGGTTTTTGTCATTATTTCTGAACAAGCGTATACATTAGGCAATATACACAACAAGCTTACTATATATCTTAAGGTTTTCTTTTAGTTGAAAACATTAAACAATATGTGTAAACAAAAAAATATGAACAACAAAAGCATTTAAGCTCAGGCAGCGCAAACGGGGAAAAAACGCAACAAAAAAAAAGAAAAAAAGAAAAGCAGACTGCGCAGTTATCGTACAGAACATACATACTCGAGTCAGCATATGATTAACGTGTTTATATTGTTTCACGTTCATGTTGAGCAAACCAATAATATCCACATGCTCGAGTGAGAAAACACTCTGCGCTGACACAGACGTTGCAGAGACACGTGTGTGTGTGCAAAGTGAAGTAACAGCATGCGTTTTTCTGTTCTTAAACCTGTCTCCCTCAACGAAACTTAAAGGAAGCATATGTCTCAAAATCATTTTGCTACCAAAAGATATCATCTCGGATCACGATTCCCTCGGGGTACAGCTGCTGACCTGCAGTCGTTAATGCAGTGATGGACAGCTGCTTCCTCCTCAGTCGACTGGTGTTTCTTTGGATTTCATGTGATTTCTAATTGTGGTGGTGATATTATGATAACTCAGTTTAATTAATAATTGATTAAACGTAATTCCATTTTGTAATAGGCTATCATTTTCATCTAAGTAATTCCAAACTTCGCGAGGCAGACAACGACATTATGTGATCAAATACAATCCAAACGCTCCACCCAGTGCATTTAATTATAACTGCGAAAAACCATTCGAATAGTATTTTATTTTTTGAATAATAATTACAGATCGAAAATTCGAATATTCGTGCACATCCCTAATAGATAGATAGATCCCAAACTTGAAATGAAATGTTTGCACTTTCTGTGTTGTATTGTAGGCTACTTTATATGTGTTTTTCATGCCAATGTTAATAAAATGATCTAATGCATTCAGTGGCACTCATAATTTCTCTTATTTTCACCGGGAAAAATTTGCCTAGTGGAAATTCTAAATGGCTGGTAACTTTAGAAAGTTACCAGCCACATTGGCTGGTGATCAAAAAAGTTAATTTAGAACCCTGATTGTCATTGCGATTCCCCACCCTGCCTCCACGTTGTCTCCTAACTGTCCTATGAATACTTCGACCTCGTCTAACATACCCCAGTGGCATTAGACAAAGTCTCCAACACAATACTGTCGCCGCGATTGCGGAGAGGATCTGATAAAATGGCTCACTCGCACACTAGCTCTGCTTTTGATCGCACTGATTCAATGCGCTCTAACTTGAACATTTTGTATAGAAACATGACGTTTTTTTGATTCGGGGATGAAGTATGACATGTCTGCCATCCAGTGGAGGGGAGGTCGAACGAAATTTGACACCCAATTTGACAAAATCGGCCGTTTTATTCAGTGCCGCATCTTGTCGAGTAAACTCGACCGTGGCGCCTAGAGGGTTAACCGTATATATTATATATGAAATATATAGTGTGAGCTGCACATTTCAGCACTGTTCGTTTATGAAAACGTCATAATAATGCAGGCTTCGCATAGATTTTGTCATTTGTCATTTAATTTTATTTCATGCTTATTTCAATTGTAAAATTATTATTAACTCTTTCCCCGCCAGCGTTTTTTAGTATTTTCACAAATTAGAGTAATTAACTGGTGACGTGGATTTACTTATTGTAGAGTTAACGAAAGTTATCATGAGCAATGTAATGTTTGAAGCAACATCATAACAAATGTCAGTAGCATGGGAAGATTTTAAAACGAGCGGTTCATTCATAAATCCGTAAGATCTTACCCTCATGTTCTGAAAATACACACCGGAAGACAGAACACAACGAGCCCAGCGCTGAAATGGGAGCGGAGCTACATAAGGTCTATAACAGGGAAAACAAGGAAAGCTGGAAAATTCCATCAATGGCAGGGAAAGCGTTAAATATGACATTTATCCTTTTTGGTGGTCTGGACCTTTCGTGTTTGTTTCTCTAGGCGTTGCGGGAAGTGTCACCTCATCTCTTCACTATTGCCACTCTGACCGGACATGCTGTCAGAGCCATGGGGCCGCAGTACTCTGTGAGTACTTGAACATCTTTATCACACGTCAGTGCTACTGTGACCGGTTTCATCTTGACCGTGTCCCTCTCCATGTGTCCCTGTAGATCATAATGGATAACGGTGCTGCTCAACGCTCAGGAAACGCTCTGCAGTGGCAGAAAGGTACGAAGAGCTTAGACCTTTTTGTTTCCATCAACGTAGTTGGATTTGTCTGAAATCTGTTTTTGTGTGGCAGCGGGGGAGGTGCTGGGAGATATGTTTGAGGTGTCCACCATCCGTCGGGAGGATTATGAGTTCCACAAAGGGAAGTCTGAGTATGAGGAGATCCTCCAGTCCAATAACCTGCCTTCGTCTGCCACACCACGCGGACACCAGGCGCCCGGCGCATTCCTCATCATGGCTTCTGGACTGGATAAGGTAGACGCGCACACACTCGCCTAAGGTTTCAGCATCTCTTGCGATACCAAACCGTGATGATATTTCTTGTCGCAGTGAAAAGCTGTCTTGTGATATCAGCATGGGTTGAGTTTGTGGCAAAACCTTGCTGTTTGCTTGGGTTTCCAAAAACGTGCATTTGGGAACGCATATAAAGTCTGACACGCTGTTGTCATTTACATTCGTGGAGCGTCTCAAACTCCATTTTTGCATATGCTGTGAGTTTGGGTTGGTTATATCGTTCATCTGGGAACACAGGGTGCGCCATTTCACCAGATTTGTAATATAAATCATTTATAAGCCTACGCCAACACAGGAGAATACATCAATATGTTTCTAAATATGCGAATTGTTGATCATTGTGATTTCAAAATAAAAGTTTAAACCCTTGCTCTGAGTGGCTGTAGCATTTCTATCGTAAAGAAGTGAGCAAATATTAAAGATTAAGTGGACATTTGAATTTGATTGCTGTTTGGCTAATATTAAACAAGGATTTGAACTGTAAAGTTTAACCATAACAATCACCAGGCTTGTAGGCGCCCTCTGCAGGCATTTGTTGTAATAATGTACATAAGTCTATTGTTTATATTATGTACAGCATATCACATTATGTGTTTAACAGTGTTCAATAAAACCGTATGATTACTTGCTTTTGAACCAATTATAATTGCTTTATTGTTATTCTATATGTATTTAAGTCATTTTAAAGGCTATTGTTCACTTAGATCATTTTAGTGGTAATAAAAATAGACCTGATTAATCATCAAAATAATCTATTTATTACCAAAATAATCATTAGCGACAGCACTAGATTAGTTAAAACATTTCAAAATGCACCTGCATTGTTTTGCATTTTGTGACTTTCAGTTGAATAAAAGAGTTTTCCAGTCATATATCTCGTCATTGAAGATTTCTTAAAAGTCCTTGTGAACCCAATATCACGTATCAAACATTTAAAGGAGTAGTTCACTTTAAAAAAAACTTTTGCTGATAATTTACTCACCCCCATGTCATCCAAGATGTCCATGTTTTTCTTTCTTCAGTCGAAAAGAAATTAAGGTTTTGATGAAAACATTCCAGGATTTTTCTCCATATAATGCACTTTGCTGGGCACCAAACGGTCCAAGGTCCAAAAGACAGTTTCAGTGCAAACTGCAAACTGTTCAAAGGGCTTTAAACGATTCCAGACGATGAATAATGGTCTTATCAAGCGAAACGATCGGTCATTTAAAAAATAAATAACAAAGTTTAAGTTTTATAAGCTCAAATGCCCGCCTTGCTCTGTTCTGTGATGCACGTTCGTGACTCTCCTGTTCGAACTTGTTCATCAAAATGAACAAATCTTTTTTCGAGTCATTTGATTCATTTAACGACCGAAATAAATGAATTGACTCTGAAAAAGATTTGTTCATTTTGATTAACGAGTTCGAACAGGAGAGTTACACAGAACAGAGAAAGGCGAGCATGTGAGCTTATAAAACTTAAACGTTGTTTTTTTGTTTTTTTTAAAATGAGCGATCGTTTCGCTTGATAAGACTCTTATTCATCATCTGGTGTCGTTTAAAGCCATTTGAACAGTTTGCACTGAAACTGTCTTTTAGACCTTGAACCGTTTGGTGCCCAGTAAAGTGCATTATATGGAGAAAAATCCTGGAATGTTTTCATCAAAAACCTTAATTTCTTTTCGACTGAAGAAAGAAAGACATGGACATCTTGGATGACATGGGGGTGAGTAAATTATCAGCAAAAGTTTTTTTTAAAGTGAACTAATCCTTTAACAGCATATGAATCAAAACTGCCTTAACGCAACAGAATGACATTTTTTAACATGCAAAGTCTTTGACAAAAATGCCATTTTCTCAGCTTTTTGTTCAAAATGTTACCAACATTAAAAGTGTTGAGAAAAAGGAATGAATGAATTTTGTTTTTTGTTCATGTTATCATACAAAACATTCTGAGGGCCATGCAAGTTTTGTGAATATGATAAAAAAACTGGCGTTGTCTGGCAAAAATACATATACTAACCATCAGCACATTTGCCCCTCAGCATGGAGTGGACTCGGACAAACCTCTGCCTTACTCCCATATCGACATTGCTGGATCCAGCGGCCCTTTCCCGGGGGTCCCAACAGGAGCCCCAATACTTGCCATGGCGGCAAACTACCTGCAGCTCTAAACATACGTCCAATGATTTTCTGCTCCTTCATGAATTCAATTATTTCTGTCTTGTGCCATTTCTCGATTAATGGCTTTCATAACTGCTCCGTCTGACAGAGTGTAGCCAAATAATGGCGCTTTTATCCTTCCATTATGAACGCCATCCATCTTTATCATTTTAACACTTCATACATGCATATATTCATCTCTTCACGTCCTAAAAAAACCCTATATACTCCTCTCTCATACACAAAAATCATCTGATATAACATTTTTTTATCATTTTGAGCCAGTGCAGGTTTTCTGTATCTAATACGCATTTACCGAGATTAATTAACCAAAGCAAAGTGTTTTATATCCGTTCTTACCCTGTAGCCTTACAGTTTCTCAGTTGATGTGACATTAAAGAAGGGGGGAGGAAGTTGAGCCAGTGATTTGATATCGAATTTCATCTGTGACTTTGTTTGGCAATACTGTTGGAAGAATATCGCATACCGTGTAACCGCCCATTTTGTATGTAATCAAAATCTGAGAATAAAAGCATTTTTGCAAACAAAAGGAACATGATGCCTTCTGTATCCAACTGAAAGTCCAGTTTATCTGTGACCATAAGAATAAATGTCTGAATGTATGATTTGAAAGTTTTTGAAATGCCAAATTAAAATGTGCATCTAAAATGTTTTAATTTACTATTTTATTTGTAACACTTTACAATAAGGTTTAATTAGTTAATATTAAAATGAACTAATGATAAACAATACTTCTATGTATGATAAAGCATGTATTAATCTTAGTAAATGTTGATCTTAACATTTGAAATTGTTTATTAACTAGCATTAACAAAGGTTGATAATAAATGCAAAAAGAATATATTGCTTATTGTTAGTTCATGTTAATGCATTAACTAATATTAACAAATGAGACCTTAAGTGTTACTGCTCTATTTAAAACCTCAAGTAAACCATTTTAAATTTCAAGTGTTTAAAAAAGAAGAATTTATTAATTTGGTTATACTTTAGTTTAGGGTCCAATTCTCACTTTTTCCTCAAACTCCTATTAACTGCTTATTTATAGTAAAGTAGTTAAGTTTGGGTATCGAGTAGGATTAAGGGATGTAGAATACGGTCATGCAGAATTATAAAATAAAATTATTATTTTATTCTTATTACATAATTATTTACATTATCCAAAGAAAACATACTTTTCTTTAAAACGTAATGTACAACTGTATGATGTGAATTTAGGAATGTGTGAAGGCAGCTTTAAGCAACTATAACATTTTTTACTTTTTATAAAGGAAGTGGTGATACAGTGCATCCGAAAAGTATTCACAGTGCTTTACTTTTTCCACATTTTGTTACAGCCTTATTCCAAAATGGATTAAATTCATTATTTTCCTCAAAATTCTACAAACAATACCCCATAATGATAACGTGAAAGTTTGTTTGAAATCTTTGCAAATTTATTTTTAAAAAATAAAAATCACATCCTGTTTCCACTGATCATACTTGAGATTGGAGTCCACCGGTGGTAAATTCAGTTGATTGGACATGATTTGGAAAGGCACACACTTGTCCCACAAGGCATAAGGTCCCACAGTGCATGTCAGAGCACAAACCAAGCCATGAAGTCCAAGGAATTGTCTGGAGACTTCTGAAACAGAATTGTATCGAGGCACAGATCTGGGGAAGGGTACAGAAACATTTCTGCAGCATTAAAAGGTCCCAATGAGCACAGTGGCCTCCATCATTTGTAAATGGAAGTTTGGAACCACCAGGACTCTCCCTAGAGCTGGCTGCCCGGACAAACTGAGCGAACGGGGGAGAAGGGCCTTAAAGGGATAGTTCACTTTGAAATAAATTTTTGGTATGTTTTAGCTTACCTCAAGGGCATCCAAGATGTAGGTGTCTTTGTTTCCGCAGTAGTAAATGTAAGTACACATTGATGGCCTAAGACACGAAACGAGCGGTTTGTGTGAGAAAACAAACAGTATTTATATCGTTTTTACCTCTTGTAACCACAGCCACGTCCAAGTGATCTGAGGGCGCAGGCGCTTCGGTCTGTGGTTACTAGAGCTAAAAACGATACTGTTCGTTTTCTCACACAAACCGCTCGTTTCGTGTCTTAGGCCATCAATGTGTACTTACATTTACTACTGCGGAAACAAAGACACCTACATCTTGGATAGGCCATCAATGTGTACTTACATTTACGAGTCATTAAATCATGTTTAATTTGGACTTCTCTGTGCATGCTCTTTGAGGTGGTGACCATAGGACTGCATTATATGACCGACAGACAAGAACGGTTTGACCTAAAAATATCAAAATTGAAACTACTGCGGAAACAAAGACACCTACATCTTGGATAGGCCATCAATGAGTACTTACATTTACGAGTCATTAAATCATGTTTAATTTGGACTTCTCTGTGCATGCTCTTTGAGGTGGTGACCATAGACCTGCATTATATGACCGACAGACAAGAACGGTTTGACCTAAAAATATCAAAATTGAAACTACTGCGGAAACAAAGACACCTACATCTTGGATGCCCTTGAGGTAAGCTAAAACATACCAAAAATTAATTTCAAAGTGAACTATCCCTTTAAGGAGGTGACCAAGAACCTGATGGTCACTCAGAGCTCCAGCGTTTCTTCAGAACTCCACCAATCAGGCCTGTGGCGGCAGCATCATGCTGTGGGGATGTTTTTCAGCGGCTGGAACTGGGAGACTAGTCAGTGCAGCAATGTACAGACATCCTTGATGAAAACCTGCTCTGGACCTCAGACTGGGGCGACAGTTCATCTTAAGCACACAGCCAAGATAACAAAGGAGTGGCTACGGGACAACTCTGCAAATGTCCTTGAGTTGGCCCAGACTTGAACCCGATTGAACATCTCTGCAGAGATCTGAAAATGGCTGTGCACCAACCTGATGGAGTTTGAGAGGTTCTGCAAAGAAGAATGGGAGAAACTGCCCAAAAATAGGTGTGCCAAGCTTGTAGCATCATGCTTAAAAAGACTTTCGGCTGTAATTGGGGCCAAAGGTGCTTCAACAAAGTGTTGAGCAAAGGCTGTGAATATTTATGTACATGTGATTCAAGATTTCAAACAAACTTCTTTCATGTTGTCATTATGGGGTATTGTTTGTAGAATTTTGAGGGAAATAATTTAATCCATTTTGGAATAAGGTTGTAACATAAAATGTGGAAAAAGTGAAACGCTGTGAATGCTTTCCAGATGCACTGTACGTAAAAAACAAAACAATATAATCTATGAAAATAACAAAATTCCAATAAACCTGTAATTTTTTTTAACTAATTTTATTGCAGTGCCATCTTTGTGACTACAATCCAAGCCAAAAACATATGCAAAAGTTCTCAGAAATGGTCTTTTTGTAGAGTGAAATTAAATGTTTTAAATAAGACACAGAATACCAGTGCATAAGAATCCTTTATTCATTCAACTTAATCAGTATGCATATGGTTCTTTACCACAGGTTTCATCAGAAAAAAAAAAGAAAAGAAAATAGAGGAAAAATGTAACCCTCTACAAAATTAGATATAGCCTCTCTTTGTCTTTACATATTCTGTTCACTCAACACACAGCAAGCAGTGACATCTAGAGAACATGAGCAGCTCTGAACCCCGTCTAATAGTTGGACGTTCTAATAGTCAAGTGCTTAAAAAGACCCACTAAATTCTCAGCAATTCCAGCAGAAAAAAGAGATGATTTCTCATTTGCATGTTCATGTACTAATGTGTCTGATTTTGAAAGGCAGTTCTCAGGATAGACAAATAACAGCTGGTAAGTTAAATACAAACTGAAGTTCACAATAATAGCAGGGACAAAAATGTGTGATGTTGTGTAAACAACCAAGCATGAACGTGTTCCAATCAGCATATTTTGAGGAATAACTCAAATGCATATAATCCTCACTTCAGGTTCCTCTTTTTTTCTGCTGTTAGCATTGCTAGGGTTTATTCCCAGATTTAAATCATGAAGGTTGAAGTGTAAGGGTGTCACAGATATGATGAAGGGGGGGCAGGACGTCTCTACAGCTGGCTGACTGCTACCTCAGGACCCCCCGAAATACATCACTGCAACCCATAACCAACAACCAGATCCACTTTCTGGACAATAATGGAGAATCGGCACTGAACTACAGCGCCATGTCAAATAGAACTGATCTAAAGCTCTTTAAATGCTGATAGGAGACACATATGCTGAAGTTACAGGAGTCTGTTGTTCCAGTAAGTCTCTTCTGTGAGACTGATCTATAATACTGAGTCAATGGCGAGTACAATCACTGCTGCTATTGAACTTCCTGCTGGTCACTGAACGTCTGGAGAGGGTCTCGTTCAACTGGGGCATGAAAGGAGGGAAGCTGCTATTGCGGGATATAATGAAACCGAAGCAAATGGGAGGAATAAGGCAGGAAAGTGACAGGAGTGAAGGGTGAACCTCAGTGTTTACTTGGTGTGAACCATAGAGGTGCTGAACAGAAGCTTCTGCTTTTTCTTTTTCTTCTTCCCCCCTTTCTCATCTAAAAAGAAAAGAAAGGGAATGTAATGAACGTTCTGGAAATCACTTTCAATCTGCTTTCATTTTTCCTTCGTTTCAGAGCAAGCTAGTTAAGGGGAGTTTCGTTTGAATGAATCCACTGGTTCAAAGAAAAGATTTAATGATTCATTTGAAAGGTCTCCGTCCAGAAGTCCCTGTGAGGTATTTTATGGACTTTTGTGGTTTAACAAGTTCTTTATTAGTAGTATTTTTAAGTAAACTTGTGTTTGAGTTTAATGCAGTCACTCCCATTATTTTTGTGCCAAACAAACACCACTTTTATTATTTCAACAAAAAACTATATAACTGACATGACACTATTTTTAAGAAACAAATATATTTTTAATGAGAAAGGATTAAATAAATTGAGCAAAAGTGAGTGTAAAGACATTTATAATGCTACTAAAGAATGATTATTGAAGGATCATGTGACACTGAAGTAATGGCTGCTAGAAATTCAGCTTTACCGTCACAGGAATAAATTACATTTTAAAACATTCAAATTGTAAATTGTAAACAGTTACTTTAAATAATATTACACAATATTACTGGTTTGACTTTATCAAATAAAAGCAGCCTTGGTGAGCAGAAGATACTTCTTTCAATAACAGAAATCAGTGATACCATTATACAGTGTCCATTACACATGTTACATGTAGTTACTGTAGTAATAACTATTATGCATAATTACATGCTAACCCTAAGCCAACCCCTATTCCTAACCCTATAGTAAGTACATGTAGTTCATTATTATTACTCCGTATTCCACTGTAACACGGACACCTTAAAATAAACTGTAACCTAACCTCTTTTTGAACAGTAGTGTGTATAAATGTTTTTCCTCACCAGGGATGGGTAAAGCCTGTGCTGGGCCTTGATTTCCATTGTCCAGCTGAGACAAAGCCTGCTCGAAGGCCTGACTGAAGGAGTTTTGGAAACTGGGTACTGGAACCCGATCCGAGCCGTCACTCTCTCCATCACTGTCTGCCATAGGAGGGGCCAGGAACATGTCTGCTATGGAGGAAAACACACACGTCACTACAAAACTACGCTAATAAGAGTTAGTTAACAGTGAGCCAACAAGAAACAAGCGTATCGGTCAGGTCAAGTGTTGACAGGAGGCTCACCTTTCTTTGGGATGCTTTTTGGCCCGGCATCCACACGAGCTTTCCCATCTTTCAGCATCTACACCAGAGAGGATCATCAGTATGGGACAATTTGACACTCACAATGGCATTATTTTTTTACTATATTCAAATTTAGTTTTAATTTCATTTTAGTGCAGATTTTCCCACTAAATGAAGACAATGTGATGGCTACAAAATTGACTATTTTGTTGTTATAAAAGTGAAAGAAAGTGCTTTAGGCAAACCTGAGCGAAGGACATGCAGTGAGAGTCCTCTTCCACACTGGCGACACTCAAAGATGGACTGTGCTCACTCAGATTAGGGAACATCACTCCATCTGAAATAAATATGGGAAATGAGCACAAAAGCAAGCACTGAAGGCCAGGGCAAGAGAGAGAGTGAGTGAGTGTTACCTGATAAAGGGCTGGTGCTCAGAGGGGACGGGGGTCCCAGCAGGAACTCTGGGATGTGCATCCCTGAGCCGCTCTGAGGAGGAGATCCAAACGCAGGAAAATGCTGGAGGTTCTCCAGCCCAATGTGCACCTCTGGATCTGAACAACACACCAAGACATTCAATAATCACACCCTGACAAACCAACTGCAACATCTGAATTGAGTTCAAAAATCTGACATTTTGTCTATTTAAAAAAAAAAAAAAAAAAAAAAAAAAAAAAAAAAAAATTTTAATCAAAATTAAATCCTCACATTTCCCCTGTTTCCTGTTTTCCTCCATCTCAATCCTCTTCTCCCTTCTCTTTTCATCCCTTGCTTTCTTCTGTCTCAGGCGCTTCCGTTTCTCCAAGTCATCTGCAAGACACACAAATATAAAAAAAATGTCAATACTCTTTGTAAAACTCGCAAAAATGATTACATGATATATCACTATTTATTTTCCCCCAAACTTGAATAGCAAAACATATAATCATGAGATTTGTAGTATAATAGTTTCCCATTTCCACTTTCTGTGAAAACCATGTTGACGGTTTTCCTCCAAAATAAAAGCTAGATGGTTTAACTCTTGCAAGTTCAAAAATTAAGACAAGAGTATTGTAATTTTACTAGACTTATTTAATATTTCTTTTATCACTTACATTTATTTTATAGTGGAGTTGCATTACTGGTTTGTATTATTTAGCATGCATGTACCTGCGAAGCTGTCCAGGGTCTCTTTAGAGAGAACGGGTGGCTGAAGATTAAGCTCACACAGGCTGAACTCGCACGTGAGGGGCAGGTGAGAGAGGTACCGATGCCGACGGCGAATATCCTACGAATGAGCTCTGTGTTAATTACTTCATCATAGTAGGCGGCATTACTTAAATCCTGATCCTTTGAGAGGAACATTAATTCACTCTAGTCAAAGATTATTTTTGCACACAAAAATAACAATTTTTAATGCCAGGATGTTAACTGGGCACTGAGGTCATCTGAAAATGTGTGACAGTACTGTCGTAAATGTGAGAGACTGTGTGTACCTCAGAGACCGTTTGTCCATCAATCTCCACTACGGTAGCGGTGATAGACTGAGGGCTTTTCTCCAGGCTCCCGTACTCTCTCAGCAGACAGCGCACGTTCACCGGGTGCAGAAACATCTGCTGACCATCCTCAGCTACAGAGAGAAATAAGTGTCATATTTACTCTCCATCTCCATTGCTTACACAGAGTTACGGTTGTATAACATAACTGGAAAAGAGGTTTAAAGCCTCATTACAAATAGACTAACACACACCTTGATAGAAGTAGTAATATGGGCCATGATGAGCAGTCTGACTGGTCTGAGGGGTCTCTTCTACAGGTTTGTCTTCCAGAGCCCCTTCAGGCATCCTTTCAGCCCCCTCGGGAACACTCGGAGCGGTCATCTCTTCCACTGGCTCCTCATGAGCCTCCTGAAGCTCATCATCAAAAGCTGAGGCATACTGAACGATGGGCTGTGGAGGGACACACTACATTAAAGTCCAAAAACATGCACTGATATTCGGTCAATATTCAGGTTCCAATTTAAGTGTCTTTAACTACTATATACTAACATAGTAGTTATATGTTGTAACAGCTGTAATTCTGCTGCAAGTTCTGTAATTACATCTATAATTACACTGTTGACCCTTCCTCTCCACTTTAAACCTACCCAAACCACTAAACCAGTCTCTAACCATATCCGTATCCCACCTCAATAGCAGCAAAAGTGTTTTGGGTTGCACTTTATTTTACAGTACGTGCACTTACCTAAGAAAGTACTGGGTAATATAAGGTAACTATAGGGGTTAAGGTTAGGTTAAGGGGCAGGTTCAAGTTTAGTACCTAGTTATTATCCAGTTAGCGCAATTACTAAGTGCATAGTATGTGCATGGGGAACAGGACTGTAAAATAAAGTTTGCAGTACAACATGAACACAATAAGCACATTGTACCTAACATTCTTTTTAGCAGTTTAACACAGTCTACACCGGACACACGCGGCGCGACAAAAGCAAATGAGTAATTCCGTGTCAACTTAACCAGAGATCCCCAGCTAATATTTTTTCATTTTTATCTTTTTTTCCTGGTGAAAGAAATACATAAACGAAGAAGAAAGGCAAAATAATAAATGTTATGAATATATATTTCCTGAGTAATCCACCATTTTGTAGAGGGGGGCCAAAATAACAATTTTCACCTGAGATTTGGAGCCAAATTACAGGGGGGTAGAAAGATAGAAGCATCATTATTAGTTAAATCTGTTTACGTTTGCAATCTGTGTTGCATTTTATGCATTTCTTATGCTTTTTTTTTTTTTTACATCCATGATCCATTTTTTTTTTTACATCCATGATCCATTTTTTTTTTACATCCATGATCCATTTTTATTTCATCATCATTGATGTTTGTCTTTCTTCAGAAAAAATATTAACAAAATAAAAAATTTGAGAAGTTTCTGAAAATTGTTTGATTTGACATGGAATGACCCAAATAGAACCCATTATAATCAGTAATGCTGTCTACGCTTTGTCTCGTCCAGTGTAGACAGCCTTAAGCTGTTGCGGCACCGGTTTAGGAAGAAAAATGAAAGATTCCAAAAGGAGTTCAGTGGAATAATTATTGAACAGATCACACTGTTTACTGTCTATCATTATTGCTAGAGCTGAATTAAAGCTGCAGTCCGGCGTTTTTCCTCTGTCGCCATTTCTGTTTGAAATCTGCAATTGCAGTCATTCGCGGAATTATCAATTTTACGTGAGTTGTACTTCAACACGGCACAGTGCGGAGGAACACAGTGTCTGAGGAGACTGAGGCTGTCAGTCACCGCGCCGGTGTGGATACTGGCATTCAGAATCACAGATTATTATTTTTGGAAGTGTGACCAACATAAGAATTTTCACCGGAAAATGTCATCTAACCAAGTAAGAAACATCCACTTTTGTTCTGGTTCTGACATTGCAGTAAATCGCGCTGATTAAATCTAACAATCGCTTATAAGTTATCAAATCACGCAAAACCGTGCAAATTATACTTTGTTCTCAAATTGTTAAAGGGGTCATATAATGGTGCATGCACTTTTACAAGTTGATTGTACTGAAATGTGTGTTGGCAGTGCCTGTACACAACCATCATATAATGATAAAAATCCATCCAGTGGTTTTGTTTTAATCTCCTTATATGTTTTCCCCTGCCTCAAATCGAGCCGTTCGACCGTGTGACGTCACACGCTCGGAAGCCCCTCCCACGATTGTTGATTGACAGGACCGTCTCAACACAGACCCGCCCTCGCGGGTGAGATCAGCTCCATGAGAGAGCTGTCAATCATAGTCTGCGCGGTCATTGTTGACATGCTGGAGCACTGTCTATGAGCAGAATGGCGTCGAAGCGATTGTGGTGTTCTGTTCTTGGGTGTAATAACGAACACAGCAGTCATTTTAATGTTCCTAAATCCTAACCGCTGAAGACGCAGTGGCTGAGTTTGTTTTCGAAGGGAATATTCCCCACGAGCAACGTCAATGCTTTCATATTTGCGCGAATCACTTCTCACCAGACTGCTTTATAGACGAGGATCAGTATAAAGCTGGATTTGCTAAGCTGCTGCTCATGAAAAATGGATCGGTAGCTGCTACCAGATATTCGTGTTCCTGCTGAATCTCCAGAAGAACGGAAGTGAGTGTAACGTTTTATTAAACTTTATATTAATATATTAATCTTTGCAAATCGCTAGCTGCACGCTTCACAATGAATGCGTCTAAGGTTTACACTCAGGGTACATTACGGCATGTTTTCTATGTATGACGTTCTCAATTTAATTCATAATCCCACGTTTATACTGAACAACGCGTTATGGTTATTGAGTTACAAATGCGCCAGAGCTCTGGTGTACGCACAGAACAGAGAGGCGGAGTCAGCAAAGCTCATGATCATTTAAAGTCATATGCACTGAAACGGCGTGCTGAAAACAGAGCTGTTTTTGACCAGGTAAAATAAGTGTTTTCTTACAATACTAATGAGAATTTTTAATTAAAGTATATTACAAACTTTTAATTTAGACCCTAAAGAATCATATTAGCTTGTACAAAAATGGCATTATATGACCCCTTTAATGTTTGTTAACAACGTCAGCATTGCGTGACTACATGTAATGTCCTTCCGATATGTATCCTTGTTTTCGCATGGGTCCGGTTGCAGTCTCTTGTTTTCTGTAGCCACTCCGAAGTCCGAACGAAGTCTTTTGCATTTTACAGCGGGTGAATCTGTTGTCTCTGGCGATCGTCGTTTGAACCTTTCTGGATCCGCCATCAAATTGATAAGTTAAATTATATCAAGTGCTGTGAGAAAAGGCTATACATCTCCACCTCCAGCATCCTCACACGCAATATAGCCTACTAGCCGAGACTCTTCTTTATGTGGACAGATGTGACGTAATGACTCAATATAGCCTACTAGCCGAGACTCCTTTATGTGTACAGATGTGACGTAATGACTCAATATAGCCTACTAGCCGAGACTCCTCCTTTATGTGGACAGATGTGACGTAATGACTCAATATAGCCTACTAGCCGAGACTCCTCCTTTATGTGGACAGATGTGACGTAATGACTCAATATAGCCTACTAGCCGAGACTCCTTTATGTGTACAGATGTGACGTAATGACTCAATATAGCCTACTAGCCGAGACTCTTCTTTATGTGTACAGATGTGACGTAATGACTCAATATAGCCTACTAGCCGAGACCCTTCTTTATGTGGACAGATGTGACGTAATGACTCAATATAGCCTACTAGCCGAGACTCCTTTATGTGTACAGATGTGACGTAATGACTCAATATAGCCTACTAGCCGAGACTCTTCTTTATGTGGACAGATGTGACGTAATGACTCAATATAGCCTACTAGCCGAGACTCTTCTTTATGTGGACAGATGTGACGTAATGACTCAATATAGCCTACTAGCCGAGACTCTTCTTTATGTGGACAGATGTGACGTAATGACTCAATATAGCCTACTAGCCGAGACTCCTTTATGTGTACAGATGTGACGTAATGACTCAATATAGCCTACTAGCCGAGACTCTTCTTTATGTGGACAGATGTGACGTAATGACTCAATATAGCCTACTAGCCGAGACTCTTCTTTATGTGGACAGATGTGACGTAATGACTCAATATAGCCTACTAGCCGAGACTCTTCTTTATGTGGACAGATGTGACGTAATGACTCAATATAGCCTACTAGCCGAGACTCTTCTTTATGTGGACAGATGTGACGTAATGACTCAATATAGCCTACTAGCCGAGACTCCTTTATGTGTACAGATGTGACGTAATGACGCAAAGACATGCTCGAATCTCCCGCGGAAATCCACCAGTTCCACTGGAATTAAAAACATTATTACAAGCTTACCGCTTTGAATCGAGCTAAGGCAAGCAGATAGTTTTGAACACTGGCTGGTTATGTATTTTCTCAAATATGCATTTTGGATCATTTTTAACCCCAAAAAAAGCTACGGACTGCAGCTTTAAAAGCCATAAACTTGCAACACAGCACTTGACTAGAACTTTTTATTTTCCTATGCTGCGTAAAAACAATAGCTACGTTTACATGGACACCTTTTGGTTCAATCGGAATGAAATCAATCCGATTGATGAATCTGAACACCGTGTTTACATGAACGATAAATAAAGTAATCGGGTTGATGTGTGCGTTTATATGTCACAAGCTTCAAATCAGAATTGATTTTCACATGTGCACACTGCACAGCTACTGCCACTATTCGCACATAACTATTCTCCTATATTGGTTCTTTATTTGTTTTAAACAGCAGACTTAATATTTATCCATCTCTGGTCATGATTTGGAGACGATGAGCATGAACCATTTTGCCGTGCTGCTTATATTTATCATGCAGTAAATCCCGTGCCCTAAACCAGTCGTCTGTGGATGAGAGTCTGAAACAAGGACTGGTGGGACGTTGTCCTGCTCCACTTCACAGAAGCGGAGTGAAATGAGAATTTTAGAATAACCAGAAACTCATTTAGATGACACTTTATTCAACAGGAAGAACAGCTCGTTCCGTGCGTCATACGTCATAACGCTATTTTAACGTCATTGCACGTGCAATCCTTTCAGTTCCGGTTTTCAATCCGATCAAGTGTTTACATGTCCTCTCAATCGGATTAGAAACCACCCCTTTCAATCCGATCGAAATTCCAATCGGATCGAGCTCAGTCAGATCGATTAAGGTGTTTACATGAAGTTTTTTATAGTCCGATTGAGCCGTCAATCCAATTATAAGGGTCCATGTAAACGCAGCTATTGAATGACAAAATTCCCAAAACACAGTGGATGATGACTGTCAAACAGCCTTTGATTGAGACCATCATGATCATTATTTTATTTTTTTACATTTTTTTATGCATTTGGCAGACGCTTTTATCCAAAGCGACTTACAATTGCATTTCAAGGTACACATTTACATTCTTATGAGTTCTTGCTTTCCCTGGGAATCGAACCCGTGACCTTGGCGTTGCAAGTGCACACGCTCTACTGTTTGAGACACAGGAAAGCTGTAGCTATAAGCTACGGGAAAGCTTATAATCTGAAGCCCAGATCCTGTGGGGCAGCAGAGCAGAGTCCTAAAAGAAAGGAGCACAGTTTCAACTGACCTTGGAGTTAGTGAGGTTCTTGACCACAGTCACCTCTGGAGAGAAGTGCTCTGATAGAGACAGTTTCCTCATGTCCGCCATATCAACAGAACCGCCATACTTACGGCGACACTTCAAAAGACCCTCTTCCCGCTCCTGTTCATTCAGAGATAAAATGTGAGGGTTACATGTTAGTGTGCAGTGTTTGGAGAGTAACAAAATCTAACAATTTTCAATAATGTAAAATAGCTCAGTCGTGTAGCTGTTTAGCCTTTTTAAATGTCACAATGTATATATTCAGTTTCATAAAAGCATAAATGGTTTATAATAATAAATTACATATTACAAGTTATTGTCCCCTTAAACGGCTTTAATGTAGTTTAAGATATTTTTGAGTAACTTATAGCAATTTTATTTTCATTTATGCATTTGGCAGATGCTTTTATCCACAGGGACTTTTCAAAGTGTATTTAACAATGTCAAATTGTATGTTTTCAGTTTTATAAAACAGTTTATTAAACATTATATAGTTGGTTGCATGTAAACGTTCAAGTTTGCTGCCATCAACCTAAATTCTCATCGATTTTCTGAAATAAAGTATACCATAAATTGCAGATCCTGAGTTATACAACTTATGTTTTTGTCCCCTTAAATAGCTTCAACGTCAACATCTAAACTAGTTGAGTAACTTATACCAACTACTTTTGAAAACAGCAGTGTGACTTGTTTAACTAGTTTTGAGTCCAACCCAACATTCATATGCCGGTGTAAATGCATGTGTACCTGCAGCTGCAGTAAGGCGCTCTGTATGAAACAGGATTGTGGGTCGTCTTTCTCTTGGCTGAGCTGGGATTGGAGAGCCATCCTCTCTTCAGCCAGCAAACCCAAAACCTGCTGCTGAGACGCCAGCAGCAGCTTAGAGTATGCACGCAAATGCACATCTGCAGAAAATGGGGGTTGGGCAGAAAAAGTGTCAAATAAGATCAACTCAAGTGATCACCACAAAAATCTCATGCAAACAGTAGAATGCCTCACCTTCAAAATGAATGGGCTCCTCCACCTTAACCCACTGAGAGCTGGGAAGAGCCACCAGCGATCCCTTCTCTCTCCGCATCAGACGCATAGTGATGACGTTACCAGACACGTACTGACGGGTCTCCATTGCAACCACACTGAAAGTTGACAACATAAATGAGACATTACAATTTGTTCACTTTGAGTAAATCTGTACACTACTGGTCAAAACTTTGGCATGATTCATTTGTTATCTTAAATTAATATCTTATGCGCACCAAGGCTGCATTTATTTGATCAAAAATACAATAAAATCTAATATTGTGCAAATTAGAATGTTTTTTTTTTTCAAGGATTATGTGCCACTGAAGACTGGAGCAATGGGTGCTGACAATTCAACTTTACAGTTACAGGAATAAATTACAATTTACAATACATTAGAATAGAAAGGAGTCATTTTAAATTGTAATATTTCGTAATATTACTTCAAATAATTGTAGCCTTGTTGAGCATTAGAGACTTCTTTCAAAAGCAATTTCAATTGCCACCACCACCACCTTTTGTTTCATGAAGTTAACAACATGATGTTCACATTAAAGGTGTAGTAATCGATTTCCAATAAGCACTGGTAAAAATTTAGGGAATATTTGCTAGATGTAAAAATATTGTGTTTGTACCTAGTCCTAGCTGTGTGAATAGGAGAAAAACAAAAAGTGGATCAGACCTATTAGACCAAAACTCTTGTATCTACTCATGATGAGGGAGGAGAGAGTGTGAGCGAAGGGGGCATTTGTAGAAAGAGAGATGGCTGAGATATAACCAAAGAGGAAATGGTCAGAGGAATATAATTGGAAAAAGAAGGGTTACAATTAGGCAAGAGCTAGGACCCACTTTAATATTGTAAAAGCTTTCCAGCGCTAGAGAGACATTAGAGAGCGGGAAGGCCCGAAAACGGATGCAGAGTTTGCTTTTGTTTCCGCTTGATGCATAGGTAACACTGATTTTTGCTTTGTTTCACTGAACCAAGATAAGCTGTTGTTAAATTGCAGCGATTCATCTATACTTGCGTGAGCTTTTTTAATGTGGTTTGTGGTTGCCTGTGGTGCATAGCATGTTTGTTATATTTGGGGCGAGCAATGAAGTGGGTGTGTTTTCAAATATCAACAGTGTTTCTCAGAAATTGCTTACTGCACCTTCAACCAAAACAAAACAAGCATTATAAACTGGGAATTTCAGTATGAACCTCTTGAGATCAGCGCTGTGCACGGCCTCATAGCAAATGGGGCACTTGGACCAACTCTTCTCACTCAGAGAGAGGTAGTGCAACATGCATGGCCAACAGTAGATGTGGCCGCAGCGCGTGATGTGGGCCGCCACAGGGGGATACAGGCAGATCGGACAAGACGGCACCTCGTGACTGTAGATGCGCTGTGTGGAAAGAGAACAAATCATGAGCAACATTTGAAGAAAATGCACTGACAGCACATACAAGGAAGAGTAAAGTCTGAACTGACCACTTGCTGCACGCAGTCCCAGTCCACCAGAGTGTCCGGATCAGTGAAGTGTGCTTGATAGTCCTGATCGTCAATCACCACAAACTGGCAACTTGTCGACAAAAGGAAGATGTGCTTATCAGCTAATCATTTTTCTCTTTTGACAACATGAACTGACACAAAAGTCCCCCCCAACAAATTAAGCAATCACATTGACTGCAGGCTGTTAATCCAGTTTGGCCAAATGGAGAAAGGTAGAGCAGACCTAAACTGTTTAATTTAACCTTTAAAGAGTACACAAGTGTTATTACGGTTAACTAAAACTATTAAGGTACATTTATGTTCACTGAAATAAAATGTAAAGCAATTTAGATGATACTTAAATATTTCAGTTGGTTGCCAATTTTCATAATCAAAACTAAAAATTGAAAATAACCAAACTAAACCTGTATATAAATAAAATATAAATAAATAATATAATCCTACTACATTAAAGGGGTCATGACATGGATATTTAATTTGATTTTAATACGTTCCTTCAGGTTTAATGTTAATTAAGTTTTTTGCACAAAAAACAACTATATATGCAAAAAACGATTATTTTCAACCTTCATTCTGACCCTTTGTCAGTTTTTGATCAGTTTTTAAGGGGCGGCTCCTTTAAGGCTTGTCAGTAAACAGCCGCTGTTATGACTGACTAACGTAATTGCATAGAAAACAGTATCAACACCCACTCGCTATTACATGCAAGTTTGTGTTTTGAAAATATTATGCATATAAAACCTTCATTCACAGACAAAGCGTTATGAAATAATTTACTATGGTGAGATGATCTATAACTATTGTCGATGTCTTGCTTTGGAGGCAGTCATAAGCAAATGTTTTTGCACGCGTGACATCACAAATCCCGCAATATCAAAATGAGCAGTTTTTGGAGCTTAGTTTAAAAAAAAATTATGCTTTATATTGAAGAGGTGTTTTAAGCTCTAAAACTTGCAGGATGTTTTAATGGTATAATGATGTCTTATATGTCAAAAGCTCAATGCGATTTTGATTTCTCACGTCATGACCCCTTTAATAAATGATATAATACTACAATAATGATGCTAATATAACACTGCGACTGCGGTACACTAAATATTGTTGCGTGTGATTTAATACCAATTGATATAAAATATGCAACGTCCTGCTGTACTCACTTGGCCTGTAGGAAAAGCTCCTTGTTGAAGGGCTTGTGTTTGTGACCCCACTTGTTGCGGCGACCCCAGCAGGAATGGCCCTCTCCTCCGGAGCCAAAATGGCCTCCACGTGGCTCAAACGAAAAGTTGAGCAGGTGGTTCAGACTTATCTTTTTGGGTCCAGCAAACTGAGCCGGGCTAAACTCTGCCCGGCGGTTCTCTGCTACCTAATGAGAGAGAACCCAACAGTTTATCCTGGTTATTCCATATAACTACAGGTCTGTTTGTTTACTTTGTGTTATTTTCTAGTAGTTCATTAACCAGCATGATTATTGCAAACCAGCATGTAAACATGCAACAAGGAAACATAAAAACAGCCCTTAATGAAAGCACAAATGAATCACAATCCAAAGGCTTATTGTAACACACCTCTTCTCTTCTCCCACCACCAGCGAGGCCATACTGTCGCCCCCCTCCGCCACCTCTCTGAGGGGGTCTCTTGTCAAAATTCTTGCTTTTCTGTGGCTGGGAGCGACGTGGGCCTGGCAAGCTCTCGGCCTTGGCAAAAGTAGGCTCACGCTTGCGGCTATAGCGCTTTGAGCCCCCATTATTCTTACCATCTAAAAGAACAGGAAAAAAAGGATAAATGTCAAAATACATGAATATACGTATTACTCCAACCATAACATTTTACTTGACATGGGGGTGCCTCCTAGCCTGGTTCTACCAGACTCTCGTACATTTCATTTGTACAGAGAGTCTGGCCTCGCTCCATTGGGAAACGTTTACTTCCTTGTAGGCGGGTTCTCTGTTAAAGTTCAAAACTATTGGATCTGCCCAGAGTCACTCAGGATCTGCCATAGCCAATCGCTAACGTGTGGTCGTGACGTATGTCATGCGCCGAAACCGGCTGGAAAGAACAAGTCCGAATTCCATATTCATAAATCTAAATATCTAAATGCTAAACCTCTCTTTCTTATATTTGTGAAAGAATTTTAAAAATACCTCTTTTCAATTAAGTTGTCTGAGAACAAAAAAAGCCTTAAAAACATTATCTGTTTGTAATTATTTTCCTTTTTTCAGTGTCATGTAATTCTCTTAACTTGTTCATGTTTATTTTATATTATCCCCCTACTGTTTTATTTTTGTTTTGTTTTTATTATTATTTTTTGTTTGTTTTTGTATTATGTTTTCTGTTATTACTTGTGTATTGTTTTAAGCAATAAAAAAAAACAAGTCCGAATGATCAGAGGATTATGTTTAGAATAAGATGTCTGTCAACGAGAGCTGCATGTTTTGTTCATCGAATTTAAGAGTTCAAGGAACAATTCTAAATTCTAAATGTATATTTGACACTAATGACAGTGATGTATTCAGTCAACTGTCGAAGCTGGGTGTAATCATTAACAATACGCCGCTGCGGTCGTTTCGGATCTGCCGCAAATGCTGTACAGTGATCATCGTGCACGCCGAGCTGCCCAGCACCAACTCCTAACCTTTCTGCCTCCCTCACTTGGTCCTCCATTAGTGCAACAAGAGGAGACGACAACAACTATCGGCTTTGCATCCTATCGTTCGCCTTAGCTAACTCATTCACCACTAGCGGAGTGAGCTGGAAAATTAAACTTTTCCCGAATCATGGCCACCAACAACACTTAGCAAACATTGATCTTGTTCCGGCTTTAACTTCTGGATATTCGGCAGTTTTGCAACAACGGACCGAATAGATTTTCTCACGTCTTTCTCCGCTGCCATTACTGAACTCCAACTCAAACTGACGCGCTACATCAACGTCATCGTTCTCAGCCACTCCCTCTGTTCGCTGATTGGACCGGTAAAAAAATTATTTCTGGAAACCAAAGTCTACAGCACAATCCCAGACGTAGTACTGAAGGAAAATAAAATTGAGCGGAAGTGCGTAGGAGGGCGGAGCCAGGCTAGGTGCCTCCACCAACTTCAAGGAAAATATAACATTTTCTTGATTGCAATATTGACCACTTGATATGTGTCGTCCCTCTGCAAGCTGAAATTAGATATACGCCCCTTTTGTAAAATGAAAGAACGATGCACTTTTCAATATTTTTGACAACATTCACAGTTCACACAAGGCCTTAGCTAATCAATTCAGTCACACACTGCACTTTAAAGTGTTTCAGAGGACCACATGATAAGAGCAGGGGTGTAAACACACATAGCTTATCATCCGGCAGCAGAGATCGCTGCGCCATACGCCACAACAGAACATTGTCATACTCATAACTAAAACACAGACAACACGGTTTACGTTATCTACAGTGATTTGGTTCTGATATGCTGGAGGCTTTCTTGGGTCCATCCAAAAGCTAGAGGGCAATACAGCACTGAAGCTTTTCGTCTGGTCACATGGCAGACTGCTGACAAGAATAGATCCTTCCTGATCCTGACCATGATCCTCATGCATCTGATCTGCTACTAAGAGGAGCAGCATATACAATAAACCAAAATATGTTTCTCCTTGGGGGAATACAGTTGCAAATGTTGGGTTAGTTTAAGGGAATTCAGTTTTGATAATGGTTTATCTACATAAGAAAGTGACACACACCACCACGTTGTGTTATTAGAACAGTAGTTTATATTAGGTGGACTGTGAATATATATTTACTGATATAGATGGACACCAGTATAATTGGCAATCACAGGAAAAGCAGTCTGGTTAAGTTGGGAAAAGGTTGAACTAGTATGCCATAAAAGGTTCAGAGTTCCACATTTGTTCAAGAATTTACAGCTTTCAGTCCATGTGTTTATGTAATTTACTGTGGTGTCCAGTCCATTCCACCTCACATATAGGCCTACTCTGATAACACGGGTAACGTTAGTGGTTGTCACTCCTATATATAGAGAAATAAACAGATATCAATAGTTTTGAATCAAAATTTAAATCCAATTAACTTCTAACCTAGCATTTATCTAAAACAAACTGAATTCCCATAAATGTATATAACATTGTTCATTAAATATATTTATAATTGTAATATTTATATAAAATGTTTAATATATTCTATCATAGGACTAACGTTATCTAGTTTACTGTGGATTTATTTTATGTTGATTAAAATATTAATGTACACCAAAAAAGTAAAACATTGCTGAAAAACAATTCTAGAGGAACGAAGTTAACTTACTGCCTCATAATGAGTTAATTTCTCCACGTTAAATGCTAAGCTTTATTGATAATTTACGAGTTTCTCCATTGTTTATTCGAGAAACGGGCCAATCGCTAGCCGTGGCTAACTTATGTCATCTCGGCAGACACAAACAAAACCCAAGTCCCAAACATTTCAATACTTTCCCCTCAAAGCAGACCACGACAAGCGTGTGTTTGTGTGTATAAGACGCTGATTCTGTTACCTGTTTTGGCTTTAGAGTCAGTAGGAGTCGAGCCTGTAGAGCTAGAACGGGGCGGGATCTTCGTGTTGCTGCTGCTGTTGTTTGCGTTTGGGTTTTTCTCCATTTTGAGGCCGAACTCCGGGGAGAGAGCTTCGGAGCTCTTTAGCATTAAATGGGGAGAACAACGGGTTGTTGTGAACGCGGGTCAGGCGACGAAGGCCCTTATTCATTTCTGTCAAACGCGGAGACTCCATTACGGCGACATCTTGATCACAAACAAACCGAGAAAAACAGAGACACAATCCAAATGTCTCAGTAAAAAAAAGCTGTGCGCTAACACAAAAAAACAAGTGCCCAAAAAGCGGGGCCTCGCCCCTTGAAAAGCGCAGTTTTCCTTGGCGTGGGAATTGTTGCGCCCCACAAGGCGTTTGCCGCTCTCCGAAAGAGGAAAACGGATGGATAAATGGGTTTTAACCCAAATTTTACTTCAGCTAAACAAAGTCAGACATATGGCGACGAGTCGCCAAACGGGAACCGTAAACACCCGGATGAGGGTTATAAGCCTCACAGGGGTTACGAAGTGCGCATGCGTGGAGTCGCCGCTTCTCATTGGTGCATCCGACTGCAAAATGTGGTGTAATCTTACAGTCTATGGGTGTAATGCTTGTGCAATATCGCATACTTTTTATAGGCGAAGAGTTCTGTTTGGCTGTCAAAGCATTTGTTGTTATTAATATTTGGTTTATTTGAAAAAAATTTTTGAGTTAATAACAAAAAACCAGCAGTTGTTTTAGTTAGTACAGAAGAAAAAGTACACGTGACCTACACAACACATGGCCAGAGTTCATAGTCTTCACACAATAATATAAGTAACGTAAAGATATAGGCTACTCAATTTACAAATCACTTACAGAATAAAATGAAAACTGTTTCGTATATTATTAGAAATGTTAGGGCTCCACATGAACCATGTCCTATCAGTTGTATAAAATAAAACATCAAATCACTGCATGGTTACGAGATGCATTTCAGACCTACAAACTAACACAAAGTTGTATATGAGGGGTTTTAGATCTCTTCATTATCATCACTCCAATCTTCGTAAGCTTCCTCCTCTCTGACGGCACTCAGGGAACAGCTCAGGATTGCTCTCCTAACCTCTTGTTTTTCTGCTGTTGTGGAAGGGAAGAGAAACACAGAATACGGTATGTTCACAAACGTGTCGTATTAAATCCCTTGTCTACTCAAATATCACAAATTATAAGAAAAAAAAAACACTTATAATATTGAATTTATAATACTTCCAGAGATATATAGTTTGCCATCTGCCACACTCTTTTCCAAAAGAAATAAATATACAGGTTTTGTGAAAAAAATTCCATTTTGATTTCATGTTGGCTATAATTTTCTCGTGATCTCGATAAAATGAAAGTTTGTTTTCTCAAGATGATGACTTGATTTTTAAGATGCACTCAAATATAGGATATTTCAGTATTATAAATTATTTATCTGTGTGCTGTGCACATCATTTTTTTCAGTGTTGGGTGAATTAAATTACTCTAAAAAAGTAATTAATTACAAGCTACTAATTACATCTTCAACAGAGTAATTAGATTACTGTACTTATTATTCTCTTTACAAAGTATTGCATTAGTTATTACTTTCTAAATCCAATATCAACCATGATGACCACTTCAAAAATACAAGGATAAACATGAAACTGCTCTTTTAATTCATTCAAATAAATAATAGAAAATTGCTTACATTAATTGAATTAAATTGAATCCATTTCTGGAAAATTTGACTTGCAAATGAATTCCATAACACGGCCAGAACAAAACATTTGGACTTTTACATAACACAATACATACCAACAGACAAAGTTAGGAAATAAACCTAAATTATGTTAAAAACCTACAGTATACCAATCTAATCTTAGTTTTGGAGGTCTCTATTCCATGATTTAACCTCATATAATTGTTTTATAATTATTTGATTTACACATCAAAATCCTAAATCATCTCCCTAAAGGTAGTTAAAATCCTCATGTAAAATGTGTCAAAACAGCAGCTATTTTGTTTAGCTTGTTTTAAAATAGATACCTCGTACAACTCATGCATTCACCACTCATACATTTCAACATAGACATTCAATTTTGATGTTAAATCCACAACTGTTTTATATAGAATTGTTCTATAGTCTAGAAAGTATTTAATGCAATTACTGTAATTAAATTACAGAAAAATTAAGAGTAATCCCTTACTTTACTTTTTCAAGGGACAAGTAATTCAATAACTTAGAAATGCATAACACCCAACACTAATTATTGTCATGTGCCCTCGTAATCTTTACACAAAATAACTTCACCTGTAACTCACATGACATCACAGCAATAGCAAACTACAACCATCCAATCAATTACCGATGGACAAAACAAAGTCTCGCCCTACTGTACATTTCTTGTTCGAGAAGCCATTTAACTCAAATTTGTCACAATAAGGAAGAAAAGACTATCAAGTCCATGGGCGTCAGTTTGGTTTGAAATGTGCTGGGGCCAGAGACGCGTTCGGTAGTGCATTTTCAGAAGTGCTGGGAACAAAATGACTCATGATGAAATCTGGTGGGTACGCGTCCCCACCGAAATCGACGCCTGATCATGTTCCATTTCATGTGGACTTTAACTTCCATGTTATTAATCTACAGCAAAAGTACAGTGCTCCTAAACACACGGTATGAAATTGAATTGCTGTCGGATAATGGATTGGATCTTTATGTCTAGATCACAAGAAAACACGAAAAAAATATACAGTAAAAATAATTACAAATTGCCTCTTAGGGCTTCTGTAGGCTCTAATATAACTTAGAAATAACTTACCATCTGTTTTGCAGTCCAGCAGCATTCTGTCGAGCTGTTGTCTATTGTACTTAACAAGAAACTTCTGACATGTTCTAATCGTTCCTGTGGAGGAGATCAGGAAGGACATGGATGGCAGTAAGAAAGAATACACGTAAAGACATTGTGGGGAGTTGGCTTTCATCTAGACTTCTAAACTTGGACCAGTACCTCCAACATGTAAACAGTTGAAGAAGCACGGCACCCTCTGTCCTCTGTTCTCAAGGCAGGTGATGAAAGTAAGGGCAGACCAGATGAGTCGATATTGCCCTTTCCTGCAGCGTATGAGAACCACTCCGGTGTGGGCATTCAGGTATTTCACTAAAGAACATTTGAAAAGATTTTACATTTCTGTAACGAGACGTTAGGCTGAGCTAAGTAAATGCAATGTCGCTAAATGAGTTAAAATAACGGTAACGTAAAACAATGACATTCTTATATACGTTGAGATATTCACGATGAGCACAACATGAAAACAAGACCAGTGTTTACCCGTCACCCCTATGTTAAAGTGCGCTGATCCGTAGTCCCCGTGTGCTCGGTTCACGGCTGCCCGGACTGTGTGGTAAAGGGCTTTATCCTCCAACAGTGGCAGACTGCTCCGTTCAGAGAAGCAAATCTCGCATAGCAAATACCTGCACACAGTCCAAAGAATAACGAAAGGTCGAAATTGTTTAGAAGTTCAAAACCTAACAAAGTGCAAAATATCTGTTTTAATTTTTTTGCTGCTTCATTACCTCGACTTAAATCTGACCATATTTCCAACACGTGCATAACTGGCTTTGAAAACAATGTACTTTGCTTCCGGGTTTCTTTTGGCCAATAATATTCCACGTTGGTCAAAGGGGGCGGGGTTACAGTTTGACATCAGCATAGCTTATGTATTATTTAATAAGTCATTTTTTAACAGTATCACAATAATCATAGTGGCAAGACCGTTCTTCTGAAGATCGCTACAGATAAAACAGAAAGAATATTAGAGGTTTTTAGTAGTTAGGACTATTTAGCGTAGTTGTCGCCAGTTCGTCGTTTTATCTTAAAGGGATAGTTCACAAAAATGACAATTTTGTCTTCATTACTTACTGACCCTCAAGTTGTTCAAACCCGTATGAGTTTCTTTCTTCTAATGAACACAAAAGAAGATTTTTTAAAGAATGACTTCCTAGTATTGTTTTCCTATTATGGAGTTACCAACATTTGTTTTTTTTTTAAATCTTCTTTTGTGTTCAACAGAAGAAAGAAACTCATGTCTGGAACAACTTGAGGGTGAGTAAGTAATAAATAAAAAAAAATCATTTTTGGGTGAACGATCCCTTTAAATAACATTTTTGAAGAGAAAGTTTAGGCCTATACAAAAACAGGCTGATATTTGAAAGCAGTTCTTAATCATATTCATTAATGCACATATGCTGACATATTATTCATGTCGATTTAATTTCCCATTTACTGTATTTATTGACATTTTATTTATCCTATTTGAATTTTTATTGTTGTTTATTAAAGTAGATTTTTTTTCTCAAAGAGAATAGCCTGCTTTTCTTATTAACACTTTACGGTTACACTTTATTTTAAGGTGACTGTGTTACAGTGTAATTTTACATTTAAGTAGAGTAATAATAATTAACTACATGTACTTACTCTGTGAGGGTTTGGTTTAGGGTTAGTTGCATGTAATTATGCATTATTTATAGTTATTATACAGTACTACATGTAACATGTGTAACCAGAAAACTGTAAAATAAAGTGACCACTTTACATGAGGTAGCATTTGTTAACATTAGTTAATGAAAAATAGCCTAGGCCCACTTTATTTATTAATCTTTGTTAATTACAACATTTACCAACATATTATTAAATTCAAAAGTCGTGTCTATTAATAGCCTATTATTAAATTTTAATGGACCTAAATGAACATGAAATATCAATGAACAGTTGCATTTTTATTAGCTACCTATTTTTAGTAACTTAACGAAGTTTAATATACATTGAAACAAATGTATTGTTCGTTAGTTAATGTTAGTTAATGCATTGTAGTAAAGCACCATAAGCACTTCTAGCATGTCTGGCACATTTAAAAACTTTTTATTCACACCAGATGCACACGAGATGTTCCCGTCATGATTGTATAATCATTATTGACCGAAAGAGGGCGCTAGACAACAGCGAAAACTCAATCTGAAGCTTTGCTTTACGTTGCCCGTTATTTGTCCCTGAAAATATAAACTATATATAATACTAACATTAATAATATCGATACGATTATTATTAAGAAGAAAAACATGAAACATAAAAATGAGAGGTTTTGTATGTACCATCAACCACGTAGGCAACTTACGCATAACTTTTGATTATAGAAATATAATTATAGTGGTCAGCGGTGACTTTTAAATGTCCTTGGAGATTTACAAATACGCTCAAAACACAAATGTCCTTGTGGCACAGAAGTGGTGCCAGTGGTTCCCCCTCCTTGCATTGGCACAGACAGCGTGTCCGAGATGGGGATGATGGTGGGTGTGTGCGCGCGTTTATCACAGATCTGAGCGGCTCGAGCTCGAGCTGCTGCTTACACTGAAGTTGCGCGTCACAACATACACAACTCTGCATGGCACCGACCTGTAATCATGGAGCCGTAAACCTGTGTTCTAGTGGATCTAGGCTCATAATTCCAGGCTGAGGGAGGATACAGGTGCTTTCAGAGACGCCAAATCATATCATCAGGTGGAAGGTGTGCATTAAAAAAAGGGACTTGGGTTAGTTAATGAAAAATGTGGATCTACGCAAGTATTTTAACATATATGCTTCTTTTGGCCAGAGATGCAAGAGCTATGAATAAGGTAAGAGGCGTTTCATTTCGTTTTATTTTGAACAACAAATAGCTAAATTTTACGCACAGATTACGCACAGCTTGCTAAACACTGTTTTGCAATAAATATGATTATTAGTGTAGGCCTATATGATCTCGTTTCGATTACTTGACAAGTGCATTTATCATCTGATTACTAGATTCGTTTGTCTTTAATATTGGCATGCCATTGTTGCGCATGGTGTTTTTGGCAGAGTTGAAGACTGGACATCAAACCTCCAGCCAAATTATGAAGAGCAGACAGCATTTTCTTCATTTTGCAATTGTACTGGATCATGGGAGTGCCTGTATCTGTTAGCATTCGTGAGACTTTGAAATGGAAGTTCATCTGGGGATTGTGAAATTACGTGTCCTGTAATCAGCGTTAATGAAACGTGAAATTCCACGAGGTCAAATGTATAATGTTAATCTGACTTAATACAGGATTCTGAAGGAACATGAAATCTGTATTAAGTCATTACCGTTCAAAAGTTTGAGGTCAGTAAGTTTTATATAGGCCAATAATATTTCACAATATTGCTGTTTTACTGTATTTTTGATCAAATACATGCAGCCCTTGTGGGCATAAGAGAAAAACAATTACCAACCCTAAACTGTTGAACGCCCTATATTATATTATATTATATTATATTATATTATATTATATTATATTATATTATATTATATTATATTATATTATATTATGCCTCGGTCTCATAGACAAGGCTTAAATCTAGTCCCAGACTAAAATGCATGTTTGATCTGTTTTAACTGAAAGTAACTTTCACTGATCTTAAATCTTAAATGTCAGTTGCCTTTGATTTTTCTCAAGATGCACACCAATAATGTTTTTATAAAGGCACGTTTATAAAAGCTTTCTTAAATGCCCTAATTGAACAAAGGCCTAATCCTGGCTTAATCTAAGCTCTGTCTGTGAAACCGGGCCTATGGTTAAATAATCGTTCTGGTGACAAAGATACACTAGTCAGTTCCAGACTCCAGTCCTTGAATTTGATTGGCCAAGCGGCTTTCCAGGAATGCTGATGTTTAGTTCAACAGCACTGGGATTTGCATCACTCGACTTGTCCGTGTTCACGGCGTTCCAGATCAGACTATGTAAGTGGTGCAACTGGACAGAAAAGCCCATATGGGAGAAGGGAGGTTTCCACAGTCAAGTTTCACAGACAGATCATTCAGGATAACTCAAACAACACTTAACAAATATGCTTTCTCACACAATCTCCCCTCCCAAAGCGGCATACAGGCAACATATTTTGGCACATATGCCTTTGCCTAAATTACTCCTGGCACTGCCAGAACATTCCAGTCTTTAATCCTTGAGATGGCATAGCAATATCATTTAATTGGCATTTTAGACCCCTGACCTTACTCTAAATCCAGTCCAGGCCTTTTAGGCTAAAACTGTGAGAACTGACCACAATGCAGCTTGCTGTGATAGTTTTAATGCACAGTGCACCTGCAAAACACCATACTGAGTTGTAAAGTAGCTGAACTCTCTGCCAAAGCTCCCTAATGTATTTATTTTGCTCTGTTTGTCCCTGTTTTAGACTCAGATGAGTCAGTGTGTCAAACCTCAGCTGTGCTAACAGTGCAACTGAGGCTGCGATTACAACCACAGACAGATGTCCCTCAACAAGTTTTTGGACAGATAGCACAGCCGTCATTTCCTCAGAAAACCACGACATTTGTTTTAAAACTGACCCTGATAGGGTGTGTGAGTGTGTTTTGGGCTTGGTGCCTAGCATGGTAATTGGAGTCGAGTTCTGCTGGGGTTAAAAACAATATATGTCTGCTTACACAGCTGTAGCACTTAAGAACAGCCCTGTCGGTCCCACAGAAACATGCCCTACCCTCTTATGACTGTGTATGTGTGTGTGTGTGTGTGTGTGTGTGTGTGTGTGTGTGTGTGTGTGTGTGTGTGTGTGTGTGTGTGTGTGTGTGTGTGTGTGTGTGTGTGTGTGTGTGTGTGTGTGTGAGAGAGAGGTCTTGACTCATTGTAAATGATAGTCACCAACTCAGTAACCCTAACTAATTGTGTTATGTTGCAAACTTTTTTAAAACGTCTTTGTTGTTGGTTAAATGTGTGAAAAGGTGAGGAGGTTAAAACAGCATTGGTAGCAAGGCTGTGATAACAAAAACCTGTTACTAATGTGGGATAATTAGCTGAAAATTTTGTAAAAACAACTAACCTGCATGTTAAAAAAAGCTCAAACCAAAGAGTCAAGAGAATGTGTTTGTTCTTTAGACATTTTTCTGTCGCCTAGAGGGTTGATGAACTTTTGTAGCATTTTCAAGAACATGTTTGATGGAATAACTTATTTGATGTAAAAATCAAGCAAAAAGTGTAATTTCATTCTAAGTGTCTAAGTGTTGTTATTGTTAACTAAAACTGAAACTTGGCTATTAAAATAAATAAACCTGAAATGAAATATAATGAAAAGCTAAAAAAAAAAAAAAAAAAAAAAAACTAACTGAAATAAATAAGTTGAAGTTGAAGTCCTAAAATTAATAAAACTGAAATAAAATACAACCCCAGATCAGAAAAAGTTGGGACATTTTGTAAAATGCAATAAAATCAAGAATCTGTGATTTGTTCATTCTATTTAACCTTTTATTAGCTGACAAAACTACAAAGAAACGTTTTCCAATGTTTTCACTGACCAACATATTTTGTAAATATGAACAAATTTTGATTTTGATGGCTGCAACACACCCCAAAAAAGTTGGGACAGAGACCAAATAAAAGTGAAAAGATTATCCAAATTAGATTATCCAACTATTTTGAAACAGTCCACAATAAGCAGGTGAATTGGTAATAGTTGAGGGTATCGTGGTTGGGTGTAAAAGTGCTTCTCAGTCTTTTTAAGCAAAGATGGGTCATGGCTCATCACTTTGTGCCAAATATCTTGAGAGAATTGTCAAACAATTAAAAAATCACGTTTCTCAAGATTGCAAAGCATTTATGCCTTTCATCATCTTCCATACACAAGATTCAGGGAATCCAGAGAAATCTCAGTCTGTGTTGTGTAAGACAGTAGACCTCTGTTGAATGTGCGTGACCTTTGAGCCCTCAGATGGCATTGCACAAGATACCATCATGCTACTCGGTTAAATACAGCCACATGTGCTCAGGAGTAATTTGGAAAACCGTTTTCACTGAACACAGTCTGACTCTGCATTAAGAAATGCCACTTGAATCTCTCTTACGCAAGGAGAAAGCTTTACATCGGTTCTATGTGGAGATGCCGGCGAGTTCTCTGGGCCTGAGCTACTCTCAGATGGTCTAGAAGAAAGTGGAAATGTCTGTGATCAGATGAATCCATGTTTCAGCTTGTTTTGGGGAGAAAATGGAATCGAGTTCTCAGTCCCAAAGACAAAAGGGACCAACCAGACTTTCACCAGCGACAGGTGCAAAAGCAAACATCTGTCCTGGTATTGAGGTGCATCATTGCAAACGCTATGGGTAACTTGCATTATTGTGAAGGTACCATTGACATGGAGGCATATAATTGGATTGTACAGAGACATAAACTTCCATCAAGATGACATCTTTCCTGGAAAGCAAGACAATGCCAGGCCTCACATGCTACAACTGAGTGGTTTCTAGACACTCTGCACCATAGAAGGGATGTGCCTGCCTGTTTACTGCAGTCCAGATATGTCTCTTATGGAAAATGTATGACCCATCATGAAAAGGAGAATCAGGCAATGATGACCACAGACTGTTGAGCGGCTGTCTTGTTCAGACAAGATTGGGCAAATATTCCACTAGCAAAACTCCAACAATTAGTATCCTCAACTCCCAAATGATTAAAAAGGGTAATTAAAAGGAAAGGTGATGTGACACAGTGGTAAACATGTCTCTGTCCCAACTTTTTTGGGGTGTGTTGCAGCCATCAAAATCAAAATTTGTTCATATTTACAAAATACAATTATGTTGCTCAGTGAAAACATTGGGAAACTTTTCTTTGTAGTTTTGTCAGTTTAAAAAAAAGGTTAAAAAGAATGAACAAACAACAGATTCTTGATTTTATTGCATTTTACAAAATGTCCCAACGTTTTATGATTTGGGGTTGTAAATTAAAGCTAAATAAAAATATATTTTAAAAGTAATAATAACAATCAAAATGACAAAAGCAACAAAATTAATTAAAGGCTAAATTAAAACAAAAAATGTTAAAAATAAAAGCTATTTAAAATGTTAATAAATGTTATAATTGTAATTAATACTACAATAATACTGGAGAATACACAATTATGATTAAAAAAGAATATATATATATATATGATATACACTCACCGGCCACTTTATTAGGTACACCTGTCCAACTGCTCGGTAACACTTAATTTCTAAGCAGCCAATCACATGGCGGCAACTCAGTGCATTTAGGCATGTAGACATGGTCAAGACAATCTCCTGCAGTTCAAACCGAGCATCAGTATGGGGAAGAAAGTTGATTTGAGTGACTTTGAACGTGGCATGATTGTTGGTGCCAGAAGGGCTGGTCTGAGTATTTCAGAAACTGCTAATCTACTGGGATTTTCACGCACAACCATCTCTAGGGTTTACAGAGAATGGTCCGAAAAAGAAAAAACATCCAGTGAGCGGCAGTTCTGTGGGCGGAAATGCCTTGTTGATGCCAGAGGTCAGAGGAGAATGGCCAGACTGGTTCGAGCTGATAGAAGGGCAACAGTGACTGAAATAACCACTCTTTACAACCGAGGTATGCAGCAAAGCATTTGTGAAGCCACAACACGCACAACCTTGAGGCGGATGGGCTACAACAGCAGAAGACTCCACCGGGTACCACTCATCTCCACTACAAATAGGAAAAAGAGGCTACAATTTGCAAGAGCTCACCAAAATTGAACAGTTGAAGACTGGTAAAATGTTGCCTGGTCTGATGAGTCTCGATTTCTGTTGAGACATTCAGATGTTAGAGTCAGAATTTGGCGTAAACAGAATGAGAACATGGAACCATCATGCCTTGTTACCACTGTGCAGGCTGGTGGTGGTGGTGTAATGGTGTGGGGGATGTTTTCCTGGCACACTTTAGGCCCCTTAGTGCCAATTGGGCATCGTTTAAATGCCACGGCCTACCTGAGCATTGTTTCTGACCATGTCCATCCCTTTATGGCCACCATGTACCCATCCTCTGATGGCTACTTCCACCATGTCACAAAGCTCTAATCATTTCAAATTGGTTTCTTGAACATGACAATGAGTTCACTGTACTAAAATGGCCTCCACAGTCACCAGATCTCAACCCAATAGAGCATCTTTGGGATGTGGTGGAACGGGAGATTCGCATCATGGATGTGCAGCCGACAAATCTGCGGCAACTGTGTGATGCCATCATGTCAATATGGACCAAACTCCCTGAGGAATGCTTCCAGCACCTTGTTGAATCTATGCCACGAAGAATTGAGGCAGTTCTGAAGGCAAAAGGGGGTCCAACCCGTTACTAGCATGGGGTACCTAATAAAGTGGCCGGTGAGTGTATATATATATATATATAATAAAAGCATTTATAAAGTTTTTTAAATTAATTGTTATTAATTATATATATTTAAAATACATTTTAATGTATTTAAAAATAAATTATTAATTACAGACAAAAAAGCATCATGACATTGACATTAAAAACAAGATACTTTGGAGACACTTGAGTAGATTAGTCATGGCAGTGGTTTAAAATTAAAATCCTATTTAAATACATACTATTTAACATTAAACATAAAATATACTATCATTGGCACAACATGCCCAAAATGAAGACTGATCTTGGAAATGATGCACAGAGAAACAAAGATGGAGGGATGAAGAATGATTTGGTTGATGCTAAAACAGAACACAAGCAGAGAAAGTCTATCGGTTGTAGTTTCTTGGGACATTACCTCACACAATGCCAATCAAAGACTCAAGCAGTTCCTGTTTATGAAACTGTCGTAACACTTCTACCACAAGATTTAAACTAGGAGTAACCGGGGACATCTGTCTCCCATTTAATGCGTCACATCTTTTACCGAGCCGTCACGGTAATGATGGCCATCATAGCTGAAGGGCTGTCATATTTTTATCCAGACCAGACACTGAGCCTCAAAATGCTGCAACAATGCCAATATTCTTTTATATAGACCTTTACATAAGAGTTGGTCTTTGACCTCGGTGTGTTTAGTGAATGAACAGGAAATACATTGGTTGTGTGGTGAGCAAGATCTAGACCTTTGGTGGCCCTTCTAATGGCAGCTCCTGACCATCCAGCACTATTATAACTCATGGCCTGCCACAGCAGATGATGTTTGGTTAATGTTTATTTGCCAGCATGAACCTGGGCTATTTGCAGCATATTTGCGTAAAACATTTGGGTTTCTCGACATTCATTTTCATGTGCTTTCTGCACTCTCTGTTAAATTAACAAACGACTGTAGTTTTTTGATGTTCATTTTGAACAGATTGGGTTTGGAAGTAAAAACTCCATTCATTTTCTCCATTGGGATTTTTTTTATTTTTTTTTACGATATCTTATAAACCTTTAATAAAGACAGACCTACAAGGTTGTTAATCGATGATATTTGCTTCTGTTGAAGCTGTCAGTCCGCATTATTTCAATTTTTTTTTTTTTTTTATAATTGTGAACAACAGCTTCAAATCAAAGTTTGTAGTTTTGTGATTCACCTCAGCTGATTTTATTGGTTCATGGCTAATAATACTTTAATAAAGACATTTTAATCCTATGGGAGTAATGAATGGAAAAAAAAAATACTTCCGGAACCAGCGCCGCTGATTAAATTCGTGGTATAGATGCGCACTTTCATGAGATCGTGTTGGTTCCACTCTATAGAACAGATAGTTCTGACTCTAAATTCTGATTGGATAAGCCGTGTTCAAAGCCAATGCACTTTCTATTTTAATGTGGCAAGTTGGCTGGAAACCATAAACGGCATACACACTACATAAACAGCATTAGAATAATGAACCATGGGTGTGTCTCAATTGGCTCCAGGCAGCCAGAAGTTCGCTGAAACATTGCTCCATTCAAATTTCCTCAATTCCCTTTAAAAACTAGTGATCATGCTCAGATGCATCATAAACAAACGTCATACAAATCAAATCAAATCATAACAAATCAAATAGGAAGTGTTATAGCATTGTTGATACTAAACAACAGTGACGTTTTAATGCACAAATTACGTAATCGTTTTGAAAACTGAGTCATCGGTGCCCCAATGATTAGTGTATAACACTTTTCTGGTGCCTGAATTCATGTTCATACCATACAGGGTCAACATCACTCATCTGATCTCAAGAGGCGCACTAGCTTTTGACGCTTGAGACTACGGTCTTTAGTGTCCTTGTTAGCGTGCCTGGCTTCCATGCTGGAGACGCCGGTTTGAGTCCCGCTCTGAGCGGGACAAGTAGGACTAGAGGGGTTACACTAGATGGAAACACATCATATATTACTTGGCAAAAATGCTGGTTATGCTGGTTACACTTTATTGAACCATTGGTGGTTTTTATTTAATTGGCCCTGTCCCAAATGGCACTCTTCATGTGCACTTGCGGTCTTGTGGACTTACAATGGACGCCACATATCCATAATAAAAGCTAGATGTCTCGTCCACGCTGCTGGCCAATGGAGGTCGACGTCCGCACCTGGCGGCCATCTTGTCACAGGCAGCTCACTCACTCGTAACATTGTGTTTTAATGGTGCATGTACTTATTAAATAACCATAACTTGCTCAATTTTCTACCGATTTTCAAACGGTTTGGTTTGTTATAAACGTCAGAGATGTAGTTATGACACTGCATACTTATGAATAATAAGTGTATAAATAAATAATCATCCAGAATTATAGCCACGTTAATAACGTTTGTAAGAAACCAAATCTTTTGTAAACCCATCAAGATTTCAACGAGATACGAGTATTTGTGTTCGTGCTGATCACTCCTCTTACATCAGGTACCGTACCAGCTTGCCTGTGACAAGATGGCCGCCGGTGATGACGATAGAGACTCCGTCGTAAGACATCTAGCCTTTATTATGGATATCTATGCGTGTATCCGTTAAGTCCACAAGACTATATATATATAGAGTATCCTATTTGTCATTTTGGGTTTCAGAAGGGTGCTCGCGAGCGCCCCCTTTGTGACCGTTATTCGCACCTGATGCTCAGAGAAAGATCTTAGGGTTCCATTTGGGACAGGGCCAATGCTGTTGCTGTCGTAAACAAGAGCAAAAAAAACTTTGCCTCTTGTCTAAGAACACCTGGTGCCTGTGGTAAAATCACTGTAACCCATGGCTTTTATTGCATTAATGCAATGCTTTTATCCTCAAATTAAGTTTTGATATCTTGAAATTAGGAGAGAGGCAGATAAACCCTTGTGAAAAAGAAGAGACCTTAATTGTATTAAATGTGCACTACTTAAAAACCTAAAAAATATATATTTGCAGATAGCATTTGTTGTGCTTTAAAGAAGTACACTTATTTTGATGTGTTCACCATACTAAGGCCGTGTGTCCACCAAAGCGTTTTTAGCCAGCTGAAAACGCTAGACGCTCTGCTGAAGTCGCCTAGCTGTGGGCGCTTGAGAGCGTTTTGGCAGCACAGCGTTTTTTCCGTTGAGACGTTTCGTTGCTATGATACAGAATATCCGCAGCACAGTTTACTTGTAACTGATTTCGCAGATAATTTGTTTCATACTGAAAATTAATTTTTCATCCATTTTGTTCGGTTAGCTCTGCTGGTTGATGTCGTTGTACAGAAAGAATGTTGTGACAGTTGGTCGGTGTGGTATTAGTCCCGCCCCTCCTCCACTGTGATTGGACGGCTGGGTAAAAGTGACAGTGATGAGCGCTAAGTTTTACCCAAAGTTGAACATTTTTCAACTCTCGACGACCAGTAAAAACGCCGAGCTCTCAGCGCTTCAGCGTGAAAAAAACGTCCGGCGCCTCGTTACGCTCATGGCGTTTAAAAAACGCGGCGCTCCCATTGAAAACAATTGAAAACATACGCCAGGCGCGTGGAAAAACGAAATTTTTGATCAAAATGAACAAATCTTTTTTCGAGTCATTGACTCGTTCATCAAAATGAACGAATCTTTTTTCGAGTCATTGACTCGAAAAAAGATTCGTTCATTTTGATGAACGAGTTCGAACAGGAGAGTTCGCAAGGCGAGCATTTGTGCCTATAAAACTTTTACTTTTTTATTTATTTTTGAAATGACAGATTGTTTCTTTAGATAAGACCCTTATTCATCGTCTGGTATCGTTTAAAGCCCTTTGAAGCTGCACTGAAACGGTCATTTAGACCTTGAACCGTTTGGTGCCCAGCAAAGTGCATTATATGGAGAAAAATCCTGGAATGTTTTCATCAAAAATTAATGTTTTCATCAAAACATTAATTTCTTTTTGACTGAAGAAAGAAAGACATGGACATCTTGGATGACATGGGGGTGAGTAAATTATCAGCAAAAGTTTTTTAAAAAGTGAACTAATCCTTTAAGTTAAACTAATTGCATTTAATATAAATGTAAACTATAATAATTTTTTACTTAATTGCAATTAACATGCAATTAAGTGTCGGAAAAACATTCCGTTCGCACAAGTATATTCTTGTATTGCCATAAAAAGTACTCTTTTTAAAATCATGCTAAAGTGTACTTCTTTTCACAAACATGCAATGATTACATATACTGAAACCTTAAAAAAATGAAAAAATCGTGCAAATATTGATATCATTATAATCAGTTTGATGTGCAAAAATAAAAAAAAGCTTGTGTTATAATCAGATGGCATTGAATGAAATCACCGTATCTGAGATGCAGAGTCTGATTCTGTTAAGCGTGAACCATCTGTTTGACTTCCTCAGAACGTCTCGCATCTCTTGGCTGTGCTGAGAGCATGAAGAGTTTGAGGTTCAGAGAGAGCTGTGACACATAAACACACTCATCTGGAATGTAGCTGTGTGTCCCCAAAACCAACAAGTGCTCACTAAGCTAGTTTGGGGCTAATTGACACGTCTGTCCTAATGGCATGTGTGTGTCTGTGTGTGTCCTGTTGGAGTGGAGTGATGGAGAGGTCTGTGTCTTCAGATCTAGATTCAGTATTTTGTCAAGTGTCATAAAGGGTGCGATTACCGCAGTTGATTCAATTAATACAATACTTCTGCATTGATATGTTTTGCTAGGATATGTTACGGCATTGATTTATTATTTGTTTTCATCTATAATAGGGGTTGTCAGTCTTTTGTGACCCGGGAACTCCACCAAAACCCTCAACTAACACGGGATTAGATTGTCTTGGTATGCTAATGTTGACTCTTTTGCCATGTCCTTGATTCATCAGGTCATCGTATTGACAGAAAGATGTCAAGATACGCCATATAGAAAAGAAAGATTTGAATTTCATGACAGAAGAAACCAATTCATCCAACGATGATAGAATAGTCTAGATAGAATAGATAGATAGTTACTTTTAGTTCTATCTTTTAAACCATATTATGATATATATATATATATACACACACACACACACACAACTGTACAAAAGCTTAGGTTTAAAACAAAAAGAAATTAAGAATTGATTAAATGTGACAGTAAAGACGATTTATGTTTCAAATAAATTATATTCTTTTGAACTTTCTATTAAATTCTATAAAGGAATCATGAAAAAAAATCATGGTTTCCACAAAAATATTAAGCAGCACAACTGTTTCAACATTGATAATAATAAATAAAAAAATGATTGAGCAGCAAATCAGCATGTTAGAATAATTTCTGTAGACACTGAAGGGTGATGGTGATTTTTTTTTAATAATTATTTAAAAAATTTTGTATCTCATTTTTTTAGCAGAATAATGAAGGCACACTTGATATGAACCGTGACCCTGGTGCACATCAAAGAAATGTATCTTTGAAATTTCAGAATGCTCTAGACGGTTCCACGTGTTTTTTTAAGTGTGGGATCGTTTTGAATTCTAGCCATAAGCTTGCTTTATTGTTGTTTCAAAGCACTAGATTAAAGGGAGAAGACGAGCCGGCCATTGACAACACCTCATTGAAGCAGAGATCAGACTCATAACCTGAACTACTTCACCAGGCATGAGGTTATTAGGTTAAGAGGCCTTTTCAGAAAAGCGGCCAATGTTGACAACTGCTCCTGCCAAGTATTTTTGGAAAAACAACTATCTTATCTCAGGACAGCAGCCCATTCCCTGTTTGGTCAGACTGAGGTACACTGGTACAGTTAGACCAAATGTCAGTGTAGCAGGTTTAGATAACAAATGTGTTTGTTTGCATGACCTGGAACTGTTGGAATGCTGTTTGTTTAATTGATTAGACCTAAATCTGTGTGGTAAAGACCCCGTTTTTATGTGCACTTACTGGACAGTTCATTTAGTGGTTCATTTATATGGAAGTAAAATAATGACAAATATCTTAAATAAAAAAGGATTCTATTGAAATACAGATTAAATATATAACCGTGCTGAATTTCAAAAAAAAAAAAAAAAAAAAAAAAAAACGCTTTTTGGATTTAAATACTTAAAGCTCCAGTCCGTAACTTTTTTAAGTTAAAAATAATCCAAAATAATTATATTAAAAAAAACGTATTCTGCCAGTGGTCAAAACTATCTGCTTGCCATAGCTAGATTCAAAACGGTTAGCTTGTAATAATGATTTTTATTCCAGTGGTACTGGTGGGTTTCCGCGGGAAATTCGAGCATGTCTTTGCGTCATGACGTCACACCCGTACACATAAAGAAGGAGTTTCGGCTAGCCGGCTATACTGCGCGTGACGAGATGTTTAGATGTATAGGCTTTTCTCGCAGCACTTTACATAATTAAACTTATGGCATCCAGAAAGATCCAAACAACAACCATCAGTGTCAACTGGAGATTCAGCAGTTATAAAACCCAAAAGACTTCGTACTTCGGATTTAAGGTGGCTAGAGAAAGAGAAAGAAACCGTTTCATGCGAACACAAGGATTTAAACATCGGCGGGGCTTTTGAAAAGTGCGTGAACTCCCGAAGGGGTTCAAAACGGAAGAAGAGACGGCTTTTTTCTGCTGAACAAGTAAGACATTTCAATAGTTCAATCGTGTAACAGTACGTTTTCTTAATTCACACAGTTATGGAGTTTCCTTTGTTGTGCCTTTCTCGTTTTGCTATTATAGAGAATATGAATTCTGAACTACGCAGGTAACCATAAAACACATTAAATTTATCATTAGTCACGCAATGCTGATGTGATGTTGTTAACATGAACAATTTGAGAACAAAGTAGGCTATAATTTGCACGGTTGCTGTAAATCGCGTTGATTAAATCTAACGAAGCTTATCATGTCGAATGCTTTTTCCCCCTTAGTTGGTCAGAACAAAAATGGATTTTACTTACTTGTTCAGAAGACATTTTCTTATGAAAATTCTTATGTTGGTCAAACTTTCAAAAAGTGAATCTGTGATTCTGTATGACAGTATCCACACAGCGCGGTGACTGACAGCAGCACTCGCCTCAAAGCACTGTGTTCATCCGCGCTGTTTTATGCCGATTTACAACCCACGTAAAGATAATAATTCCGCGAATCACTGCAGTTACAGATTTCGAACAGAGAGATGGCGACAAAGAGGAAAAGATACGGACTGCAGCTTTAAGAGTCTATGATTGGATTATTAGTGCAGTAATTATTATGTCTCTAGCATGTTATATGTTTCGACAGTGCAAGAGTCAAGCACTGTAAAGTCTCCTCCAGCACATCCCAAAGACTTTGAATGAATTTAAGCCTGGACTCTATGGAAGCTTGTTTTCTTTTCTTTTCTCTCTCACAATTGTGAGTTTACGTCTTGCAAACTTTTTATTTCAGAATTGCGTGATATAAAGTCAGAATTGCATGATATAAAGTCTCAATTGCGTGTTATAAACCTAAGTTTATATCTCACAATTCTGAGAAAAGATGTGAAAATTGCGTGGTTTTTTTTGTAAGAATTGCAAGATATAAACTCCCCATTGCGAAAAAAAAAAGTCAGACTTTTAAAAAGTCTGTTTATTTCTCGCAATTGTGAGTTTATAACACGCAATTGAGTTTAATTATAATTTATTTAATTTATTCATTACATTTATATAGCGCTTTTCTAGGCACTCAAAGCGCTTCACATAGAAGGGGGGATCTCCTCAACCAGTTTATATCTCACAATTCTGACTTTATTACACGCGATTGAGACTTAGTTTATATCATGCAATTCTAAATTTATAACACGCGATTGTGAGTTTATATCTCGCAATTCTGACTTAACATGCAATTGCGATTTATATCACGTAATTCTGACTTTATATCTCGCAATTCTGAGAAATAAAGTCCGAATTGTGAGATGTAAACTCGCAATTGTGAGATAAAAAGTCGCAATTATCCTTTAAAATGTTTTATTCTGTGGCGGAAATAAGTTTCCATAGGATTCAGAGGTCCCAATTCATGTGTGAAAATGATTCTTCATGCTCCCTGCCAACCATTCTTTCACAATTTGAGCCTGATGAATCTTGACATTGTCATCCGGAAATATGGCCATGATGTGTCTTCCTACATGGTTCTTTAAGAAATGAAAAGGTACACACTCCATCAATTAGGGGTAGAAGAACTTTTGGCAAACATATAACATGCTCGAAACATAATAATCACTGCAATAATGATCCAATCATAGACTATTAAGCATTTGCCTGTTTAAATCCAAACAGCGACTTTTTTTTTTTTTTTGGCCGGGCAGTGTATAATACATAATGTGTATGTATCAGAGAGTGTTTGGGAAGAATAGAGCCTATAAAGAACTGAGTATGCCTTGATGCCTGATGCACACACCAAAATGACTATAACACACTCTTTCATTCCAGTTAACAAGGGCTCTTATTGTCAAAGCCCACTAGGCCTTATAGACACTGCGTGTGTGTGTGAGTATGTTTGCGAGTGTTGCTGGACTTTTCACCTAATTAACTCGTTTAGCCATTCTGGTAATTTCAACAGAGGATAAAATGTGTTTTTGAGAAGTTGGGCAAATTACTGTCAGATTAAATCTTTTTAATGTCCCCTATCAGTCTGAGCTTACACAAAAGAACAGCGAAGCTTTTATTAAATCCTTCCTCTTCAAGCTGACAGCTCAGTTTCTGCGTGGCACCCTGTGTGCATTATTGTGTGGTTGTCATGGAACTACATGATTAAAGTCTCCACAAGGACTTGGACTTTAAGCCTTGTTAATAAGAGTTTTGATCTGTCAGTCCATGTAATTAACTAGCAACTGCAAATATATTTGAAGTCTATAGTATTGGGATTCCCTGCCCATAATATGAATAATTTACTTTAAATTGTAATAACTACATTTAATCATCTGGCATCATTTTTTTCTGGTTCTGATGTAAATGATTATTTAAAGATATAAATTGAATTTTTTATTGAATATTGGTAATATATGGCCAAACGCCCATACACACTCTACTTACGCCTAAAGCGCAACTTACGCAACTTATGACTTCAGAAGTAACGCAGTGTGTCATGGCATAGCATAAATATCAGCAGTATGTCGCATTACTCACATAAATTGTGCTTTAGACTAAAGTCGAATCCGTATGTTCGTTTAGCCGTAAGCTAGTTATTTTACATTTTAAAGTTTTAAATATGAATATTTTTCTTACACAATCTCATCGTTTTGCTTCAGAAGGTCTTTATTGACCATAGACAGTAAAAGAAATGGACACAGCGACCCCATAGACTTCAACGGAGAAAAGTGAAGTCAATTAGAAGCACTCACTTCCTGATGGCTGAGCGTACTGCGCCGCCTCAAACTGAGCTTGATGACGTAGATGTGACGTGAGCAACCTGTCTGATAGTTGTAAGTCTTCTAGTAGCTGTGCCAAGAGAAATCTGAATCATTCCCTTCCGAATCTTGCAGAGACGGAGAGCGTGAGTATTAGCTGTCCATGAGCTAGCAGCAGGAACAACTTTACAACTCTCTATGGGCTTCTCCCTTGACTTCATGCCTCCATGCCCCCCCGATTGCCTGCGAGCTTCTCCTCCTGTCTATACGGTAATTTATCTACTGAGCGACAGAGAGTCGCGTGTTATGACGGAATCGTTTGTCTGTTTTTACAAAAACTGCTTCTACAGGGCCATAACGGAAGATACAAAGTAATGGAGCCTTTTATACATTGTTGTTTCAATGGACAAATGGAGTCTTTAAACACCTCAGATGTAAAGTTATTCGCTGTCAAAGTGACGCCAAAATGAATGGGAGTCAATGGAATGCTAACAGCAGGTGAAGGCTTGTTAGCCAATGGCGGCCCCTGGGGAGACTTCAGTTTCCGGCTGGTGGATTACCCCCTTGTTATTAACCCCCCGGAGCAGTGTGGAGATCGTTTATGATGGATGGATGTACTTTTTTGAGGTTCAATCTGATGGTTGCAATGGTTGCAATCCACTGCCATTATAAAGCTCGGAAGCATCAGGGTGTTTATTCAATATAACTCTGATTGTATTCGTCTGAAAGAAGAAAGTCATATACACCTAAGATGGCTTGAAGGTGAGTAAATCATGGGGTCATTTTCATTTTAAAGTGAACTACTCCTTTAAGGGGCGGCTCCTTTAAGGCTTGTCAGTAATTGGCCACTGTTATGATTGGCTAACGTCTATTCATAGGAAACAGCTTCAACGCCCTCTCGCTATTGCACAGTGTTTTGGGGAAAAAAACCATATAAAACCCTTATTTACAGCAAAGCATTACAAAATCGTTTCCTTGTGGTTCACAATGTAGCTGCTGTCAGATCCAATACAAATGGCTGCTTTATCTGTCAACAGTTTCTTTGCAAACAAACTCTCCATTACAACGTGCCACGTTTACGAAACAATCTGTAGTCAAATTCTCAGAACATATACACCTAATATATACATATAAGCGATCCATGACACCATTAAAAATAAACCATCCACTTGTTCATGACGCTGGTATATCCTTCTGAAGTCTGTACAGAAATGAGCAAATGAGCTGTTTAAACGGGCGCGTCAAAGCGATGTTCCTTTACGATTCCATTTACTCTTCCAATTGTCATGTGCGTGCCGTGGAGTGTCAGAAACTGAACACACATCTGTATACAGTATCCGGTGTAGACAGCGTCAGTGATTATAATGGGTTCTATTCGCTTTTGACGCGACCCTCACTTCCAGTGTATGTCTTGCTCTGGAGGAAGTCATATGCAAATGTGTTTGCCCGTGTGATGTATAAGTCACACTATATCTAAACATTTTTTGTTTAAACATTCGCATTTTTTCTTCAAGCTTTTGTCTCAAAAATGTATGTTATAATTTCAGGGATTCTCATAAGCTTAAACGATGAAATGTTTAAATTACCTTTTAACCCGTTTAATCCCACCGGTCACAATTGTGACCGCAGCTTTTTTCTTATTTCTGGAAGCTCTAAAAATTATTTTATTGACTTTAGGCAAGAAATTCAACTTTTAAATGACAAAATAGATTGTCTTGATTAAAATCAATTAATGTCATGTGACTAGTGTGAAAGGTCACATGACCAGATCAGTTCACTTCCTGCTTGCACATCTAGAAGAAGATGTCTTCCTCAGACTACTACAAAAAGTTGTATATAAAACATCTTAATTTACAAATAGAACTATCATATTTTGTACATATAATCTTTAAAGGGTCTACTACTGATATATTTTGAGAATTATACTCCTGCATATATATTTTGCTCGTAAGACTTGTAAATTTGTTTACGGTCACAATTGTGACCGGTAGTATAACACAGTGCTTCAATTGAAAACAGAGGTATTGGCTGGTATTGGCAGGTTTTGGCAGGTTTTGGCAATCCTATACTGAACATGCCACACCTGTGAGGGGGATGGATGATCTTGGGAAAAGAGAAGTGCTCACTAACACAGATTTAGATAGATTTGTGAAGAATATTTGAGAGAAATAGGCCTTTTGTGTACATAGAAAAGGTCTTAGATCTTTGAGTTCAGCTCATGAAAAATGGGGGCAAAAACAAAAGTATTGCGTTTATAATTTTGTGTAGTGATGAGTGTCCCAGAAACGGTCAACGTGCTGGACCTTCTTGACGTACGTGACCCCCTTCCCCCCACCCCCACCCAAAATTGAAAGTGACTGTGATAGTGATGGCTCAGATAGGGAGTACCAGGGTGAAACAGCCCATTTGCCAAGTAGACTATTGAATGGCGATGCAGAGGTGAATTATCTGGAGGATTGGGCAGATGTTCATGAGAACCAATTGGTGTGCCCCACACATGACCACAAACAACCCTTTCTACAACGTACGGCCCATCTTCAGTGCACTGAATGAGTGAACACACATCTCGCTGAAACTGGCCTAGGACAGGGCCCAAGTGTAGTCATGGTCTAGCCCATACGGGTCTAGCCAAACAAGCAGAAGTTCCTCCAGGGTGTAACTTTGTACATGACAACCTTTTCAGCTCACCAAGCCTTCTTCACGAAATGACAAAACGAGATATTGGATGTCTTGGAATGAATTGTGTCAATAGGTCTAATTGAAGAATTTGAATGAATTCTGACTATGTTGTTTCCCACCGGTCACTATTGTGACCGAGTATAAAACCTAATATTTCTCTAACTTAACCAACATAAAATCAAAAAAGGCATAATGTTTGAGTGTTAGGGAGGTCTAAGGAGTAAAATGCATGTACTCAAGTTGCAAGAAAAAATTTGGGATTAAACGGGTTAAAAAAAAACTTTAAACGTTACATATGATGACCTCATGGATCAGGACAATGTTACAGCACATAACAACAAACAGGTGTTTAGGTCTGTCGTGTCTTTTGTTGCTATTTATTGTTTTGAGAGAGAAAAAACCCCAAGAGTTCATTTTACCCCGCTGAGCCTTTAGACCCATTATACCTGATTACGTGGCAGTTGCGAGATCAGACAAATGGATGTCTCAAAGACAGAGCGGATCTTATAATGAAGAATTTCTGAAAGGCTGAAATCTTTCACTGTCTGTAAGCAGTTCCACATGTGCTATGGCTGGGCATTTATAGAGACCTCTAAATCTCAGTACAGATAGACGACAGGCCTGAACTCTTTGGGAAAACCGTCAGAGAGCAAAAGGGCCAAGATGGAGGCGGAGCCCGATGTCAATCAAATACAGTAGGTTATAGTGTTTTAACTTTTATGCAGGGTCATACTGTCTTTACATATTAATGTCAACCAGAAAGGAACGTTTCTGATGCACTAAAGTCATTGAGACTATAGTGATCTTAAAGAGATAGTTCTTACAGAGATAATTCTGTCATCATTTACTCACCCTTATGTCGTTCCAAACCAATTTTGGACCCCATTGACTTCCACTGTATACACATAAACAGTTGAAACATTCTTCAGAAAATCACCTTTTTGTGTTCCAAAGAAAAAATAAAGCCATTCAGGTTTGGAACAACCGGGAACTTGGAACTTAAAGAGAAAGTTCACTTAAAAATGATAATTCTGTCATCATTTACTCACCCTTATGTTGTTCCAATCCAATTTTGGACCCCATTGACTTCCACTGTATACACATAAACAGTTGAAACGTTCTTCAGAAAATCACCGTTTGTGTTCCACAGAGGAAAGAAAGCCATAGAGGTTTAAACAACATGAGGGTGAGTAAATAATTCATGTTTGGGTGGACTGTCCCTTTTAGACAAAGCAGAGCTTCTGTCAATCAGAGCGTTTGGCCACCTAATTCATATTCATGAGCCAAATAAGGTTTTGTAACTTTTCAGATCATTCCTACAACCCTGTCTTCAGTACATACTCAACAGCAGCAGGATGTTTTGGCAGCCTGAGAAAAAAAAAACGGCACATCTGCGCATCATTTACTTCTTCTCCCTTAATCGTATGCCGTCATTGCGCATTTGTCCGTTCTGTGGTTTCTTCCCCTGTGGCTTCACATATTCCTTTCGCTTTTACTGCTACTGTTCATGAAGCTGGATTTATTAGTGCTGTCGGCGTGAGGCAGGTATAACAAAGGCAAAAAGCTCCTCATCTTTTTGAAGTGCATGTGGCCGACGTCTCCGAGAGCACAGCACCATATATGGACAACCTCCATATTCAACAACACCTGGCTTTCATGATGCTTCATATCATTCCAATTATTGCTTTATGGCATTAATACATACTCGGTAAATGATATTCACATGTATCTCACTGGATGTCATGCAAGGCTGTTATTGAGAAATGAGAGAAGTTCTGTCAAACTGTGAGGTGCTGCAGGATGTGGTTTAAAAACAAGTTGTTTATGGGAGAAGGTGCAAATCCACTCAGGTCCCATCACTGTGCAGAATTTATGGGAATCTCAAGCCCCAGGCTGTCTTCAAAGCCAGTGCCATGGTAAAAGCTATAGCGCTAACTGACAACAGATGTGTGCGTGAGAGAGAAAATAGTCGTTTTCTGTATCTTCTCCAAAGTCTTGATTCATAAAATGTAGATAGATTTTTGTGTTTTGTGTAACTTGGAACTTCAGATAAGACTTTAAACGTATAGGCTATGTAAAATGGCACATATCCATCAAGTAAAAGCAGGCCTATGTGTTTATGAAGGTCTGGTAGGGAGTTGAAATTGTGGGCATGTGTTATAGGGCCTGGTAAAGTTTCACTGCTGTGGGTTCGTCACAGGCCAGAGTGTAACGGCTGATCACTTCCAGAGCATCAGGGTTCAAGCCGACAGTCAAAGTCTGTTACGGTGAATTAAAGTGCAGAAAGACTTGAATCTGATGATTGAAGAGGGACGTGAAAGGGTTAAACTTCTTGTTTTCTTCTTGAAGGATTTATGTTGATCTTTATGTTTAGGCTGGATATGATAAGAATTATTCCATATTTTATACACATAATTCCAAAAAATCATATAAATGTTTACACCATATTATATGATCATGACAGTCATTAAAAAACAAGATAATGGGACAGTTAAAATGTTTATAGCTAATGTTGCAAAAGTTTTTCTTTTGAACTTTCTATTTATCAAGAATCCTTTATTTTTTTTATCACGCTGCACAACTTGAATTGATAATAATAAATATTTCTTAAGCAGCAAATCATGATTTCTGAAGGATCATGTGACAATGAAGACTGGAGTAATGATGCTGAAAATTAAGATTTGCCATCAATTAAATGTGAAATATATTCAAATGGAAAACAGTTATTTGTAATAATATTTCACAATATGACCTACTGTTTTACTGCAGCCTTGGTAACATTTAAAACAAATCTTACCAACCCTAAACTTTCGAACGGAAGTGTATAAAAGGTCTATTGTGAATGTGTTTTATATTTTTTCTTTGACGTTTGACTTTCTCACATTGTCTATCTCTGTCAGATTTTTGGTGAGCCGGAGCCGGTCCGGATGATATCTGAGGGTTCAGACTGCCGCTGTAAGTGTGTGATGCGGCCGCTGAGTATTGAGGCGTGCACGAGGCTCCGAGACGGAAGCTTGCGAGTGGATGATTTTTACACTGTGGAGACGGTGAGCTCAGGCTCGGACTGTAAATGTTCTTGCACGGCTCCTCCATCCTCACTCAACCCTTGTGAGAATGAATGGAGAACAGAAAAACTCAGGAAACAAGCTCCTGAACTACTCAAGGTAAAAAAAAAATAAAAAAAAATATAGCCACCAAACTGAAGTACATATAGGGGTTTGGATCGTACCACCTCAACAAATCTGTTAAATTTATATTCAATCAGTTATGAACCAAAAAGTAATGTTTTAAACACTATTTATTTAGACACATTTTAGTAACAGCATAGCAAAAAAAATGGAAAAATAAAATACATTTAAATAAAAGAAGCTCATAAATTTAGTTTGACTTCCTGAGGTCGGTCATCAACTTGTTATGAAGGTTAACTTATTTTCATTTACCATTTTTATTTCCATGCCATACTTTGACATTTTTAAGATTTTGAGGCCATAATTAGTTTTTTTTTTTTTATAAATGCTCTGGTCTTACTGTGACATTTTTGAAGATGTTTAAGCCTTACTTTGATTTTTATTTTTAAAATATTCAGGCCTTAATTTGGCATTTTTTTAAGATGTTCAGGCCTTAATTTGGCATTTTTAAAAGATGTTTAGGCCTTAATTTCATTTTTTTAAAGATGTTTAGGCCTTTATTTAAAAGATATTCAGACATTAATCTGCCATTTTTTTAAGGTGTTGTTTAGGCCTTAATTTGGTATTTTATAAAGCTGTTCAGGCCTTAATTTGACTTTTTTTTTTTGATATTTAGGCCTGAATTTGTACCATATTCATCAAGAGGTGCCAAACGCAAAATAACCTCTCTACTGGGAGTCAAAATGATTTTGTTAATGGAAAGCATGACACAGTTGTTGGTTACAACAGAAAATAATATTGACCCCTCAACTGGTAAAAAAAAAAAAACTAACAAAAAACACAGAATTAGTTTGTTTTTCCTAACTGAAAGTCCAAATGATTTTCTGTGGTAATCAGCTGCATGATGGAGATGCTGTCCACAGTGCTCAAAAGAGCAGTGTCCAAGAGCCATGCCGATATGGTTTCATATCGAATATTATATTGGCTTAAACATTCTTTATTATCCTGTTTGTGTTTAGCTCCATTCCATGGTGGATCTGCTGGAAGGAACATTGTACAGTATGGATCTAATGAAGGTCCATGCCTACATGAACAAGGTTGTGTCTCAGATGAACACATTAGAAGAGGTAACCATCAGATTGTATGTGAAACCTTCAAGCTTCAAGGAAATTGCCAAAAGTATGAAACTGTTTTGATGATCTCTTCATAGACCATAAAGACAAACCTTACCAGGGAAAATGACTTTGTGAGAGACAGTGTAGTGAATCTGTCTAATCAGCTAAAGCGCTACGAGAACTACTCTGACATCATGGTGAGCATCAAGAAAGAGATCTCCAGCCTGGGACTGCAGCTGTTGCAGAAAGATGCAGCCTCTGACAGTAAAGCACAGGTAACACACGTTGCCCTATCATACAATGCGGCGCTAGGCGTGACGCAAGTTTTTTTGCTAATTTCAGCCCGACGCAGTTATCATTTTCACGCCCTGCGCCACATTGTTTAAATAGCAAATGCATTTGCACCCATTTATGCGCCCATAGGCGTGCTGGTCTGAAAACGAGGTGTGTTCAGGCGCGTTGCTGTTTTGAGCCAATTGAAATAGACTGCGAAGTCAATGGCGCAATATTTTTTTTGTTATTTATAGTGCGTTAGTAATATGCGCCTATAGGCGGGTCCAGAATCCGCGTACACTTTGTCCCGTAGATGGTCTGCTTGCGCGCTTTAACCTCGCTCATGAGCAGATCCGTTTCCTCGCTAGAGAAGCGTTCAGTTTTTCCACTTGCAAATTTCGCCATGTAAATAGCAAATACGCCATTGCGCGAGCACTACTGGCTTTTAAAGGGAATGGGAGTTGAGACTCTGATTGGTTTATTGTAGCCTACGTTACACTTAAAACACACCCATTACTCATTAAGAGAATAGTGACAACCCTTTTAAACCATGTGCCGGGTGTGCCGACTATTTTTCCCGTCGTTAAACTTGCAAAAGTGGATTCGGACACGCCCTAAGTGCACTTGAGCTGTGCGCTTTAGACCATGCGCTTAGTTAAAATATTGCCCACGGTTTCTCCAACACAATAGCACACACGCACAATCTCACAAGATCAGCCTTGTAATTCAAAACTTTATGATTCCAGGGCACAGAAAGTAAAAAGTCCAAGGAGGTCATAAAACCACCCAACAAGAAACCCCCAGCTGTCAAACCTCCACCCAAACAGCCTAAAGAGAAACCTGTCAAGCCCAAGAAAGAGGCTCCTGCCAAAGCATCAAAACTTGCAAAGCCAGACCCCACCTCCAAAACCAAGACCTTAGTCCACCAGACGGGAGTCATCAGGGGGATCACATACTACAAAGCGTCCAGGACAGAGGACTCAGAATCACATTCAGCAGGGAGAGGAGAGAGAGGTATGGAGACCATGCACATCACATCTGTGTTCAATTAATGTGTTCTGAAAGCCACCTCAGTACAGTTCTACCAGAGCCCAACGCAACTGGCTTAACTGTGGGTGATAAAATGGGTAAAACGCATCGTAGAGATATGAGGATGGGATGTTTTGATTGGACCAGTAACCAACCACCTATTTTTTTTTCCATATGTACTGCTTAGCTGAGTTTTAGGATAGTTATTTGCACCTGTACCTTTTTGCACATAAAAGATTACAAGCAGAAAGTTGAGAGAAACATTTTATTGTTTATAGTCCACAAACCTCTTGTAAGACTGGATCTCTGACATATTCTCTATAAAAATTCCTCCAAAAAACCCTTTCCACTTATATCTTATTCCTTGTTAAAACACTGTAGTAATTGTGAACACCAGAATAGCCTATGGTTAGGAAAAGGGGTTTCCTTTTCATGAATCTGGACATGAAATCTACAGAATAGTGGTTTTTATTAGTTTTGCTCTTGTTTTAAAGGGTTAGTTCACCCAAAAATGAAAAGTCTGCCATCATTTACTCTTCTGCTGAGCACATAAGAAGATATTTTGAAGAATGTCTGTAACCAAACAGTTGACGGACCCCATTGACTTCCATTGTATTACTAATGGGGACCATCAACTGTTTGGTTACTCACATTCTTCAAAATATCTTCTTGTGTGTTCAGCAGAAGAAATAAACTCATACAGGTTTGGAACAACTTGAGGGTGAGTAAATGATGACAGAATTTTCATTTTTGGGTGAACTATCTCTTTAAATGCATCTCTTGAGAGGCGGCAACAAACTTAAGTTATTTTAGTGAAAGGCTGGTGTGTATCACCAATAACTTTCCTCTGGGATGAAATCATTTACATTGCTGTCTAAAATCAATTAAAAAAACGTGACATGAAGGGAAGTGAAAATAATCAAAAGCTTGTTGAGGTGTCCTAAACTATTACAGTAATGGCCCTGTGTCCTTGAATGACAGATGGCAGTGATGGTGTGTGTATTCATATCTGATGTACTCTCTCCTGCGCTCATGTCCATATGTTTAATGTTCCAGACGGTCCCACAGTGCAGGAAGAGAAAGCTCAGATTAGGGTCTCTCCACTGACATTGTTTTACGGAGATCTGTTGAACATGGCATGAGATGAAATGGATTCAGTGTAGGAATGTCGAATCCAAGCATTGCAGGCAGAGACTGGGTTACAATGCAGGAAGTTTCTTCGAGTCCAACATCTCATTAATAATTCTTTTGATGTGAGGAATCTGAAATGCTTGGGGTAAAACTTTAGGCCAAGAGTTGTAATGTTCCTTTCAAACCCTCCCTGTCTTTCTCTTACTGCTCTTTTCAGAAAACCCAGCCAAAACCCACACTGGCCACCAAACCGAAGACAAAAGGGGCTCCGAGCTAGTCTTGGAAGCCTCTGAAATAACGTCGACTGTACCGCCAATAACAACCACCACTACGCTTGTTGCTGTGACAACAACAAACACCACACTAGCAACCACCAGGGAAGTGCCAATCATGAATTCAACCCTGTCAACACCAGCTCCAGAGAAACCAATGGGCAGTGGAGGAAAGACACATTTGCACAAAGCAGGTACAATTTATTTCGCCTGACAATACAGACAAAACACACATACATATATGGGGGGCGGTTGATTACTACTTTTTACTTTTATTCAGCAAGGATAAGTGAGGTTACACTTTATTTCAATTGTGTACTTTAGACATTCTTCTAACTCATCATGGTCCTGAACTGACCCGCATGCGCAAAAGAACGATAAAAAGACGCCACGCAGCACGCTGTTATACGGAAGTAAACACGGAGGACATTAAAGCAAGCGATTACATGTTTATTTATTGTGTGATCTGCCGCGGAAACCAGCGAATTTAAGCGCAGACAATATAAAAAAACAAAGACGAGGATGCGAAAAAAAGTGTTTTTAAACATTTATGTTTTGCTTGTATATAGAGCTGTCACGTGTAATACTTGTGAGGACACATCACTCTCCTTCCACTGAATGCCTTTCGCAAACACGTCGGGAATGTAACAGCTTGTGACTCCCGTGAGTGCAGAATTGTGACGAATGTCGATCCATAGTGACGTAAAAGTCGCATGAATTACGATATGACTGTTCGGACTGAGGTCGCATTGCAAAACATCAGACCTGTGTCGGATTTAGGACCACATATGGAAGTGGCACAAATTTTAATTAAAAAGATCAGATTCCATGTGATTTGTGCCGTTCATACTGTCATGAGAACAGCAGATCTAAATCACATTTGAGCAAAAGAAAAAAAAATCTGATTTTGGGCAACATTTCCCTGCAGTCTGAATGTAGCCTAAGTAACTTTGCAACTACATGTCAAGTTATTCTACTAACCTGAACTCTTTAACAAGTTACTTATAGTTAGTAGAATGTCTAAAGTGGACTATCAAAATAAAGTGTAAACAAGTGACAAGACCTTTATAATGTTACAAATGATTTCTGTTTCAAATAAATGCGGTTCCCTCGAACATACGATTTATCAAACAATCCTGAAAAAATGTTTCATGGTTTCCACAAAAACATTAAGCAGCACAATTATTTTCAACACATATACATACATATATATATAGTGGCAGGAGAAAAGCAGACCAGACTCAATGCGTGGGTAAATTACACCTAGAGGGGCCTTTATTGAGTGACAAAAGATTGGATTTAGTGCAAGTGCTCCAAGGTGCAGGAAAGCTGGGGCTTCAGTGCAGAAGTGAAAGTGCAACAACTTGCTGGTGAACTGCAGCCTGGGTTCCTTCACGATCACTGGAGCCTACAGGAGAAAAGAACCAGAGAAAGCATTAGTCTGGTCTTGGGAGATCTCGTCTCCCCTAAGCTTCTTTCTGTTGTGCTTATATCCTCTTCTCCTGATGGCTCTCAGGTGGCTCTCATTCCCTGACTCCGCCTCCTGGCAATTGGATCCACACCATTTCCATGACAATGCTGACGAGTGCTCGGGGTGCTTGCCACATTATATATATATATATATATATATCACACACTCTAGATTTTCATGGGATATGTGTAAAATGGAACGTTATGTATTATTATTTGAATAGGTAAATCTCTAGACTGTGAGGGCACCCTTGCTTCAGTGGATATTCCAGAGAAGCATCACAGTTATGGACGGAATGAAGGAGCCTGGATGAAAGACCCAGTGGCCAAAGACAACAAGATCTATGTTACAAACTACTACTACGGCAATAACCTGGTGGAGTTCCGCAACCTGGAGAACTTCAAACAAGGTAAAAACAGTCAAAAACAAAGAAGGGTAAATTCATTAATCAACTGTGCACCTTTTCCATGGTAGTTTACAGCAGTAGTTCTTGTTTGCTAATTATGTGCAATAAATATCACTGTACCATAAGTATTTGAATTGGTGAAATGTCTCTGTTTATGTAAATTAGAATATAGATCATCCCTAATTCACAAAAGTTTTCCATTTTATTTTATTTTATTATGTTTTATTCATACATTTTCTTAAATTCTTTTTTTTTTTTTAATAATGATAATGATTAAATCATGGAGAAGAGCGCTAAAACCAGACATATAACAAGACATAACATTTTTGAGAGCCAATTCAGGTGTCAGTATTGCAGTGTTGGGGGTCCTCAAAATCTGGCCTGCTACATGGACAATCGCACTGTGAAAAATGGCATTTAGCGAAAACTTTAGCACTGATTTGTATAATTTCTTGAGAATTGGGTGTTAAAACAATGCAGGCAGTACATTCCCACATTATGGTTTGAGGTAAACCCAGTGAGAATATTCATGATGGCCTTTATTGTGTAACTAATAACACATTGTATCATAATCAATAGGTCGCTGGAGTAACCTCTACAAACTTCCCTACAACTGGATAGGAACTGGTCATGTGGTCTACAACGGTGCCTTCTATTATAACAGAGCCTTCACCAAAAACATCATCAAATATGACTTGCGCATGCGCTACGTGGCAGCTTGGACTCAGCTTCATGATGCGGTCTACGAGGACACCACTCCCTGGAAATGGCGAGGCCATTCAGACATCGATTTCGCCGTAGACGAGAGTGGCCTCTGGGTGATCTACCCGGCGCTGGATTACGACTACTCGCAACACGAAGTCATCGTCATCAGCAAGCTGGACCCAAGCGACCTCTCCATGAAGAAGGAGACGACATGGAGGACTGGGCTGAAGCGCAACTCGTACGGAAACTGCTTCATCGTGTGTGGCGTGCTGTACGCCATTGACGTCTACAACCAGAAAGAGGGCGAGATTTTGTACGCCTACGATACGCACACGAACACGGAGGCCGCTCCACGTTTGCCGTTCACAAATGAGTACGCCTTTGTGACCCAAGTGGACTACAATCCCAAAGATAAGGTGCTGTATGCATGGGACAATGGCCATCAGCTGACCTACAATGTTCACTTTGTTGGCCAATGAAGTTCTGGGTCCAAAACCTGACGTGGTGGGCGTCTTCGTAATTGGGCCCGGTGAATAGGGAAATACACCATTTATAGGAGCACATTGTTTTCTTTATTGGTATAATGATTGAGATGAGGTGTTAAAGTGAGTCGACGTTATTTGGGAATATATTGGGAATAACTCTTCAACTTAAAAGTTCAAGGACTTGCATGTGTAATTGTTTTATGTAGTTCATTATCAGTCCCCAAAACCTTTACCACTGTAAATAAGGGTACAGTTAAGGATACTGAACAATTATAAAGTGTAACCTGAATGGTTTTACACAGCTTTATGCCATAATGTTTATTGTTACATTCAAGATTTGTGAAATGTGTTGTAAAATCATTTAACAGTCTAATATAATTTAAAGGAATAGTTCACTTCAAAATTAAAATTTAATTTACTCACCCTCAAGTTGTTTCAAACCTGTATGAATTTCTTTCTTCTGCCGAACACAAAATAAGATATTTTGAAGAATGTCAGTAACCAAACAGTTGATGGACAGCATTGAATTCCATAGTTGTTTTTTCCTACTATGGAATACATTCTTCAAAATATCATCTTTTGTGTTCAGCGGAAGAAAGAAATTCATACAGGTTTGAAACAACTTGAGGGTGAGTAAATGATGATGGAATTTTCATTTTAAAGTGCACTATTCCTTTAACTCTGTGCCAATCAAATTTTCGGGGGTGGGATGTTAAATGTTATGTAAATTTCATTATTTTAGCTATTCATTTTGTAAAATATTAAATTCTCATTGTAAATATGTTCAAGAATAAGTTGTGGTACAATATTCATATTATAAACCTCAGATTTATCATCCCCAGATATTTAAGATTGTAGTCACTCAACATAAGTGGTTACTTATGATTACTCCCGGATGAGTTACAGTGTTTTGTATGTTGCATTTGTTTAAAATTTCACATTTTGTGTAAAATAGTTCAAATAAACTTTCTAAAATCAGTTGCTCTGTTTGTATTTGATGACACACAATGTGATGTTATGCATTTTGCACTTCACCATGTAGTATATAATACAGTCTCCAACCATACATGATTCAGATACAATAAATCATTGTCACTTGCATTACAACTCCCCATCTCCACATGTTTGACATTTTAAAAATGTTGCAACATACAGTGTGATTGAAGACATAGACATAGTGGGGAATAACTTTAGGTCAGAGTGTACAGTAAGATTTAGATTTATGGATATTTTTATTCCTTTTAGCCCTGTGAAAAAGCAGTACACTTTAGCAGAACTTATTATGAAAATAATATATTTAAGCACAAACTGAATATAATGATTGTTGACACTCAATTGCATGTAATCGGTGAGTAAATAAAAATGTGTAATAAAAAGGAGAGGAAAAACTGTCACAATAGATTAAGTAATCCATAAAGTTTTAAGAAAATAAATATTATCATTGACAAAAAGGTATCCAGAAAAACTGTTGAGCTAGAATTCCATAGGAAATGAATACAGGTCAAATTTTGTGGATTCTTGTGGCAGTGATGCAAAAACTTTTTTGAAAAAAAATATGAAAATTACATTGGTGAGGGTCAGAAACAAGTTTTTTTTTAAGAATTCATGGAATATCAAATAAATCTTTTCAATGAAAAAATAATTTAATAAAATCACAGCATGCCGGGTCAATTTGACCCCCATTATGCATTCGGTCAGGGTTGTTTTGGACCCCAGTGACTTTCAGTCTATGGACAAAAACAGTAAAAACCACACAGAACACCCTAGTAACCATATAGTAACATGCTCAAAACCATTAATAACACTTTTTTTTTTTTTTGTCAGTAAATCAGTGGGTGTTTATGCGCAAATGGCATGCATATTTCTTGTCTTCCAGGTCTGAGGTCACATTCATTCTGTCTGAGCAGGAAAGAGGAAACCCAGATATAAAATCCAGAAGTGTTTTCATGAGGTCATTGTTGCGTTTGGGAGGTCTGGGTGTGGTGATGATTGACTGACATGACACGGTGTGTGTGCTTAGATGAACTCAGGAGAGGTATAGATTTGTTGGTAGAACAGGGTGGAGGTTCTTCTTTACTCTGTGGAGTCTTCGCATTTGAATTAACCCACAAGACACTTCCCCGTGAGCCAAAATCTTGCACAGCAGAATTTCAAGCCAACATCAGTACTCCATCAATTATGCACAAATAAACCGCATTTATCTGTTAGCTCGAACGCTCAGCAGGATAAGAATTTTGTTTTATGTGAAAGCCACACTTGGAGACTTGCATCTCTTTGTTAATATGGGCATCGATACGTATAAGACCTCACTAGCAACCCTAATAAAAGCTGCAGGTTGTCATATTTGGTGCAGGATGTCATTAATATGATTAAACTGAGAAGACAAATGAGCCGTGGCGGGTTAGTGTTGTGCAGCTCCAGCGTCCCAGACCCCCTAAAGGTCCTCTTGGCTTTCCTACAAGTCGCTTTGTGTATCTGAGAGTCTGCTCACCCTTTCCAATACACACCCTAATCCAAATCACTGTGTTGGGACCTCGAGTCATCTATTCCTTTAAAAACATTAAATAAACAGATTTTGAAGCCACTGAACACTTAGTCCCAGATGTGCAAGAACTAAATGTCAAGATGATCAATAAATTCTTGAATTTTGTACATGTCTGTTTACTCAAAGAGGGGATTTCCATTCCTGCCCAGCAGAGGCTTTGACCTTCACTACAGGGCAGGCATAACTGGATTTTGTTGAGTTTAATGAAGCTCTCATTGAGGTTGTTTTCCACAGCAGTCCTTAATTCAGTGCTCTTAAAATGCAGTTAAGGCGTACAAAACAAAATCCGAAGGCTGACCGCAAAAGGATTGAAACTCATTATGACAATAACACTGCTAGAAGCCCCCAGAAGTCCTTCACTTACGCAAGACACTGAGCAAGTAAGCCTTGATTTATCAATTGCATTTGCAAATGTCTGGCTTCGACTCAAATCATATTTCATGTATTACATTACTGAGAACTTGTTTAAAACAGCGACTTGATTCCTCTATGGAAACCCATCAAAACAAGAAAATGCGTGAAGATTACAACAAACTGTATTTAATTAAAAGCCTTGTTGGGGAGCAACTGAATTTGAACTATATTTCTCAGTAGCTTCCAGGACCGGTGATCAGAAAACTTTTGCCTAACTATGTTTCTGTTCCTCTATGTAGCATTTTGAAAAAATACAAATCATTCTAGTGAACTGATTCATCCTAAATTATGTCTTTCTCTCATGCAACATTGAAAAATCTGAATCGGTCTAGTCTACTCGTCCTAAACTATTCTCTCTCAGGGAATTGGAAGATCAATCCTTCAGAATCGGTTTGTCCTAAACGATTCTTTCTCTCAAATGAAGAGCTTGAAATCCAAATCCTGCTAGTGAATCGATTCACCCTAAACTATTCTTTCTGTTATATGTTGCATTGAAAACTCTGAATCATTGATTCGTTCTAAATGGTTCTTTATGTAGCCTAGCCCTGGAAAACCAAATCATGCTAGTGAATCGATTCACCCTAAACTATTCTTTCTGTTATATGTTGCATTGAAAACTCTGAATCATTGATTCGTTCTAAATGGTTCTTTATGTAGCCTAGCCCTGGAAAACCAAATCATGCTAGTGAATCGATTCACCCTAAACAATTTTTTATCTTACATGTAGCGCTAGAAAACCAAATCATTCTAGTGAATCGATTCATCCTAAACAATTCTTGCGTCGGAAAATCATAATAATTCTAGTGAGTTGATTGAACCGTACATTTTTTTTTTTTTCTCAGGGTATTAGAAAATCATAATCATTCTTGTGAATCACTTCGTCCTAAACCATCCTCTCTTTCATACGTATAGGCTGCATTCGAAATCATATACTTCACTATATAGAAGGTGAAAAACAGTATGTGACAAGAGTAGTATGTCCGAATTCAAACTAAAAAAAAAGTAGGCAAAAAGTCCCCAGATGACCTATTACTTCCAGCGAGATTTTGATTTGTGGATATGATGAACACTTTACTACCCCATGAGGCCACGGGAGAGGAGTTGCGAATGGCAGTGAAGCGACGCAACAGACACTGGTAGGTCATGTGACAGTGACAACATGGCGAATGTAGTACTTCCAGATTACATACAGTACATATTACACACATTTATACTCTATAGAACATTTTTTTAGAGATCACGATTGCTTATTCAATATAAGTACCTAGTAGAGAGTATATGATTTTGGACACAGCCAAAGTCAGAATGAATCTAGTGAATGGGTTTGTCTTAAGTAAATCTATCTCATAATTAGTGTTGGAAAGTCTGAATCATTTATGGGTTCTTCCTCTCATATATAGCATTGGAAGCATGTAGCATTGGAAATCAGAATTATTAGTTAGTCGATTCGTCCTAAACAATCGTCCTTCACTCTAAATGATCCTCTCTTTCATAGCACACACACACACACACAAAAAAAAATCTGAATCTTTCTTGTGAATCTCTTCATGCTGAGTGATTCTCTTTCTCATGTGTAGGTGTGTTTGACTTGAAGCGGTGCTGCACAGACCGATAGGTTTATGACATCAAGTACCACGAGAGCGAATCAAAAGCATACAGAACCGTCTGCTCTCTAATCGCTCTCGCAGTACTTTGATGTCATAATTTTGATGTCATTGATCTGCGCAGTGTCGCTTCAAGTCATTGGAAAGGCTGATTCGTTATAGTGAATCGGTTCATTCAGACAATTCACATAAATGAACAGATTACAAGAAAATTATTAAGTTAAATTTGCGGTACTTTAGGTCTTTTTTTGTCATATTCAGTGTAAATGTATTTATTATTTTAAGCTGTCACTGTAATTGTTAAACTTGTAAAATAAATAAAATGAAATTTGTATAAAAATTATATAATAAATTATGTCACTAGAAACTTGGTAAAATCAAGTAGCTAGGTTCAATGGTTTCTATTTTTATATATACCAAAAAAACCTTGAATAACTTAAGTTTAACTACTTTATAAGTCACAAGCTACAGTTTCAAAATAGATTCCTCAACACTGATTAAAGTCTGCTGAGGGAAAATGAGTCAAGAAGCTGGACTCTGTCAGTAATAGATTGGCAAGTATTTGGTGTGTCCTGTCGTGTAGTGCAAGTATTTACAAGATGTGAGGGGTATGACCAACCCTAATCAGAAAAAAGAAGTAGCTCTCGTGACACACACGCACACACACAGTGTACGGGCACAGTAGGAAGCCATTGTAAAAAACACAATGCTGTCTTTAGGACTGATGGAATCAAATGTGAAGAATCTGAAAAATTCTGAGTTCCCACTCATGATGTCGAATGAGAGGTTGATGTTCTGATATTATATCTTGATAAAGAGCTTGAAAATAACTGCACAGACTGTTTTGTATGACACACACCTTCTATAAAGCTTCAAATACTTCTGTACGTCACTTTCATACATCACTGCCTGAAATAAAAAGCATGGCAGAAATATGTCCCTTTCTCTGACCCTGACAAGAAATATGACCGACCCAAGTCATGCTGTTTGTGATGAGATATCTATAGGTTCAGAAAATGTCTGGGAAGCATAGTTTGATTGTTCACAAGAAGTGCACTCTGTTTGAGAGGGCCTTTGTGTAACACTTATCAACCACAGTGCTGAGAGTTTCAGCTGCAACAGGAAGCTGAATTAATGCAGTTTGTCTTCATTTAGTGCAAATGTCATCCATGGGAAGAGAGTCTAGAGAGAGAATAATGACCCGTGTTGTGACAGAAAAAGCTCAACATGTTCAGACTGTGATGTAAAGCACAGTCACAAAGGCTAACATACTGCGTTCAAATTCTCAAACTGAGAGAAAACAGAAATGAAAAGAAAGGTTTGTATACAGGAAGCTAAGGACATTTGTCTCAATAGGTTGAACCACAAGAGGCATTCGTCACAAAGCAGGTTTAAAGCACTTAATAAATCAGTGTTCGAAAGCAATAGGAAATACTTCCCAGGGTAAGTATGTGGCGAAATGTTTTTATACAGAGGTCAGACATTTCACACATTTTAAAAAATATAATATATAAATGTATATTAAATTCAATTAGTTGATTTTTTGACACACAAGAAGGGGTAAAGTGCAGCTTTAAATTAAATTTCATAATTACTTCTATTGTCTTTAAAATATGGTTAAAATGTCAAATGTACTGGTAAGCCTGGTAACTAAAACATTTTTTTAATGTCATTTCTATTGCAATTTAGTATATTTAAAATGTATTAGGCCTAAATGTAGTGCTGTCAAATCGATTAATCACAATTAATCGATTTGACAGGAATATAACATTGAATAACACATTACAGTTAAAATGATGAAGTACTTTACATGTGCTTTAGTACAACAAGATATTATTAAAATATAATTATTTAAAACGTATACTTTAAAGTAAAATGTTTAATTTAAATTATTACAAAGTGCACTTTTTAAAAGTGTACTGTAGTGTAGAAACAGTCATGAAAGTGTCCTCTCCTTAAGTGGCCTTTTTATTTCATTATATATATAGCTTGTTTTCATATGACGTCACGCTACTGCGTTGCCATGGCGCGAAATGCAAATGGAGGGCAGGAAGTGATTTGCTGTATTTAGAAAGCACTATAACAAACTCAAAATGCATGTCTTGCGTCGTTAATGGTTACTTAAAACGATCAAACCACGAGGAGTTTTTATCGTGTACCAAAAGTTGTTGTTCATAAGGGGGGAAATGCAAGACATTGACCGAAAAACTCCGGAAAAACGGCTTGCAAACCTAGCTACGTCTGCGGTCGGGAGGAGCCGAATGGGAAAATGCCCGTGTGTGCAGTGATCACTTCATCAAATGTGAGTTAATACAACTTAAGTGGCTATGTTTGTGTAATGTGTAACGTTTCCGAACTTTGTAAAGTCAAAGTATGTCTGTAAGACGAGGTAGTTGCTGATATCTACCGACTCGATGGCAGGAAAATCTTTCAATTCAGTTGAAAATCGCTCCTCTTCATAACGTAAGGATCACGTCCAACATATGTTTGATTTTTTGTTTATATCTTTCTCTTGTAATAGCGTGTAAAGTAGTACAGTACGGACTTTCCTCCATCTCGTCCATTGCGCTCTTCACTCCCTGCCCTCCATCTGAATTTCGCGCGTCATCATAATCACGTGACTGAAACCCAGCTGAAACGTGCAGCATTATTCAATGTTGACGTAATTTCCACTGAAACAGGAAGACAGGGCAGGACATATCGAACAGCACCTCCCCTTTTTTAAAATAGCCAATAGCGTTTCGTTTATATCAGCTCGGCCAGAGCTGTTGAGCTCGGTAAAACCTCATAATCTCTTACATATTGCTTTAAAATATAACATTCTGTGCAGAATTCAAATGGGACCATTACGTTTTCTGCTCTGCACCGACTCGCGCATATGATCCTCTCTTTGTATAGTGTCTCTGGACCGGAGCAGACTGTGTGCGCACTGCGGCGTTTCGTGTGACACTAACGTGAAACCAGACTTCATTAGCTCCAATGCAAAGCATATTTACACTATTGCACTATGTGCCATTCAATATGTAGAAAATAGTAAATGTGTGAACAAGTGACCAATTTTAGCCGCACCATCAGCGTATATTTATAATGTAGGAGGCGAGATGCTTTAGATTCTAGAGAGCATTTAATTGGACAGAAAATCTGATGAGAAGCTGATGTCATAAAAATCATTGATCCATATTGTCGGAAGTGAGAGACTGTAAGTTTTGAAAACTTATCTTCTAAATGTGACTTTTGTCATTGCTTTGGAGCACATATAACAGTAAGGCTAACATAATAATACAAAAAGCCAAAAAACATCCATTTTGATTTCATGGGGACTTTAAGATTTTAAGTACACATGTGTACATTCATTGCAATTAAGCACACTTCTTTTTAACAAGGAAATTTGTGATAAATAAAACTAATTGGTACTTTCCAAAGAAAAATTCCACATGTTCCATGTACTGTAAAGAGTAACAAATCTACAAACAAACGCAGAACAGATTACTTCCAGACACATATGATGACACACAAGGAGGAACACAAAAGACAAAACACATAAAACTTAATGATGCAAAAACTGTTTTTATTGATTCAGCAGTGTGGGCAATGGCGCTTGAAAGACCAAAACTGTGTAACAAAACGCGGCGACGGGGTTACCCAGCTGCTCTGTTTAACACAATGGTGTGGCAAACAGCCAAGAAAAATACACACTCGGCACACACAAACACACGGTCAATCACCCATCCATCCACATAAACACATGCAGGCACGAAGCGTGCTGTAAAATGCCAGAATAATCAACTCTCGCGTGCTGTCCAGACTGAGTTCAGCACCACTGAAGACAACGTAATGCTGTAAAATCCTTGTGATTCAAGTCGCTCAGCTGTGAAAGTATCTCTTTCAACATGCAGGGAGTGGCGGGGTCAGACAAGCACAATAAACAAGGTAAAGAGGTAATATTTTTCAATCAGTGTTTCAGAGTTGGCTGATACAATAAGCAATGTAAATGAAACATGGGTTAAAGGTGAAGTGTGTGATTTATGTCACTGAATGGAATACCTGCTGTGTCCGAAATCTAATACTCTCTTGAGTAGGTACTTATTTTGAATAATTACTTCATGACTGCTCAAAAAGTATGTTCTATATGAGTGTGTGTAGTATGAATGTAATCTGGACGTACTACATTCGACATGTTGTCATTATCATGTGACCTACCAGCGTCAGTTGCATCGTGTCACTACTATTCACAAATCCTCTCCCGTGGCCTCATGGGATAGTAAAGTGTCCATCGTATGCACACTTCAGAAAATGTCATCCGGGTACGTTTTGCCTACTCTTTTATGAGTTCTGTGAATTCGGACATACTTCTTTTGTCTCATACTGTTTTTCGCCGATTTGTGTGTTTTTCGAAAATGCGATTTTTGGATGCAGCCAAATGTGAAAATAATTACTATTTTCAAACATGTTTCCCTTTTGACTGTCATTGGTCAGAAATCGGATAGATCCGCCCCAAAATAATGCTATGGTTGAGCTGTCAAGCTAATTGGGATCCTCAAAATAATTAGATGTTTTACAGTCGGTGCATCCGAAATAGCATACTATCTGAATAGGTACATTTAAATTGGAACTTACTTCAGGACTGTTAAAAAAGTATGTTCTATATAGTATGAATATGCATGCAACCCAATCTCACGGCAATTTGTATGCATTTTACGAGGTGGCTATTTCGTACAAATTCATACGACCTCACTCGTACGAATTTGTACGTTTTTTTGCTAAATCGTACATATTTTACGAGTTGCCCAATTCGTATGAATTCGTACGAATGACCTACCCCTGACCCCGCCCATAAACCTAACCGTCACTGGGGTTTAGACAAATCATACAAATTCGTACGAGTGAAGTCGTTTGAATTCATACGAATCAGTCACATTTTACTCACTTGTACGAATTCGTACGAATTGGCCGTGAGATAGCGTTAGAATATGTGTATGAATGAAATTCATGACATACTACATTTGCCATGTTGATTCTTACCTACCAGTGACAGTTGAGTTGCATCTCTGCCATTCATAAACCCTCTCCCATGGCCTCATGGGATTGTAAAGTGTCCATTTTATGTACAAGTTGTAGGTCATCCGGGGACTCACCTACTGTTTTTCGAACATTATGTATTTGGACATACTCTGTTGGCGAGCTGTTTTTTACATACTATATAGGAAGTATTCGATTTCGGACAAAGTGAGTGTTTACACCCTTGGAGCTTGGAGAGGAATCAACCTACAAATGGTCTACTTATAGCTTTTTCTGAATATTAAACTAGTATTTTATATTTTGAAATTGTACACAGATTCTACACACAAATATAGGCCTTAAACACCTCGATATCTCAACATTTTTTCTCAAGGCCCCATTCACACCAAATATATAGTTATCGTCATAGTTGTCATTCTTTGTGTGAATGGGCCTTTAGACAGTATGATGATAATATATTTTCTAGAATTTAAGAAGAGGTCTCAACAAATGTGCTTAGATTTGCCAAAATATCTAAAGTCTGTAATCAGCCTTCAGAAATGTTATTATCACGCTGGTTGTTGTACGTATCGCGGCAGTTCAAAAATGAAATGTCCATTGGCAAACTCTGTCCTGGAGGGCCACTGTCCTGCAACCCTGGGCAAACACACCTGAGCCAGCTACTCAATGTCTGCAGGGTTAGAAGGCTACTGGCAGATGAGCTTTATCAGGGTTGGAGCTCAACTCTGCGGGACCTAGTATGTCCATCCCTGCACTAAACCTAACTGACGCCATTTTAGCTTGCATCTACAAGTCTTTGAGCTTTTTTATTGAGTGTCATGATTTGTGTTTCACGGTACTACTCAGACCCAAGTGCTCCTCACGGCAAGTGCAGTGCTGTACCAGGTGAGTTACAGAGCAAATTTACTACATCAGAAAATCCATACATACGAAGCTGGTTATGTGACGCAAACAACAATATGTATTAGATTTAAGGCTGAGCAATTTTATCGATTCTGCGATATAAATCGATATTTTTTCCCCCAAGAAAGTATCGATTTTTAAGGCGCGAGTATCGATACATAAATCCCATTCAAATCCCCCGTGTTTCACTTAGCCCGTCAAGAGGCCGTTCACATATCGTGTCTTTTGCGCACTCAAGTTCGTTATGTAGGCGAGCGGCAAGCGCGCTCATAATTGAAGCGACGCGCTCATTTTTCCCAGGCGCAGCGAGATGAAAACGCCTCAACGTTTCATAATGCCGCAAGCGCACCGCAGTTCATGTGTCAAGAACCAACCATCAGCTTCACCCTTTCCGTAACAACATTGAAAGCTCGGTCAACATGAAGGATGGGGGTGCACCCAAACACTACGGGTGTTTTTCTCTTCTCCGTAAATAAATCTTGTAACTTAGCAGCAGAGCTACAGCAAGCGTTTTTCGGTGGTGGAAATCTATTAGCTACTAAAACTTCTTTGTCGTTGTGGAGCGCGCAGTGCATGGTTGCTTAGCAACGACAGACGCCACGGTAAAATCGGACCGAATTTTACTATTAATAATAAAAGATAAGCTAATGTGCATTGTAAATGTCAGTAATTTATCTTTTTTGACTCATTCGTTTTATAAAAATGATTTAAAGGCTGAAATATGTAAATTGAACACTCACAAGATGTCACCAAAATCACTCTGTCCCCTTTAAATCTTTCAGAAAATGATGTAAGTGTATCGAATTATATCGAATCGTATCGTTGGCTGAATATCGTGATATACATCGTATCGTGAGCTGAATATCGTGCATCGTATCGTATCGTATCGTGAGATTAGTGTATCGTTAAGCTCTATGGTAAAAGTGTTTTGAGGTCGTAGCATAGCATTGTGCAAGGAACTGCATGGAAATAAGCATTTATTAATTGATAATTTGCCTCTGTAATCAAAATTTGCGTGAAAAGTTGATGAAGTTGTATTGAACAAATGTAAGTAGACATGTTTTTTCAATGAGCCTATTAGATATAGAAATTTAAGTTAGAAATAACAAAGTTGATCTTTAAATGTAATTGCATTAAGTCTTCTGAGCAAATTTAAGGTGAATATTGATGCAGCTTTGGACTGTTTGTTTAATATAGCTGACATAAAGGCAGAACGTGTCGCTATCAGCAGCCCTGTACAGATGTGTGTTATTCCTCTGCACAAATATACTTTCATTTGTTTGGAAAGAAGTGGACTTAATGTCAAGTGTTGAGATATTTTGACTCTGTTTCTTGCTTTCTCTCTGGATGAAGGAGATTCCAGATTCTTGGAAGCCATGAGTAATCGGACTCACATCAAAACGCATATTTGCTCTAAGGATTGGGAAAATGCTTATGAAAATGCTGTTGTCAACAACAGCTGTCCCCAAGGGCATGTGCTCTGCCATAAATAAAAAATCATTTGTTTGAATCATTCTTTTATTCTCTTGTGCACCACAAATTTCTAATAAAAAGCATTATTTCACTCATGTTGTAAATTACTGTGTTTCTGGACATCTTTTTAAAAAGAAAAACAACACTGAATGTCCAGCATTAAATATTATGCAATAGAGTTAAATTGCACCCAAATTATTTTTGCATCTATTTTAGCTTTTCCACACATAAAAACTCACACATTCTATCACTAAAGACTAATTTCCTGTACAAGGTCAGAGTGCGTGTACAATATTTGACAAAACACTAATCATTTTTTTCCTGTTCTGGCCCTGTTCCTCTCCAGATCCAACACGAGGAAACAGCCCAGTAACCTGAACCCATAACATGCACTTACATTTATTATTCTAACTAATGCCTTTAAGAGTCAGTCAAAAAAGGCCCCGATGACATCACCCAATGTACCGAGTGAGGTCTTACATAAATGAAACCCTTCATCTGGCCCACAGTGCTTTTCAAATGACACACATTAGCAACTATTTTCTTACTTCAGCTTTTGTTTATTTTTATTTGTACGATGCATCGCTCAGTTGAGCTGAGAGTTGAATTTTGTGGGTGGCCATTTTCATATTTATACAAGGGGAACTAATTGTCTCTTTTTGCACCAGTGAATATTTCTTTAGGAAGGTTTATTTTAAAAAGTTAATTTCACACATACAAAAATGTGAAGAGAACACCATCGTTTAGAAGTTTGGGTTCACTTATTTTTTATTACTTTTTAGAATAAAAATAATAATAATTTCCTTATGCTCACAAAGTTTGCATTATTTGATCAATAATACAGTAAAAACAGAATTATTGTGAAATAGATGCTCTTACTCGAATGCTGTACCAGTTGAGCTACAGAGAAAGTTTACTACATCGGAAAAAAAAAGCCATACATACGGAGCTAGATATGTGATGCAAACATCAAAATGTATGAGTTTACAAATCAAGCTCTATGCTAATAGTGTTTTCAGGTAATGCATTGTGCAAGGAACCACATGGAAGAAGTCTAATATAAGTTTAAAATCAGTCAGATTTTAAAATCATTACAGAATGTAATATAATATATTTCTGTGACGGGAAAGCTGAATTCTCAGCAGTATTAAGTGTCACGATCCTTCAGAAACTATTCTAATATGCTAGTTTGGTACTCAAAAATAAATAAATAAATTAAAGAAAGAAAGAATATATATATATATAATCAATTTTGAAAGCAGTTGTGCTGCTTAATATTTTTTTGTAAATATTTTTAGGATCCCAAAAGAACGTAATTTATTTGAAATAGAAATCTTGTAACATTATAAATATATTTAATTATATCGTCCCCAAACATTTGAATGATATTCTAATGTACTAAAATATAAAATTGTTTATTATTAATACATTTTATAAATATATAAAATTTAAAACACCTGACAACTTACCTTCTACCTTCATTATGGTTGACCCTTATTCGAATATATTCTAGTGTGGTTTTATTGAGTATACGGAGATTTTGTCCTTGTAACAAATTTCCTGCATGATAACTTGCACCTCCTTGCATGTTTTACTCATCTAATCTGATCTGCAAGACCCAATCTCTGGTCAAATCAAATACACATTTAATTAATACATTCACCAACCCACCCTCCATAAACTGGGCCAAACACATGGTGTAATATTACATTTCTCTCTATGACAAGCTGAGATTTGCTGTGAGTGATATAACAGGATTTAATGCCTTGGGCTTGAGAGCAGATTCAGTCAGGCATCTGAAAAATCCTCTGTTTATTGTGAGAATGATAAACTAGCCACAGATGTTTGAGTGGAATACGGTGGGATGAGCGTTATACTCGCCTCCAGAGAACAGGTGATGCCATATGTTGTGAAATCAGATCGCCCTGCATCTCTGATGCTTGTGGGTCATTTTGTAACCGATTTTATGCCTCGTTCTGCAACTGACTTTGAAGCCAATGATATTCAGATGCTGTGCCAATGCAAACAAGGGGAGAAAAGGAAGGTTTCGAAAAGTAAACTGTACTATCACCCGGAACTGAATTGGAGAACGTTGATTTATGTGTTTGGGGAGAAGGAAAGAATATCATGCCAAACCCCAGGTTAAAAGGATTGTTCACTTAAAAATCAAGATCTTAGATTTTAAGTTTCAAAAGTACACAAAGCACCATAAGTATCATGCAAGTGGTTTATATTCTGAAGGCATATAATAGCTTTGTGTGAGGAAAAGATCAAAATTAGTTATTCACTAAGCTTCACCTCCAGTGAGCTGTTTATCACTGCAACAACATAAATGCATCAGTGAGTTGAACGCAAGAACTCAATCAGTCCAATTTATGAATGAATCATTCAGGTTTTCTAAAATGAAATCGCAGGGGCCATCGGGGAGGGGCATCGTTGTGATCTGGACCCCCTCTACTTTTCCCCACACTAACAATGTCCCAGAAGAATCTACTTCAAATCTTAAAAGTGTAATTTACTTTACTAAACTGAGATAATATAATATTACTGAAACAAAAGTCTAGCTAAATGTACTTAAAGAGAACACGTGTGCATGCATACTTAAAGGAATAGTTCTCCCTCAAGCCATCCTACAGTCTGTGTATATATGACTTTGTTCTTTAAGCCAAACACAATCAGAGTTATATTAAAAAATATCCTGGCTCTTCCAAGCTTTATAATGGAAGTGAATAGTAACAGAGATTTTGTAGACTAAAAAAGCGCAACTATCCATCATAAAAGTAATCCATACGGCTCCAGGGGGTTAATAAATGCCTTCTGAAGCGAAGCGAGGCGATTTTGCCAAGCGATGCCATATTTCTAACTTTTTAAACTAGAATCACTGGCTTCTGTACAGAAGTCGAGTTCCGGCCAAAGAGTGAACTCTGGCCCGACGCATGACTTATTGACAAACGCGGAAGCTCAGAGGATAGAGGAAAACAATACACCGGTCACGAATTAAAAGTCTAAAGCGAGAATTTTTAAAGAGAAATGTTGGAGGAGCTTGATTCAAGCCCCGGTTTCTCAGACATGGCTTAGATTAAGCCAGGAGTAGGCCTTAGCTAAATTAGGACATTTAAGTAGCTTTTTTAAACATGTCTTAGAGAAAAAGAAACATACTGGTGTGCATCTTGAGACAAAAACAATGGCAGTGACGTATTTTAAGATATTACATTCAGCTAAAACAGCTTAAACATGCATTTTAGACTTGGACTAGACTGTGAAACCAGGCATAAAATTTTTCCTTTAAAGGGATTTTAAATCACATTAAAGTATATTTTAGTTTACCACAAATGCTTATCAGTACATTCGACATTACATTGTAACCATATTTCAAAGACAATAGAAGAAATTATGAACTTATAGGCTAATAAAGATGTACTTAAGTCCTACATAAGTGTGTCAAGAAAGTGATATGGTCAGCTAATTGCATTTAATATAAATTTAAACTGTAACACATTTTCATTTAATTTTAAATAACATGCAATTAAGTGTCTGAAAACGCTACATTCAGTTCCCTCTTAAGTATATAAAGTATGCTAAAGTGTACTTTTTTCACAAGTGATATGACTTTAGATGACTTGGCATATAGAGCACAAGTCATAACATAAAAACATAAAAAAAACAATTTGAACTGATGCAGCTTATACGCCTCATTTGCAAACACACAAAGTTACATAAAGCTCTGAAATCGCTATTTCACTCACATATCTCCTCCACCGGCTGAGGTGGACATCAGCAGTATCCGCATGTGTTGGGTAAAAAGATAAAGAGCCAATATAAAAGTGGATTTACTGGTGTCTTCCACAGAACAGATGTTGGCAGGGCAAGACTCCATTTTACTTTGAGTGGGAAGACAAAGAACCAGGGCAAATTCCTAGACGCTCGTTCCATGGAATTGCCTGTTTGGTTTTTATGAAGGAAATAGCAGTATCTCTGAATCCAGGAGCACTAGAGAGTTATTTAGAGAGTGGATACATTATAGTGGATATAGTGGTTGGTGTTTGTGCATAAAAAAGTTCTAAGGTTACAAAGCTCAAAGTCCACTCCAATGGGTGATATTCTATTTAACAGAATTCACTTTCCAAGAACTACAACGAACGGCTCGTTTGGACTACAACACATTTTTTCAGGGCTTTGTGAAGTCATAATGCTTCTCATTTAAATAATACCCGCCCACGGAATACGCAAAAAAGGGGATGAGGCCTGTTTGAGCTGCATTAGGAGACGGTGTTGTCGGTATGTCAAAGAGATGATGTTTTGTCCCCGTTCCCATTTGTTTGACCTACCTAAGGCTGATGAACTTAGAGTGGTTTAAATTTATTTTAAACACTGTTCCTGAAAGTTATAATCCCAACGTTTATCTGAGTGCTGAACATTTTACGAAGAACAGCTTCCAAAAGAGAGTGCAATGCAGGCTATACACACAAAAGCTTCTCCTGAAATGGAGCAGTTCCCACTTTGTCGGGACAATCTGTTGTTTGTGGATCAAACAAGTATGTCTTATTATTTGCAGTTGCGTTTTCTATTAACAGTTCCATTTATAAGTTTTATGTTGTTGCTACGATGTAAACGAAGGGCAAAGCTTTGCCTCCGCTAGCCTGCTAACTAACACTACAGTATTGATGTAGTGTTTACTGTAGCTTTTGGAAGCTCTTGCTTTTGTAAGACGGTTCACCGCCCCTTAGGAAAATGAACCATGGTTTTGTGATCGAATACTGTTTGTATTAGCATAGTTTTCTGACAAATATCATGATTAAATGGTGTATAACTTCATATCTAAACTGTATAAGAAAATTACAACAAAAAAAAAAGCGTGCTTGAAATACGTTCTGGACAATTTTCTTGTTTGTTAACATTCTTAAGTCTGAATCAGGCTTGACATGGTTTGAAATTGACGCCATCCTTAATATTTACATATGAGTAGAGCTCACGAGTCACGGTTATGGTAAGGGGCGTGACATTTTCTGAACATGCGCTAAGCCAATAGCTTATAACATCAAACTGGGCCAGCGAACCAATCACAGCACATGTTGTATTTTAGAAGGAGGGGCTTCATTGAAACAAGAACTAAATGGTACATTCAGGACAGACTGGGGAGATAATGTAAAATATGTGGGAAAATAATGTGTTTTTTAACAATCAAGCATGAAAGCATATTCTAGTACACCCCAAAAACAAAATCAAGAAGGGCATAATAGAACCCCTTAAATGGAGGAAAGCCATGGAAGAGCTATAGAAGTTGTTCATTGATTACATCTGTTTTTTATCACTTATGAACTGCCAATTGTAGCAAATATGAACTGATTTTTTAAGGAGCCACTGCCCTGAGGTTGCTGAGAAGATGAATGTGAACAAGCATAAACTTAAAACAATGTGACAACTTGAAATATGTGCTGTTCATGTATTGTTTATTAAATATGTTCCACTTAGCCAAAGACAGCCACTTCATTTTCAGCGCTATACTCATAATCCAGCTTCAAACTATGTTAAAATGCATCCGTCATAATAAAACTCACATGTTTGAAAGCAGGGCCTGTATCTAGTGATCCAAAAGATTTTTAAATACGCAGAATGATTTGAATGCGGGAGAAACATGAATTTACCTTTTGTTTGGCAACTTTTTAAGACTTGATGTCCATCTGTAGGATTAAAAACTAAAATTTCCAGTTGACATTAAAGGCAATGATAAACAACATTTTCAACATATTTTATACTTTCACAAATGTGATGTTTTTGCGGAATGAAAACGCATATTCAAGGAAAATAGGACAACATTAGACTTTATTGATCAGGTTTTGAAAACTGCTTGACAATTTTGTAACGTCGGCTGAAAAGAAAATGTTTATTCAGAGGAAGGCATTGCGTTAAGAAAATGACAAAGATTTAAAATGTGCACTGATAATTAGTGTACAATAACACCAGGAATATGCATTTGGTATATAGAGTATACAAAATATTTATACAATATTACATATATTTTAGGATTTTTTTTTTGTGTGTGTACATCTAAAGATAAGTCAATGGCATGAGCCAAACATAACATTCATGAGTATATTATACAACAATATTCTAAATAATTATCCTAAGAGTTTCTGTAAGAAAAGTGTGATTATATCTCATAATATTAGTAAATTTAGAAGACTTGATGAATCAAACTTTAATGATGGCCTAGTATGATCCATTCAGATACCTTTCAACGCGAACCTGTATGTTCGCAATGATGTTGATTCAGGAACATGTTGTTCTTGGTGAGATCTCACCAAGAACAACATCATTGTTGATCCTGATCAACATTCCAATCAACCAATCAGGGGTGTGTTTCCCGTACAACGGCGTATCTCGCTGCTTCACTACTATAGTATGAAGCATCGTTGGTGAAATCAATTTGCTAGTCACGACTGTTTCCCAAAACCATATTGTCGCAAAGTGGTCGTTCAACCACCTTGGGTTATGACGTCATGCGTGTGGTGGAGTAATAACTTATTTTAATGAAACTGTTTGAGATCGATTTATGTTTTGATATAAATTACAGACATGGCATCTGAGGACTATTTCTAATTTTCCTCAATTATTTTGCTTTATTTCCAGACTCAATCATAGGCTCGTTCTTACATAGTGCACATTCGCACATGCACAGTGCTTTAAATCTCTTGACAAACTAAAAGACGAAAATGACTGTGTGTATTCTAAATAAAAGACACAGGTTCTACTGAATGTCAGCTTTCTAATTTTGCTCAAGATAATTTATTAAGTCCACATCATGCAAACTAGAAATTATGCTTCTAACCACAGCTTGAGAGCTGTCGTTCCAACCACACAAGTTTGCGATGCTGTTTGCGAATGTTCGTTGGAACGATAGTTTCGGGAAACACGACTCGTTGAACTATGCTGATACGACGGCACTTGCGAACACAGTTGGCTAACGATGCTTTTGGGAAACGCACCCCAGATTTGAGGGACATGATTACAGTTTATGTCAAGTTTAGGATTACTACCAGGGTTAGGTACTTCTACATCAGTGTTATTTACCCCATCATCTCCCTCTAATTTTAGGGATAACTTATGTGTAGGGTTAGGTTTAATGGTAGGGATATGGTTAGGACTAAATTTTCAGACAGGAATGTATGGAAGCTTATGTGTAGCATAGGGGTGGAACGGTACATGTATTCGTATTGAACCGAAACGGTACGGGCGTCACGGTTCGGTGCACGAATTTGCACGCAGAATACACGGTACAAATAAAAAAAAAACCCTCTTAAATAGCGATAAATTTCGCTCTATTCGCTTTTGGTGTGACTGTTAACGCAGCAATGAACAGGCTGCGATCAAGATTGCAATGCAGGAGTGTGTGTGTCTGTGTGCGCGCGAGAGAGAGAGAGAGAGAGAGAGAGAGAGAGAGAGAGAGAGAGAGAGAGGCGCGATGAACAGTGTGTGTGTGTGTGCGAGAGAGAGAGAGGCGCGATCGAACAGTGTGTGTGTGTGTGTGCGCGCGCGTGCGAGAGAGAGAGAGGCGCGGGCGCGAATCGCGCGATGAACAGTGTGTGTGTGTGTGTGTGTGTGTGTGCGCGCGCGCGAGAGAGAGAGGCGCGGGCGCGAATCGCGCGATGAACAGTGTGTGTGTGTGTGTGTGTGTGTGTGCGCGCGCGTGCGAGAGAGAGAGAGAGGCGCGGGCGCGAATCGCGCGATGAACAGTGTGTGTGTGTGTGTGTGTGTGTGAGAGAGAGAGAGGCACGGGCGATCGAACAGTGGAAACGTAAAAACATACTCCGTCACTTTTTTCATACAGGACATCATTAAAACTGCAAATTGTTTACTTATATTTGTGTACACTGGCAATAAAACACAACATTGTGCTTTTGTCACACTCTAAACTCTTGTCAAACTGTAACCTACAACTGTTAACAAAAGTTTTTATGGTAGTATTATTTTATACGGAAATCAATTATTTATAATTCAGATGAGAATAAAGTTAGTTAATTAAAATGAAGGAAAACAAATATCTTGATCTGAAATAGCAAATTAATTTTAAATTCATTCAGGTACAATTACCAAACATATCTCAAGGTCTTTTCGTCTTTTTAATAATTTAATTAATAAACTAATTATATAAAACTACTGTCAGTGCACTACAAATAAACTGGTTCTATGCCTTTATTAATAAAACTTATTTAAAAAAATACAAGGTTTAAGACATTTATAAAAATGCCTTCTGCATTTTTGCTTTGCTTTTCACTCCATTGTACCGAAATCGTACCGAACCGTGATGTCTGAACCGAGGTATGAACCGAACCGTGACTTCTGTGTACCGTTCCACCCCTAGTGTAGCAATATTCAATTTGAAATGTAATATGCAAAATGATAATGAAATATGTAAAATGACAATGCAATATGTAAAATGGCAATGCATTTCTGTATTTAAATTTACATTTTCCATTACATTTGTGCAACGGTTGGTGCAAAATGAAAATGATAATTCAATTATGTAATTTACATTTGCCATTTCATACATATGTTTTAATATGTAAATTGAATACATATTTTAACGCTTTATAAGTTGCAAAATTAAAATGAAAATGTATTAAAGAAATTATTAGATCTGTTTAAAATGTTCAAGCAAAACCTGTAGCAAAATGATCATTTAAATGTTATTTTTCTTAATTGCATTTACATTCACAGTTAAGACACTTGTAATTGCATTTTCATTAAATGTCCCGCAATGAATGTAGCAAAATTCAATGTGCAAATTAAAAATGCATTCCGAGCCGATCACGCCCCTGCCCCGCCCCCTCCCGCTCTTGTCAATCACTGCGTGAAGTTGGCCCCGCCCCCAACCAATGCAAAACGTTGGCAAAATAGGCTCAATCGTTTTTACTTCATTTGTGCTGTTACTTTGCTTTATTGTTTGTGCTGCTTCGATTTTTTAGATATTTAAAGAATATTTGTAGGTCATTCTGAGGTCACCCGGCCCCCCACATCCTCCAAATAAAATAGTCTCGTTCGTTTGTGCCGGTTAAAGTTTTGTTTGTGCGGGTTCGGTTTTTAAAATATAAGACCAATTATAGACGATGACATCAAAACCCGGCAGATTCCGTGATGAGTGATGACCCTATATATTTATAAATATCTGACCAATATGCTTTATAAAATAGAAAAGGGAGATGGTTAAACATCACACTTTGTTGAACATTACAGTCAGTTATGAAGAAATAAAGAGCGGTCAAATTTTTTGGTAGCTATGAATTTGACCCGTCATATTCTGTGATTTTAGAGAGTGGGGTAAAGTGAGACATTTTTTACATTTGCTCTCCTCTAAGCGAGCTAAAATGATATATCAGTAAAATTTACACATTTCCCATTAATTCAGGATGTTTCCTAGCAATGGAAATTATCAGAATGTATTCAGGACGAAGGGCAGTGAAAATATGATTGTTTTTTAAAAAGTGGTCTTGTGTCTCACTTTACCCCAGCTTAGGGGTAAACTGAGACAGACCAGAGAAATCAAGGGGGTAAAGTGAACCAGCGGGGGGTAAACTGATCCACTTACTTTTTATCAGAGCCCTGGCTCCCTGGAAAGCAGACGACTGGTATCAGTCAGGAGTAAGTATGGGTGTGGTTACAAGGAGAAAAGTGATCTCGACAAATGCCTCCAACCTAGGTTGGGGGACCCTTTACAAGGGCCGGCTCGTCTCTGGCCTATGGTCAAGCCTGGAGAAGCGCCTACATATAAACTGTCTAGAGATGAGAGCAGTCGCTCTATCGCTGAAAGCCTTTCTCCCGTACTTAATAGGCCACCACATCCTGGTCCGGACGGACAACATTGCAGTGGTGTCCTATATAAATCGCTAGGGCTGTCTCAGGTCAAACAACCTGCATGCCATGGCCAAAAACCTCATCTTATGGGCTCAGCACAACCTGCGCTCCCTAAGGGCGGCGCATGTGCCAGGCATCCTGAACCAAGGTTCCCCCAGGGGAATGGTCTCTTCACCCACAGACGGTTCAGCTAATATTGAGCATCTTCGGCGAGGCAGAGGTCGACCTCTTCGCCTCAGAAGACAACGCTCATTGCCGAATATCTTTCTCAATCGTGCTTGCCCACGATTGGCCGAGCCGCCCGCTGTATGCATTTCCTCCGGTCACGATGTTACCACAGGTCATCGAACGGATCAGGGAGAGCAAGTGCGCAATGCTACTAATAGCACCTCTCTGGAAGACCCAGTCATGGTTCTCTGTGCTGGTACAGCTGCTGGAAACAGCCCCATGGCCGGTTCGGCTGAGGAGAGACCTCCTCACGCAGCCAAACCGATTAATCTGCCGTCCCGTCCCGACTTGTGGGCCCTTTATGTATGGTCCCTCAACGGATACCCGGCTGTCTCCCGGGAAAGGGTGCTGAAAACGATCACTGAGGCAAGAGCGCCGTCAACTAGACGCCTCTACGCTCAGAAATGGGTGGTATTTTCTGGCTGGTGCGCTGCACGGGGCCTGGACCCCTATTTGTGCAAAGTATTGAGTATACTCGCCTTCTTACAAGGGCGTTTGGACACGGGTCGTACCCCCTCCACGTTCAAAGTGTATGTGGCTTTGATCAGGGGGTCGCTTCAGTCGACTACCTTTGGCTGAACTGGCCAATGTAAAGGCTTAGGCCACACCCATTCTGGAGGGCTCTGACACGCCAGGGCGCGAAGCAGCCTTATTGGTTCTTGCGTCTGAGCCGCCTCGCCATAGGTTTGTGCAGTTGCCGCAGCACATACAATGACCGCACTAGCCGTTCATCTGAGTCTGCTGTGCATCTGCACTGCGTTTTTAAAATTTTGGCTTCAATATTCCACATTTTTAAAACAGGGCTTCTCCTCCTCAATATCTTGTCAGGCTTGTCAATGTTTCTATCCCTTGCAGCTGCTCTTATAGACTTCTTTCCTTCCTTGACCTCAGCGGCTGCACTCTCCATCTCCTCGAGGGGTGTTTTTCCCCGGGTTGTCTTCCTGGTGTATTACCTTGGCATGATGGCTTTTCTACAATGTTTATGACATTAAAAAATAAAACATATGTAATGTAATATTACATTAAAATATGTTTAAGACTAAACTTAACTTGTGCCTCATGTCTCACTTTACCCCACAGCATTTGTCTCACTTTACCCCACTGCCACATTTTAGAAAAAAACAATCTCTCTTAGTAATTCAGGATACTCTTCAGCTAGCATCATCACATGGTTTTATATGTTAATAGTTCATCAACATGTATGATATAAGTTTTTCTACCTGAATCAATTTGCTTTGGCACAACAGTTGATTAAGTTGACAGCAAGAAAATTTACTTTTACATGCAAAAACAATATTTTTGTGAAAAAAAAAACTTATCACAGCATCATGAGGTCCTCTCCTTCATGGCCAAGGGGAAATGGGATGGGCTTGAAAACATAATGGTCACATGACCACAAATGTGTTCCGTTGACTAGATACAGGGGGTGTCTCACATTACCCGATGTCTCACATTACCCCGCTCTCCCCTAGGTGCATTTGCAAAGAAAACCTGTAGGATCTACAACATTATTGGGTAATTATAGTTAATAGTAATAAGAATGAAGTTAAGCATATGTGTAACAGACAATGAGAATATTTAATACAAAACGAAACCATCATTAACAGAGTCCTGCATCAGATAACAACAGCGCAGCATAATGTTGACATCAAACGGGTGATAAGGCAGAACATTCTCCCAGACCGTCCAACAACGCACTTGTTCTATCACCTGCAGACGCGTAATAATCTTCGGAAACACTACAATTTCTCTGTTAGTGTTCACGCTCCCCTTCATCTGCCAGTAAATTTACGCTCGTACCAGCTCTGCCGCCGCCATGTTTCCTTCCAACACCTCAAAATGTTGCCGAGCTCCGCCTTGATGCAGTGATTGACAAGAGCGGGAGGGGGCGGGGCAGGGGCGTGATCGGCTCGGAATGCATTTTCAATTTGCACATTGAATTTTGCTACATTCATTGCGAGACATTTAATGAAAATGCAATCGCAAGTGTCTTAACTGTGAGTGTAAATGCAATTAAGAAAAATAACATTTAAATGATCATTTTGCTACAGTTTTTGCTTGAACATTTTAAACAGATCTAATAATTTCTTTAATACATTTTCATTTTAATTTTGCAACTTATAAAGCGTTAAAATATGTATTCAATTTACATATTAAAACATATGTATGAAATGGCAAATGTAAATTATATAATTGAATTATCATTTTCATTTTGCACCAAACGTTGCACAAATGTAATGAAAAATGTAAATTTAAATACAGAAATGCATTGCCATTTTACATATTGCATTGTCATTTTACATATTTCATTATCATTTTGCATATTACATTTCAAATTGAATATTGCTACACATAAGCTTCCATAGTAATGTAGTTCCAGGATCAACCAAATATGTTGACCCAGGAACACGTTTAACTCGGCAAAATCAGGACATACCTTTTAAACCTTTAATAAAGCATGTTTTAAATCGTATAGGGGAGCGATTCCCATTCATGTCCATTGAGGCTCTGAGTTTGAGGACCTACAGGGCAGGAATAGGAAACACTGTTATAGATTGTGAACTCCTTTCTGAGCCTGAACATATTGGATGTTGAATCTATCCAAGGAGGTCAGTTGAGGGAGCCTGATGCATGTTAGACCTCAAACTAAGTGTTGAAAAATGAAATGGACATTCATAAGAGATCTATATCATAAGCCTCTGGCTGTACTATGTGCTGCTTGAATTTCTACAGCACCGAACTGTTTGTTTGAGATGATATTGAAGTCGATACAGTGAGTGTTCGTTGCATTCCTCACCCCGAGACTTCCCTCATTGAATCCATCGCCAACTGTCTTCTTTGATCCATCTGAAATGTAGAGGAAGTACGAGCGAGCCACTGACACAGTGAGCATAAACTGTGCAATAGGGTTCTCGTTGATATTATCCAACTCAAGCACAGCACCAAGCAAATCACATTAAAAAAAGAATGCGTGTCATGCTTTACTGCTAAAATAATAAAGAAGATCACTGAAGAACTGTTAGTATCTGTTTTCACCGCCAGTGGGCAGTTTCAATGCAACATGGTACTGATAATACACATGATAGCATATTTATATAGCAGCAGGCTTGGCTCCATGTGTCAAAATCAACAGAAGTGTGAAGAAAAGAAAGAGCATTTGGATGAAAAAGCAAAAACTTGACCCACTGGATAAAGTGTACTGTAAATCCATCCATAATATGTTGAGACATTCACTTCATAATGCTAATGTTAGTGTTGGCCAACGTTGGGAATGTTGCCATTAAACAAAGAGCACAGAGAGAGAGAGACATTTGAAAGAAAAATATAAAAATTTTCACTTTAATTCATTTTATATATTTTTTTCATTTATTGTTGATTTAATACATATATTTTATTTATTTTTTAAATATGTTATTTATATTATAAACCCGTTTTTTTTTAAATACTCAGTTTATATTTGATCTAGGGCGTTGAAAGAATAAAACCAGACCTTAAAATGATTAAAACACATTTCCCTCATTGTAAAAACACATCAGACGGAGTGATTTTATTATGCTTGCCAACATTTAAAAATCACATTCCAGTATATCTATTCAAACTTGTTTTGTAAGCATACTCTCAAAGGAGATGGCGTCACTTGTACTGCAAGGTAATGTACGTTTGTAGAATTGACATAAGTCAGCAGCCCCAAAGGATCATGGGGAATTGCGTTGGCCAGTGTACTGACAGACAGATTTGTCGAGTAAATGAGACTCAAGAATGAGACAAAACACTTAACATTTAAATCAAAATTCAGACTTTAGACTATCAGGCAACATAATTGTAATAGATGGACAAATCATTATTTATATTGGAATCAAAGGTACATGTTATTGGAATGAACACACATGCTTATAAATCGAAAACATGCTTTTCTTAGCTAGCAGCCATCATCATGCCCTGACAGTTTAACAATGGGTGGGGAAGGGGGAACGAACATGCAGAATGTTAATCCATATGTTTCACAATCTTTAGATGGTGTTTTTGTAGTTTGCTAAAGCTTTCGAATAAATTGCACAGAATGTGGATCACAGATGCATAGATATTCGGAACACATTTGTCTGGAATAGGTTCTGAAATCATGGAAACGCTGAGCATTCGGATTTGAAACTGCGCCCTGGTTTATCACTGAAACACATAATTACATGGAGCTCATGCAAGGTTTTGTTGTTGTATCCATTGACGACATAATGGGTCTTGCTCATTCACCTTTGCCACCAGACACTAAACCAAAACACAAATCAAAGCTGCAAGTTCCCTAGGAAACTCCAAAGATGGTCAAACCTTCAACAAAGAGACATCTATACTTTTGAACTGGAGTTTAAAACACTGTGCAAAAGCAGAGGAACCATTTTCGGACCTTAACTTTACTGGCAGGTAAGAGTGCAACTGCAACCTTCTCAAACAAACCGATTGAAGCCTGTATGGAAATCTTCCTACACGTTTTCCCGTTTCTCAAAGGAACCATGGGGTTTTCATGAACAATCCCTTTTCAGGGTTGGGCCGCATGAAAGAGAACGTATTTATCTCTTTGGTTGGTGGATAATTTAAGGATATACAGATGTTGTGTATTTTGAGGGTGCATGAGAATGGTGTATTGAAGGCCCTCCATGTATTTCCATCTATTCCACACATCACAGAGATTCATTGTAAAAGCTGCAAACAATGTATTACAGGAGATGATTTCAAAGCAAACCTTGTGAAAAAGGAGTGCACTTAATTGTGTTGAATGTCAATATAATTTAAAGACAAAATAATATTACGTAAATAAAAGGCCACGTATGTGTTTTTAAAGAGAGTGCAATACTATGTTTTTTTTTTATCACACTTAAGCACTTTGCAATAATGTTAAATTAAAAGTTTCACCTTAAAGTAAAATCATTATGTTTTAATTTTTTTTTTTGGCATGCTTTTAAGAACACTTATTTTGATGTGTACTAAAGGACATGTGCTTGATTATAATTTTAACTGTAGTTTTACATCTAAAATGTATTTGTACTAAATTGCACCTAATTTGTACTAAATTTTACAAAATAAATACATGAAATACAAGTTTCAATAGAAATAAAATAAAATAATATTTTAGTTCCCATAAATGCTTGTCTGTACATTCGACAGTGGACTTTAAACAAATATTTTAGTGACAATAGTAATTTTGAAATTACATATGTACTGAAGTCATAATTTGGTTTTAAAAAACACTATTCATTTAGTATCAGTTTAAACTATAGGCTAAGTTTCATTTAGTCACAAATAACATGCATTTAAGTCTCTGAAAATATTACATTCAGTTCGGACTTAAAGGACAAGTTCGGTATTTTACACTTAAAGCCCTGTTTCAAGATCGTTTCTGATGAAATAGAACGGTTAAGATAAAAATTTGGACACATGCTGCTGTCCCTAGAAATTTCGGTTTCTGTAGTTGCACCTCCCCCACCTCTACAATGGTTGCATATGTGCACAAAAATCGCTGCAAAAGATGCTTTCCAACAGGTTTTATCGTAGTTTTTGTCCAAGTCAAGTCAAATGGAGTTGTTCAAAAACTACGATAAAACCTGTTGGAAAGCATCTTTTGCAGCGATTTTTGTGTGAGCATATCAGTGAACACCCCAGACCACTCGGTGAGTTTAACGTCTTTGTAAACTTAAGTTTAATGCGTTTTAGGAAGGATTGTTTCTGTGCACCTATGCAACCATTGTAGAGGTGGGGGTGGTGCAACCACAGAAACTGAAATTTCTCGGGAAAGCAGCATGTGTCCAAATTTTAATCTTAACCGTTCTATTTCATCAGAAACGATCTTGAAACAGGGCTTTAAGTGTAAAATACCGAACTTGTCCTTTAAGTATATTATTTTAAAGCACGATTTTAAAGTAAAATCAATGGAAGGTAAACCTTTAGACCAGCCCGTTCTCATCCCAAGGCGTCATCTAACTGACGCTTTTGACCATGCGTCAACATGCCGATGCACATGGTACCCCAAGCGTCAATATGAGACGCGCCTCCTAGTGGTCTAACCCTAACCCTACCCCAGACCTAAACCTACCCATAACGGAAGCGTCATCTAACTGACGCTAAAGGGTGCCATGTGCGTCGGATTTAGACGCATGGTCAAAAGCGTCAGTTAGATGACGCCCGAGGATGAGCGTCTCATATTGACGCTTAAGGGGTACCATGTGCGTCGGCATGTTGACGCATGGTCAAAAGCGTCAGTTAGATGACGCCCGAGGATGAGCGTCTCATATTGACGCTTAAAGGGTACCATGTGCATCGGCATGTTGACGCATGGTCAAAAGTGTCAGTTAGATGACGCCTTGGGATGAGAATGTGTTGTTTAGACAGTATACGATGAGTATATGGATGCATGCAAAACATTAAAAGCAGCTAAAAAAAGTTAATTTGGGAAAGCAGTTGTTTATAATGTCGAATTGCCTAAAGTTTGTCTGAACGTCTTGCTACAATATGTGGCACAGACAGAAAATCAAAGCCGCACAACTTGAGCAAATTAAAGACTAATGATGAAGCCCTTATTGGTGTTACAGTTGACTTCACATTCCATATGCCATCCTGAAGCCTTTTCATCGTGGGATTAGAGCTTAACTGACTGTCCAAAATCATAAAACATCAAAACGCTGAGCAAGAGGGTTGTCCGCAGAGAGCACATGGGTTCCGTGCAGGCAGCAGATGCAGCTGGGACTTACATTCCTTAAATGAGTCATACTGACAGCACCAACTGACAGATAATCCAGGTTTAGCAGGGTCAGTCCTCATTTTAGTATATTTTACATACCCCATTTTATGTCTTTATACATTGGATAAAAAAGGGTTAGTTCACCCAAAAATGAAAATTCTGTCACTAATTACTCACCGTCATGTTGTTCCAAATCTGTAAGACTTTTCGTTCATCTTCAGAACACAAATGAAGATCTTTTAAATGAAATCTGAGAGTGTTCTGTCCCTCCATTGACAGTCTACGTAACCACCAACCCGATCTCACGGCAATTCGTACAGATTTTACGAGGTGGCTAATTCGCGTCAACATGCATTGGTGCTCTCGGGAACGTGCGTTGGAGATTAATATTTTGTAAATAAAGTGGTAAATTATATTTTTCTGCAAACAGAAACAAAACTCCAAAAGCATCGCTCCATAAAATTGAGGTTAAACCACTGGAGTCACATGGATTACTTTAACAATGTCTTTACTACCTTTGTGGGTCTTGTAGTTGCATAGACTATCAATGGAGGGACAGAAAGCTCTCAGATTTCATTATGATCTTCATTTTTGGGTGAACAAACCAAGTTTTTCACTTTCAAACTATTGCGTTCCCCCAATAAACTTTGGATTCTCATACAATGAACACTTTCCTATCCCATGAGGCCATGGGAGAGGAGTTGTGAATGAAATGATGCAACTGACACTGGTAGGTCAAATGACAATGGCAGCATTTGTCCGGATCACAGTCATATACACATTCATACTATACAAAACATACTTGTTAGCAGTCGCAAAGTAATTACTTATTCAAAAGAAGTACCTATTATACGATTTTGGACACAGACATAGTCCTCTCATCTCATGTTATTCACAACACTAGTTTTCTGTTCACTTTGCTTGCAAAAGTTTTGTGAGAGAATGCACAAGTTTGGCAATAAACACAAACCCATTGATATATAAATTTCCCTCCCTAGTGGCTCCATACATTCCATTCCGTTATAGAAATTAGAATGATAATAAAATTTCCAAATATGGTTAAAAAGAAAATCAAAATTCATTTCAAGTTGATGTTCTCACGTAAATTCACTCATAATCTCTAACTAAGCAGTGGGTAAATAAAGCTCTTTATTTTCATCCTGTTGGGTTGCATCATGTTCATATTCTTTCTATTGTGTAAATAATCAAGTCATTATTAATAAAGTTGAGTTTGACCATAACATATTTCTGGAAGTCTGATATACCCTTTTATAGAAATATGTTCTTAAACGCATCATTATTTTGTTAAAGTACAGTACATAGTTTAAAAAGTAATACAAAGAGAAATGACAGAAATTTGTTATGACTATGTTTTCTCTCTCGTTCTTTCTTCTTACATTCTCTAGGTGTAACTTGTAAGCAATCACTTTAGATTCAGTGAGGTTCCCCTTGTTGACCCATGAACAGAAATGGGCGCAGCCATGCGATGCGTTTCTGTCCCGTGAGACGTTTCAGAGACCACACAGGATCCATCAGAACAGCAGGCTCAATGGCATGGAACTCTATATTGAAACAAAGACTGCAGCTCCAAGTCACAAACCAGAGAGGGGTCTCACCTCTTAAAACATTTCCAATACATCAACATGGATCATCTTCTCCAAACACTGATGCCTATAGCAACGGCATGCTTCAGGGGAGGTCCTTTAAAGATTCAAGAAACCTCTCAGAGAAAACCTCCAAGAAATCATTCACAGGCAAAAAAGCTCTGCTCATAGGTAATCTCAATGCTTTTCTAAAATGTGAGCAAAATGTTTAAGTATTAAATATATATTTAAACACTGCATTACACATGCTTAATGGGATTTTGTACACCAATTAAACAGATGTGGTGTATTTATTTTATATTATATTATATTATATTATATTATATTATATTATATTATTCACTGTTAACTAACTATTAACTATTACTTTTGCCTCAATAAACTCCTAATTATGGCTTATTAATAGTTAGTGAAGTAGTTGTTAAGTTTAGGTATTGGGTAGGATTAAGGGATGTAGAATAAGGTCATGCAGAATAACGCATTAATATGTGCTTTATAAGTACTAATGAACAGCCAATATCCTAGTCATATGCATGCTAATAAGCAAGTTAGTGAGAATTGGACCCTAATCTAAAGTATTTATTGTATTGTATTGTATTGTATTGTATTGCTTGATATGATATGATATGATATGATATGATATGATATGATATGATATGACATGATATATCATATCATATCATATAGCACTGGGCAGTTGGATGCTTGCTTCTGATTGGTTGAATGTTCTAAGACAATAATTTTCTATGCAAAGATGAACTTTAAAGATGCAGGACAGTATCCAATTGCATTAATCATTTATTAACAAAACAACCAAAAACAAGGAGAAGAACATCTAAAAACTAAGGAAACAATAATTAAGAACACCAACAAAACAGCTATGGAAAGAAAAGACCTGACTATGAACACAGGAAACACTGGGGTTTATATACCCACAGGGTAATAGACTAACAAGACACACCTGGACACAATCAGGGAACTAATTAACAAGAAAACTACAAAGGGACTACAAAATAGCGCACAGGAAACCAAAAGTCAAACTAAAAGTCACAAAACAAAAGCACGGGAACACAAACAAAACAAGGAACCAATGACACAAATACTGTAAAAAATAAAAATAAATCTTGCCTTACATTTTTAAGTACAATCAACTTGGATGTTTAAGTCATTTAAACTTAAATTACATTAAACTGACTTTAAATTTTTTTTTTTAACTTATTGATTTTAACTCATAACTTATTGATCATATATTTTTTTTTTACATTGTAGTTAGTTCCATATCACTTCGCCAAAATATTTTAGCTATTTCAAAAGCCCCAAAAACAGCAAATTAACCAAAACCCAAAAATATATTGACCAAGCAATTAAATATGGCAAATAATAGGATAAAGATGACGAACAATTTAAATGACCTTTTATTATCTATTGGACTCCACTTTACATTGTGACTGCATTGCCACCTTTGTGCATTATTTTTTCAAAAATGCAACTGCCCTTCATCAATTATTCCATATTTACTGTATATTATGCGAGGGAAAATGTACAGTCAGCCTGCGATACTAATATACACTATCCTGCCTATTATCCGGCTACTTAACAGTTAAATAAATATGCCTAATACTTGACCAAGATTCATCTGATGCTGGCAGCAGCTGCAGTTAAAGACGTTTAAACCCTATTAATCAAGATCTCTGTTTATGTTCTCGCAGCATGTGGAGTGCGATGTGTCCTGTCACCACGACCCTCCAACTGCTCCACATCATCACCTCATAAAGACAAGAAAGACAGACCTCATTCCTCTTCTGCAAGGAGACAGAAATGCAGTAGAGACTGTTTTGAAAAAGAGGGTGAACTGAGGGTATGGGAATCATACACTGCGATAAAAAGAACAGAGGACAGAGAGAGAGCGAGGAGCGGTATACACAGACAGAGAGTCCCGCTGGATTCAACCCACCGGCCTTTCACTGTCCCACTGGAGAATCAGATGGGACGCCGAGCACTAAGCACACCAGGTATAAGACTCTCTGTATAAGACCAAATGACAAAATTATTCCCCCAACATGTCATGATGATAAAATTCCCCTTTACATAAGTCTATAGAGTGCTGCAGTGATGACTTATTTTTGTAGGCAAAAACCATAAAAAATTACGAAAATTGTATTTAGGCTTCAAAATTCATAAAAGTTCATTTGTGAAGATTGAACAAATCATTTCTAACGTTTTGACCCCTTGATGCAGGACATGCACTTTTTACTTTTCAAATGCTATTCCATATTAATTACACGCCATTAAATATTTAATTACAAAATGAAAGATAATGTTTGAAAAACTCATTCAACTGCTATTCGCTTAGCAAAGGCACACTGAGAGTGTTGTGTGGCATCTGAGACAAGTGTAATCATTGACCAGTGAACATGAGTTTGCATAAATTGTTTACGTCATCTCAAAGATCTCATGGTCAAAGTTGTAAACTAGCGGAAGAACGTTGTTGTTCCCCTTCTCAAAGTAAATAGTGTCAAAAGCTTACAAGAGAGTTATCATGAGCGGCAAATTTACAAAATCATTCTTAGTCCATTTCTCACACACTAATTCTCAATCATTTCATTCTTTATGGAGAAACTCCCATGTGTAAAATTGTCTGGAGAAAAAAAGATGACCAAAATGTCCTTCAAGATACACATGGACATTTCACTGAGGGCAATCTAACCCCATCACTACATCTCTACCTGCCTTCATCGTACCATCCACAGGACCAGGGAGAAGACACAGCTGCGGGACAGGATAATAGGTAAAACTAAACCTGAACTGATAGACTAACTGATTGGCTAACGTCTTTGCATAGGAAACAGTATCAACGCCCACTCGCTATTGCATAGTGTTTTGAAAACATTGCAGTTGTTTTCTTCATCTTTCATTACACTGTACCTCACTTCCAATTACGATCTGCAGTCAAATGCTCCGAAAAAACATACAATCCTCTGCTCACATTTCGTTTTAAAGAAAAATACAAACTTTAGCATTTCACTATAGATTATGAAACACTTTAGAGCCAATGGCATTTTGCATTGTAACTCTATTTCAGACGGCAATTTGAGCGTTAGGAAGGAATCGGGCTGAAGGACGCGATAGGCTAATCAATTAATTAATAATAATAATAATAATACATTTTATTTGTAAAGCACTTTACATTTGACACCAAATCTCAAAGTGCTACAGTAAAATTAATAATTAAAAAAAAATAAACAATACAGTAATTAATCTGTTACTCACACAATGTGATAGATTCAAAATACTTGGAATATTTGTAATTTTATGGAAGACATTATTGTACTTTTATCTGTAAAGCCAATTACGTGTTTTATATAATGTTGTTTTATTGAAAAGTTGTTAGGTTAGGCTAATAGGGACATTTTAGGCTATTCAAATTATTGTGGATGTTCAAAGTGAAAATCATACCTCAACATATGTCATGGTGCCAATACTATTCCCCAACATATAATTTCATAACGATAAAACTCCCCTTTGTAAATCTATAGCGTTCTGCAGGAATGACATACTTTTTTAGGGCAAAACAAACAAAACAAAATGCCTAAGATTGTATTTAGGCCTCAAAATTAATAAAAGTGGTGTTCATTTGTGAAGATTATCTTCACATTTCATAAAAATTATGTTCATTTATGAAGATTATCTTCTACAAAATGTGTAAGAAACATACACGTTTGTTGGTCATAGAGCTTAACTTATGCAGTAATTCAAACGCCAATGGAAAAATCCTATTAGGTTTGTTGTGGTCATGAGTGAATTATGTTGTCCCTATTATTATGAAGTGTTGTGTAATGATGTAATGTGTGTGTGGAGAACGAGAAGAGTGAAGACTAAACAAGATGGATGAATTTCGCTACTCCTGTCTCGTGTGTTTCTCCGCTTACTAACTCCTGACAGACACCACTAGGTTTTTGCCAAGGGAAACAGGGTGATGCTAACTTCAGATTGGCCTACACAAATAAGTGAACCCTGCAGCACTCTATCGAAGCCAAAGGTTTCTCATTGACAGCAATGGGTTGCCAGCCTTGTCTCTTCAACATGTGGCAGTATCGGACACCTTGGAAGTAAGATCAGATTAAGTGCAAAGTGCTTGTACAATAAAAACTACATGAAATGAAATAGATGGCTAGCATATTCGAATGCCAAAAATATTGGACTCATCCATCCATCCCCTTGAGCGGTTACTAAGGATACGTGAGTGATATCATGAGTCCTCTGTGCTACAGAGGCAGTATTAAGTGACATTGCAAGCCGTGTGGTTAGTGTCTGCCATTCAGCTGGTGACAGTATGATGTTCTCACTTCCATGGAAACTCACAACATACTAGAGGAACTCATGCTAGGAATGGCATTAACCTGACGCTCACACATGAAGTAAACCGTCGTCAGGGTAGGAACATTGTCTCGACTCCTGTGGTGAGGGGGTCCCACTAAGGTCGTCTGTGATATTGCCTATTCATTTGGCCAGGGTGGAAGGGGCCCATTCATAATGCAACCCAGCGCAAGTAAATTTCAGTTGATATACAGTCAGTAATTGGGTCAATGAATGTCCATGATAAAGAATAATCTTCATTGTGTTACCCTCTAAAAAATGAAACATAACATTTTGTAATGCAACATTCTATGCTAAATGCATGTTTATTGCATTGTTTTAGTGTCATGTGTGTTTCCGTGATTGTGTTTTTTATGTGTAGCCTACATGACATTGTGCACCTTCTATATATTAGTAGCCTATTTATCTCAGCTTGTGGAAAAGCTACTTGTGATGAACTTTGATTTCCCCTGAACTTCGACAACCTCCCCCACCCCCCCGGAATGTGATTTGTACCCCCCAGAACACCCCGTAACATTACACACCACATTACATTTGATACATACAGATATTGAGAGATAATAATAAAAGATTATGCCAAAAATGTTCAGGTTTTTCCTTCTTTCAGGAATTGCATTCTTTTAATGAAAAGAATTTAGGCTTTTTTTTTTCTTCTATTTGATATCAGGACAGTTGTATCACTCTGACATTTTTTACTTTATTCCTCAAAAATATGTCAAATTTTATTTTAGTACAGAAACTAAAACATGCTCATAATGGAAGAGGTGCTTCAAGTAATGTATGTATAAATTGCATTTATTGTATTTTTAAATAAATTAAAGTTAGGCAATTTTCGGTGAGGCTATAGCAATAGCGAGCTATCACCCGATCTCCCGACCAATTCGTCCGAATTTGACGAGTGATTAAAAGCTGGCTAATTCATAACAATTCGTACGAGTGAGGTCGTGCGAATTGTTCATTCAGAATGATTTTTGCTAAATCGTAGCCTACATATTTGACGAGTTGCCCAATTCGTATGAATTCGTACGAATGACCTACCCCTGACCCCGCCCCTAAACCTACCCATCACGCGGGTTTAGACAAATCGTACAAATTCGTACGAGTGAGGTCGTACGAATTCGTACGAATTAGCCATCTTTTAATCACTCGTCAGATTCGGACGAATTGGTCGTGAGATAGCGTTGCGCTATCTTTGAAAGCATAAGATCCCACCCTCCCTTCAGAGCGTCTCTAAAGCTACGCCTCCTTCAAAACACATGAGCGCAGCCAGCATAAGTCACATCGCTGACTTAATTAACCTAATGAAGTATTGATGCCACCTGTACCGTTAAAGCATTTGCAGAGTGCCAATAGAGCTAATCTCCAATCTACTCACATTACAATGGAAATCTGTACGTTTTGTCTTGTACATATTTTCAGTTTCCCATGACTACATAGTTCACTTCATGTTTCAGTATCATAGCAGCTGTAATACAGCTGTAGGTCAGGCTGCAAATATAATTTCACATTAGGCTTTTGCTCATGTTCCAGGCTAGCAAAACTCTTTTCTCTGAACACAGATCTCCGGGGTGCTGTAATCGAGAAGGGATTTCTGGTTTACTTAGCCTCAGGATGTAATCACTCTTTATGACTTCTGGACATCTAAAACAAAATAGTTTTAAAAGTAATATGCTGTAAAATGATTTTGCCCTCCAGACAAACAGTGTTTTAATCTACGAACAAATATGTGAACTTTATAGTCCATGTGCGCAGGATTTTCCAAACAAGATGTGATGTCTGTTTTCTCACTGTAAAAAGGTTTGCTGTGATTAACTTAAAATTCAACATTAGAATAAGAAATAATGTGTTGTTTCGACTTAAAAAAGTACGTGTTCGTGCTTGACTTAAAATATTACGTTTAGTTAACTTTAGTTTAGTCGTTAAGTTGGATATTTATTGTTGTTATAACTAATTGCAGCAACATTTTTTTTACAATGTACCTTTTTTTCCTTCAAGTGTTGACAATTTGTTTTCCTTAAAAGCAGCTCAGAGGTGCACGAGAACCAGGACGTCACGGAGGAACTCGGAGAGCATGACATCACCATGGAGAGCCAAAAACAAGACATCGCCATCAACAAAACAGAAGATGAAGGACAAAATGATTTCGCAGATGTCACACGATATGATATTACAGATACCTGTCGGAATGACACACAGAACGATACTCCAGAGGAAACCTTTGAGAGTGACATGATGGAGGAGAGGCGCCAACAAGACGACAACAGACAACGAGAAAACACAGAAAGTCAATGTGACATTGGCAGATCTTTTAATATCCTAGAGGACGAGCCAGAATATGTCGTCACAGAGAAGACTGAAGGCATATATAGGAGGACTATATCGATTAGTAGTTCTTACAAAGCGTATGATGCCAAAACACGTTCTTCGGCCACAGCTACACCTCTGACGTTCCCGTCCAGCCAGACGAACAGAAATCCCTTTCCCTCTGTTAGCGTCCTGCCGTCGTTTTACAGAACTTCATTTGGCTATCGCTTCAGCACGACGTCTGAACCCTGCCGATCCAAAACAAGGACCAGAAAAGCCTGTGATGACAGCAGATTTACGCGGCAGATGAATGACATGCGACATACCATAGAAATAAAAGGAAATCCCTGCTTATTAAAAACGAGGGCTGGGGCGCCAGGAAGCCCCCACCCCAAAATAATGAGCACTGACAGGGGGTCCCAGCCTAATAAAATGAAAACTACCAAGACGTTTTTGTGGGGACCAGAGGGGCCCCAAGAGACTAAGACAGTGTGTGAGCTAGAAAGTCATGTGAACAGGTGGAGAAGCCTGGATTAAGTCTGAGAGTGACGACACAGTTGTGTGTGGCCTTTCATGCCTTTCCAATACAGAAAATCTGCTTTGCAAAAAACTGTTTGATTGAATAAAAGTAGTTCAGACTGGGACGTTGGACCACTTTAGGGTTAATAAACTCAAATGTCTTATGACATTTTGAGAAGAAGGGCTGCAATGTTCTCTCCTTCAATACAGTCCAGCAAAGAAGAATGATAGACTTTTTAGGATTTCTGACACCCATCTGGTCTTTCTCAGTGAATGGTATTGACGGCGATTATTATGATTCATTGAACATTGAATTCCCGAGGGCTTTGGTGCTTTTTATTTCTTTCCGACTTGATATAAAAATAAAAAAAATATCTTTTTCATCCAAAAATCATGTCTGGTGACTGTCTTTTAGCACTGGGGAGTGGCATTAGGCCTACATAAGACTTTTGAAGGCAAAGAGAAAAGTATCTCAATGCAACATAGAAAATAAACAAAAACAGCTGTTAATTTTAAGGCACATTTAAGTGTAGTGCACACTGAAAGGTCAATTACAGATACTTTGAAATCAGTTCCATGAGTTGTTTTGTGAACATAATATATCCATATACGTTACTGTTCAAAAGGTTAGGGTTGGTAAGATTTTGTAATGTTTTTGAAAGAAGTCTCTTTTTCTTATTTTAGTATATTTTAAAATGTAATTTATTCCTGTGATGCAAACCTTCAGTGTCTTCCAGTCTTCAGTGTCACATGATCCTTCATTCTAATATGCTTTATGGAAATCATTCTAATATGCTGATTTGATGCTCAAGAAATATTTGTGTTATTATTATCAATGGTGAAGACAGACCCTTTTGACCATGGTCAACATGCCGACGCACATGGTACCCCTTAAGCGTCAATATGAGACGCGCCTCCTAGTGGTCTGACCCTAACCCTACCCCAGACCTAAACCTACCCATAACGGAAGCGTCATGTAACTGACGCTAAAGGGTGCCATGTGCGTCGGATTTAGACGCATGGTCAAAAGCGTCAGTCAAATGAGCGTCTCATATTGACGCTTAAGGGGTACCATGTGCGTCGGCATCTTGACGCATGGTCAAAAGTGTTAGTTAGATGACGCCTTGGGATGAGAATGTGTTACAGACAGTTGTGCTGCTTAAAGGAATAGTTCACTCAAAATTAAAAATTCTGTCATCATTTACTCACCCTCAAGTTGGTCCAAGCCTGTATATATTTCTTTGTTCGGTTGAACACATACGAAGATACTTTGAAGAATGTCGGTAACCAAACAGTTGATGGACCCCATTGACTTCCATAGTATATATATATTTTTTTTTTTACTATGAAATTCAATGGTGCCCCACAACTGTTTGGTTACAAATATTCTTCAAAATATCTTAAATGCATCATTCCAAAAATAATAATAAATACATATACATATATATATATAAGAATCAGTTCATTTTTAAGGCACTGAAGAACACAATGACATGCTCACAGCTCTCTAAATCAGTCATTCTTTATACACTTTCATTTTGTATCTATATGCGGTACTGTTATATGTTGAATGAATTATTCAGATTCTGAACATTTTCAAAGAGTGTAACCCGAGACTCCCATCAATGCCATAGATTTTCTGATTAAATGAACACTATAAGTTCATAAAACAGCAGCCGGGTTGTGTGGAATACCCAGAGGTCACTGTCTCCCAGCATTCCCTTCCAGTTCAGACTCAGAGTAAATATTTGTATTGCCCCCAGAAAATGAAAGAGAGAGGATGTAAGCCGGGTATTGATAAAGCCTGAACATACACATTAGCTGCAAGGCAAGAACAACTGCTATTTTAGAAAATAGAGCGAAAACATACACGTAGAAGCAGAAAAACACTAAAAGTAATTGATGAAAATCATGATGGTATGGGAACAGACTGGGTCAGACACTGTCGGTGATCTGCATGCTATTTCATTAAAGTCAAATTTGAGTTGAGTATTTTCTATTTACATGAACCTGACAATTTAATTTACTTGTTTAAAGTTGAATAAATCCAATTCTATAAGACAATGTAATAGCATCATCAAGCTATTCAAGATGTCTTACATTGTCAAACAGTATATAATACAACAAAGGTATTTTTGTTACAAATAAAACAAATGTGTTCAAGATGGTGGGGTGGTTTGATCCATCTGTGAAATTGAATAGTCATTAGATTTACTTGAAAACATTTGCTGTCCTCTAGTGGTCACTTTCTGCTGTTGGCCAGGAAGGTTTGATGTGACCTGGAAAACAGATACAATACTGTCCAGACTATTTATTCTAATTTCTACCTTTTCCCTAAATCTGTAACACTTTACAACAAGGTCTCATTCATTAACATTTGTTAATGTATTAACTAACATGAACTGATAACGAGCAATACATTTGTTACAGTATGTATTCATCTTTGTTAATGTTAGTTAATAAAAATACAGCTGTTCATTGTTTGATCATGTTAGTTCACAGTGCATTAACTAATGTTGACAAATACAACTTTTGATTTTAATAATGTATTAGGCCTAAATGTTGAAATGAACAAATAATAAAGGCTGTAGAAGTTTTGTTTATTGTTAGTTCATGTTAACTAAAGAATAACTAATGTTAACTAATAAAACCTTATTATAACATGTTAACCCCAAATCTGTCTAGTGCACTTTTAGATTTAAAATGTTAAATCTTAAATGTCTTTTATTATTTAGTCACAAACTCTCCAGACTTTATAACTGTTCATATTTCCAAACACCTTGGGAGACAATATGGTTAATCAGATAGGATATGTCAATAACAAAAATAAATTTCATATAAAAAAAAATAACGTTGTACTAGAACATTTCATTTTTTATTTATTATATGAAAATATGCTATAAACTGGTCAAAAGTTTGTTATAATTACGTTTTTTAAATGATTTTGAAAGAAGTCCTCATGCTCACTAAGGCTGCATTTATTTGATAAAAAAAAAAAAATACAGTAAAAGCAGTAGTAATGTTGTGAAATATTATTACAATGCAAAATAATAATTATCTATTTGAATATATTTTATAATTTAAATTATTTCTGCAATGGCCAAGCTGAATTTTCAGCATTATTACTCCAGTCTTCAGTGTGTCACACTTTCTTTCAGAAAATCATTTGCTGATTTGATGCTCAGCATATGCAAATATGTTTTGGATTGACAGACAATTTCATAAAGAGAAAAATAAAATAAGGAAAAGGCACATATTTAGTTATTATTAGGCTATTATTAATTGTATATAAGTTGTAAATACATACAATTATCTTGGTGTTGTTTATGTTACAGTCTACTCTATAATATGCATACATTAGGTGTAACGGTCACCAGCTGGAGTGCCATTGAGAGCCACCAGAGGGCACTCCACATCAGACTATTGTCATTCCCTCACAAACTACATCTCCCATAACTCACTGCTCGGACTCTTCATCCATTATCACATTCACCTGGGTCTCATTGTCTCGTTTAGCTCACCCCATATAAGCCTGTTTTTTTTTTCTTCTTGTTTAGTGTCACACTGCAAGTCTGAGCATTCTCCTGGTTTTTGATCTTCTGTCTGGTTTTCTTGGTTTCCTCTGTTTTTGCCTGTGCTCCTTTGACTCTGTTATTGTTTGGACTGATTACCTGGTGTTTATGACCTTTGCCTGTTTTAGACTATGATTGTGGATTACCCTTTCAATAAAATTGCATTTGGATCCTCAACCTTCGTGTCTCAGAGCAGTACGTGACAGAATACTTCGCCTATATGGATCCAGCAGTTGAGTTAGTCGGCATGCGCCAAGGTAACCGTACCCTCGAAGAGCACATTCTTTTCCTGGACATTGCAAATGTTTCTGAACTGCCAGATTGTGCTCTAATCGACTTTTTCTGTTACGGGCTTAACCATCCGCTCAAGGACAAGTTAATCCACAAAGCTCCTCGAGGGTCGTTCAGTGACTTTTTGGATTATGCCCTGCTTTTGTGTGGTTCCTCCTTCACTGTTGAGGAGGACATAACGTTTTTTTTTAGGGGAGGGGCATCACACTCCAAGATCCAGTGGCCACGGAGCTTGGCCCACCACAGTCACCAGCATGCCCAGGTCTGCCTCTTCATGTCATGCCTGAGTCAGCTTTGGATGATACAGCGCTGATCATCATGGCCATGGTTATTTTGCGTGTGTGGGCAGCCTCTACGCATGTGTCTTCCGACAAGATGGCCGCCTCTATGCTGGTGTCTTCATCCACCCTGAGCCACTGAACCGCCGGGTCCACCCTGGCCCCCTGAAGTGTCGGATTAGACCTGCCAGGCCTGCTCTGCCCCGGCTGCCTGCTCAGCCTGCTCCGCCTCTGTCTCCAGGCCCTCTTTCGCTCCACGGGCCTGGCCCTCCATCCCGCCCCCGGGTCCGCTCCACCTCCCTCCTGGACAATTTTAGGAGCGTATGGAAGAGGGGGGGTCTATGTAACGGTCACTAGCTGGAGTGCCTTTGAGAGCCACCAGAGGGCACTCCACATCAGACTATTGTCATTCCCTCACAAACTACATTTCCCATAACTCAATCATCCATTATCACATTCACCTGGGTCTCATTGTCTTGTTTAGCTCACCCCGTATAAGCCTGGTTTTCTCATTCATTATCTGCGAAGTCTTGTTTGGTGTTTATACTGCATTTCTGAGCATTTCTCTGGTTCCATATATTTCGGTTTTTGGGCTCTCTGCCTGCCTTTTGGATTACCTGTTTGCCTTGTTCCCAACCTTGTGTGTTTTGACTGCCTGACCTGTTGCCTGTACATTGATTACGTGTCTGGATTGCCCCATTATTGAAAGCTGAATTTGGATCTCAACCTTCTTGTCTCAGAGCAGTTCGTATCAATAGGCAACTTTTTTTACTTTTTTTTTAGTAACAAATCACTAGCCTGGGAAAACCCAGACAACTTCCGGCAAATTTAGATTTGCACTGAAAGTTAATCTGGCAAAGAGCTCATTCAAGCCCATTTCCAATCCGTCAAGGCACCAATCAGAAACGTTGGGGCGGGCTTTACACGATGACGACAGCACTTGGATTTTGAAGCAGATTTTGTAGCCTACATTACAAAGATGGATGCCGCCGTCCAAAATCAATCGTTCGAATCAGCTATCACGTGTTTTAAGCGATTTGAACGTTTCCTTTTTGTTAAAAACCGAGCAAAGAACAACACACGGAGATGTTTCTGCCGCTCTGCATACGTCATCTCCTTCATCGCTCTGATTGGTTTTAGGTCTATCCGCGACGTCCGTTGGTGACGCCCCTCTGGAAATGATTAGTCTATGACGCTTTGCCAGACCATAACTCAGTTACAACTGAGAATGGTCTGGTTTTAACCAGGCTAACAAATCACAACAATTAAATACAAAACAACAATAATACAAAAATAAAGCAAGAAAATCAGTGGAAAAAAAAAACATACAAACAAAATAACACAAATATGAAGAACTAAGAGTATTGAAATCAAATCCATATGGGCCAGTTGCATAATCTTAGCCACTGTTAAGACTGTGTCTTAAAAAAGGTTTGACCAACTAGCAGTTAGATACTTTTCCAGTTCAAATTAGACCAAAAATCTAACTTTTATTTAATTGACTTTAAAAAGTTAGGACACCGGCCACCTATCTCTAATTACAAAATAAATACAAAGGTCCTTAAAAATTATAACATTTCACGGCTTTACATCAATCTAGCATTTTTTAGGCAGCTTCATTTGAGTCAAGCCGCATCGTTGCCTCTCAGGAAACGGAAACACAGTGTTACAGCGTAACCATGCATGGAGTGCAATTCCGTTTCCGCTCCAGTCGGGATTTGTGTCCGCTCTGCAGGAATGTGTGGAGATGCTCGAGCTGGGAGAGAGGAGGAGGAGGAGGAGGAGGAGGAGGAGGAGGAGGAGGAGGAGGTGGTATAACAGCCGCACCTTCCCTCTGACAGATGAACACGTTAACGGCTCTCTGCACTGTCACTGAGGGAAGCTGCAGACCTGTCCGTTATCGCACATTCCCGGGCTCCTCCTCATGGCGAAAAACACCCTGTCCTCACGATTCCGGGGAGTCGACATCGACGAATACGACGAGAATAAATTCGTGGACGAGCAGGACGAGGCGGCCGAGCAGCAGCAGGAACCGGACGCCTGGGAGGTGGACCAGCTCATCGGACAATATCCTTCACTGCCATCATCCATTATACTGTATATTATCCTACCGTATGCTGACAGATATTGTTTATTAGGCTATCTCTAGAAAACATGGCAGGGAAAAGCTCATCTCTTTTAAGGGCACCCAAAAAACAACCTTGTCCTAGTTTAGATGTCCCTTGTACATTATTTACACACATGTTGTGTTTTAAACACCAGTCAGCTGTCTATCTAGGCATCAGTGTCCAGAAATGCTGTCCAAGTGTCTAGGTAGGCAGCTCACTGTGTGTTTGAGACGAATGTTAATAACTAATAGTGAACCTGTTAAATAGTTAGAATAGGAATTTGGTTTTAGGTTTATTTTTAAAATTATAGATGTTTTGTATTTGAAGTAAGTTAACAGGTTATTTTGTGGAGTTATTGCTGGTGCTGAATGCTGATTTTCTTTCTGTTCTATTCATTTATAATAGTTTTGTATGTTTTTTAGGTAGATTTATTTATTTTTTTATTTCGATTTTATTTGCATTGTTTTTATTTATTTGTTCTTAGAATAGGTCTAGTAAGTTGGTACTGATCCCCCCCTCCCCCCCTTCAAACTTCAGTTTAGTTATCTTCACTTTAGTTTAGTTAGTGATATCAATTATACATTATTTTTAATAATATTTAAAATATTTAGGTTTAATATCCTTAAGGGCTGCTTCGTTAACACATTTACTGAGAATATTTAAATATTTGAATGCACGTTTTTTTTAACAGTGCCATTACATTTGATTCAATGCAAATTTTAGGTAACACTTTATTTTATGTCTTTGTTAACACGTTACATGTATTTATTGTAGAAATAACTTTAAATTATGCAACTAACCCCAAACCAAACCCTAATTCTACCCTAACCCTATAGTAAGTAGGCTACATGTAGTAGTTAATTACTATTATTCAGTAATAAAATGTATTATTACACTGTAACGGGGACATATTAAAATAAAGTGTAACCAAAAAGTAGTTACAGTTTTTCTAATTACGTTATTTTTTTAAAACCTCGAAAAATCTTGAAAATGACAAGGTTGTGTATTTTTAACCTGTGATAGATAAGCATTAATCTTCGGATGTGTTTTTAAATGACACACCAGAGTTGCCAAATCGGAACGTAAACAATTATTTAGTTTCTGAGAAAAAATCTCCCCCCTCTTTTCCCTCCAACTGTGTGTGATGTCATTTATTTAATCAGGTCATCAGCGTTTGTGCCCGGAATGATCCATTTTTGGTGCTCAGAGCCACATTTTTAGACTGTAGGAGCTTTAAAGAGGTTCGAGTCTGACGCCTCCTTATGAAATAAAGACATGATTTTCATGTTCATGTCATCAGCATGGACTATTCTAGTGTTTAAAGATTTGCCTTGGCAGCAGGTTACGTGTTTTCAGTTGATTATTTAAGATAGTCCCACCCCAAAATCATTTGAGTTAGTGTCGGGATGGTCAGAATGATATTTTTATAAACAGAATGATGTTTTGATATACCACAGAGAATCCGAGAGAGTTTCAATTTTTCTGAGAAATCAACCCACAAATGATTTATTATTTATAGTTGTCTCTCTATATTAAGCTGGGATAGAACAAGTGTTTTAAAATCAACATATTTTAACATAAAGTCATGATTAGCCAGTGAAATCAACACCAGAAATGTTCAAACCAAACTTCTGAACGCCAGCTTCTCTGTAAACGTTTCTTATAATCATCCAAAACCACGCAAAAATAAGATTTACTCTCTTTAAGGAATGCTCTTCAGGGTTCTTTGAGAGTGACCGACTGACTGGTTGGTCAGCTTTCCTTAACTAACTGTGATGCACAGGGGACATGATGTCAGCTTTTCATATCGCCTTGAGGAATCCACCAATCAACTCCAAGAATCCAGCAGTGAAAGTAAGAGCCAATTTTGTTACTCAGACAGTTTGATCTATCAATTTCAGATGTTCGACCGTCAGTGTTCGAAATCGAATGCTTCTCCACTAGCTTATATAGAATGCGAAAAAAACAGTAAGCCAAAAGGGTACTATTCGATGGATACTACTATCCCATGAGGCCATGGGAGAGGATTTATGAATGGCTATGATGATTTATGACTTGACAGTAACAACATGGCGGATGTAATACATCTGAATTTCATTCATACTACCTATATTCATAATATATCCAATGTAGATTTTAATGGTCATGAAGTAAATTGAAATGTAGTAGTAGCTACTCAGACCGTATGTGATTTTGGACTCGCTAGGGGCCCTATTTGTGCACAACAGGTTGTGACAACAATGACATCATTGTGTGCCTTAAATGTGCTGTTGTTTTAGCTCGAGGGGTGTGAAATTCAGCCCTCTGGATGGTTTAAAGGAATATTCTGGGTTCAGTACAACTTCAGCTCATTTGAAAGCATTTGCAAAATGTTGATTCCACTAAAATTAATTTCTACTTGTCTGTCTTTTTCTTCAAAAATAGTTAAATCTGGGCCATACTTAGGCATTTGCAATGGAAACGAATGGAGCCGATTGGTAAACAATAAAATACTATTTCAATAGTATAGCTACAAGATGTAAACAGTACCTTTTCTGTATAAAGTTATATCCAATTTTACAGCGTAATGCCTAACATGACTATACAAAACTGAACAGTTTTACAGCTCAGATAGTACACAGGTTTTAACAGGATTAATGTAAGTGCTTTTTCAAAATTATAAGCTTCACATTCCTGCTTTTAAATCCTCCAAAATTGGCCCCATTCACTACCATAGTAAGCAGCACCTCACCGTAGCTTTGATTTGAGCTTTTATATATTATATATATATATAAGAAAACGACGGACGAGTCATTTTTTCTTTTGCAGTAACAAATATTATGCCACAAATGCTGTCGATTTAGCCTAACATATACATTAAATATTCCTTTAATAATATTAAGCATTATTATTAGTGATGATGCACTAAAATTTTGGCAGTGTAATTTACATTGTAGAACAAACGTCAAAGTATAGTCAAGTTATGTTTACCACAGGCTTTACTTTACTCATAAATTGAAAAACGCCATTGTAAAACCCCAAAGTAAAATATTGAAGGAACCAGCGGCGAATTAGTCTTCTGGGTTCTGATGTCATTCCTGCACCACTCTATATAAGTTTCCATTTTAAATTCATTTTGGTGCATCACTAACACATGCATTTAAACGGTCCAGGCTGTTTCTCTTTTACACCACCTCCACTTGTTTCTTTCGCTCCGTCGTCCTCCTCTCTCAGGAGCGGGCCCAGGCGGTGGTGTTACGAGTGCTGACTGCATTCAAGAGCAGCGATATTGAGTCGGCAGTGAAGTCCCTGGACAAGAACGGAGTGGACCTGCTGATGAAGTACATCTACAGAGGCTTTGAGAAGCCCTCAGACAACAGCAGCGCCATCCTGCTCCAGTGGCACGAAAAGGTCGGTCTGGGAATAAAGAGGTTCGGTTTCGTTTAAGCCTTTTTTTTCCCCATCTCACATGTCTGTTTCTATTTTTGTCTTCATATTCTCACTCAGGCCTTCGCTGTGGGGGGTCTGGGGTCCATCGTACGGGTGCTGACTGCGAGAAAATCTGTCTGAGAAGCCGAAAGAAATAAGAGATAACCAGCCATGGGATTTGTTTCTCTTTTCTTAGATGTGGACAATTTCCTCTCTCACTCGACCTTATCCGGGGGAAAACCACTCAAGCCCAAGAGATTGTTTCACTCAAAACAGAGATATTGTATGATATTTAATGTAAATGATTGATTCTTCAATATACGGAAGACACGATTCTCGACTAATGAAGGTGAGCGGTTGTGTGACAGTCTGTGAATTGAGACAGAAGGACTATGTGTCTCATGAAGAGACTTTGCTGTATAAGCCCTGAGCAGCAGTTTCAGGGCATTAAATACTGTGACGAATATGAAAGTTTTATTTGCTTGTTTTACTTAGTTTACACTCATTCTCGGATGTGTAGTTCTTTAGTTCCAATTCTCAGTTTTTCTTATTGTACAGAAAGAGGATGATGTTTAATATATAGTATTTAGGTGGTGGATTTATGGGTCAATTCAATTCGTAGTGTGGCGTCGGGTCGGGAGGGTTATTGTGAAGTGCCTGGTGCAATAAAGAACATTAAGAGTGTATTTATTTTCTTTTTATCTGACTATTTGGTCATTACACATCTGATATACTTCTCGGGGACATAATTTTTGAGAAATTTAGGCTGTAATGGCAAAACAATTTTTTTATGCTTTTAACTTTACACTTAACACTTAAAGGGTTAGTTCACCCCAAAATGAAAATTCTGTCATTAATTACTCACCCTCATGTCATTCCAAACCTGTAAGACTGTTCATCTTCGGAACAGAAATGAAGATCTTTTTGATGAAACAAATCTAAGAAATTTTAATCCTTCCATTTGCAGCTATGCAACTGAATCTTTGAATCTTCAAAAACATCGTAAAACTAATCCATATGAATTGAGACTCAGTCACTTGTGATGAACAGACTGAATTTAGGCTTTTATTCACTGTGGTGAGCAGGACGAGACAGAGGGCTGTGAGAGAGCGGTGCGCTGATGACCGACACCTGCGCGACGCACCACTCCTCCGTGAGAGATATGAGACTAGTGCGTCGCGCAGGTGTCAGTCATCAGTGATCAGGCCACCGGCCTCGCACCGCTCTCTCACAGCCCTCGGCCTCATCCTGCTCGCCACATTCACATATAAACATTGATCAGCGAGAATGAACCTAATTGGTTCCTGTGGAAGCTCAAACGTGCTGTGTAACACGAGAATGAACCTCATTGGTTCTTGCTAAAGCTCAAACGTGTTGCGTAACACGAGAATGAACCTCACTGGTTCTTGCTGAAGCTCAAACGTGCTGCGTAACACGAGAATGAACCTCACTGGTTCTTGTGGAAGCTCAAACGTGCTGCGTAACACGAGAATGAACCTCACTGGTTCTTGCTGAAGCTCAAACGTGTTGCGTAACACGAGAATGAACCTCATTGGTTCTTGTGGAAGCTCAAACGTGCTGCGTAATACGAGAATGAACCTCACTGGTTCTTGCTGAAGCTCAAACGTGTTGCGTAACACGAGAATGAACCTCATTGGTTCTTGCTGAAGCTCAAACGTGCTGCGTAACACGAGAATGAACCTCACTGGTTCTTGCTAAAGCTCAAACGTGCTGCGTAACACGAGAATGAACCTCATTGGTTCTTGCTAAAGCTCAAACGTGCTGCGTAACACGAGAATGAACCTCACTGGTTCTTGCTAAAGCTCAAACGTGCTGCGTAACACGAGAATGAACCTCATTGGTTCTTGCTAAAGCTCAAACGTGCTGCGTAACACGAGAATGAACCTCATTGGTTCTTGCTAAAGCTCAAACGTGCTGCGTAACACGAGAATGAACCTCATTGGTTCTTGCTAAAGCTCAAACGTGCTGCGTAACACGAGAATGAACCTCATTGGTTCTTGCTAAAGCTCAAACGTGCTGCGTAACACGAGAATGAACCTCATTGGTTCTTGCTAAAGCTAAAACGTGCTGCGTAACACGAGAATGAACCTCATTGGTTCTTGCTAAAGCTCAAACGTGTTGCGTAACACGAGAATGAACCTCATTGGTTCTTGTGGAAGCTCAAACGTGCTGTGTAACACGAGAATGAACCTCATTGGTTCTTGCTAAAGCTCAAACGTGCTGCGTAACACGAGAATGAACCTCATTGGTTCTTGCTAAAGCTAAAACGTGCTGCGTAACACGAGAATGAACCTCATTGGTTCTTGCTAAAGCTCAAACGTGCTGCGTAACACGAGAATGAACCTCATTGGTTCTTGCTAAAGCTAAAACGTGCTGCGTAACACGAGAATGAACCTCATTGGTTCTTGCTAAAGCTCAAACGTGTTGCGTAACACGAGAATGAACCTCATTGGTTCTTGTGGAAGCTCAAACGTGCTGCGTAACACGAGAATGAACCTCATTGGTTCTTGCTAAAGCTCAAACGTGCTGTGTAACACGAGAATGAACCTCATTAGTTCTTGCTAAAGCTCAAACGTGCTGCGTAACACGAGAATGAACCTCATTAGTTCTTGCTAAAGCTCAAACGTGCTGCGTAACACGAGAATGAACCTCATTGGTTCTTGCTAAAGCTCAAACGTGCTGCGTAACACGAGAATGAACCTCACTGGTTCTTGCTAAAGCTCAAACGTGCTGCGTAACACGAGAATGAACCTCATTGGTTCTTGCTAAAGCTCAAACGTGCTGCGTAACACGAGAATGAACCTCATTGGTTCTTGCTAAAGCTCAAACGTGCTGCGTAACACGAGAATGAACCTCACTGGTTCTTGCTAAAGCTCAAACGTGCTGCGTAACACGAGAATGAACCTCATTGGTTCTTGCTAAAGCTCAAACGTGCTGCGTAACACGAGAATGAACCTCATTGGTTCTTGCTAAAGCTCAAACGTGCTGCGTAACACGAGAATGAACCTCATTGGTTCTTGCTAAAGCTCAAACGTGCTGCGTAACACGAGAATGAACCTCATTGGTTCTTGCTAAAGCTCAAACGTGCTGCGTAACACGAGAATGAACCTCATTGGTTCTTGCTAAAGCTAAAACGTGCTGCGTAACACGAGAATGAACCTCATTGGTTCTTGCTAAAGCTCAAACGTGTTGCGTAACACGAGAATGAACCTCATTGGTTCTTGTGGAAGCTCAAACGTGCTGCGTAACACGAGAATGAACCTCATTGGTTCTTGCTAAAGCTCAAACGTGCTGTGTAACACGAGAATGAACCTCATTAGTTCTTGCTAAAGCTCAAACGTGCTGCGTAACACGAGAATGAACCTCATTGGTTCTTGCTGAAGCTCAAACGTGCTGCGTAACACGAGAATGAACCTCATTAGTTCTTGCTAAAGCTCAAACGTGCTGCGTAAAACACGAGAATGAACCTCATTAGTTCTTGCTAAAGCTCAAACGTGCTGCGTAACACGAGAATGAACCTCATTGGTTCTTGTGGAAGCTCAAACGTGCTGCGTAACACGAGAATGAACCTCATTGGTTCTTGCTGAAGCTCAAACGTGCTGCGTAACACGAGAATGAACCTCATTGGTTCTTGCTGAAGCTCAAATGTGCTGCGTAACACGAGAATGAACCTCATTGGTTCTTGCTAAAGCTCAAACGTGTTGCGTAACACGAGAATGAACCTCATTGGTTCTTGTGGAAGCTCAAACGTGCTGCGTAACACGAGAATGAACCTCATTTATTCTTGCACATCGAGCAAACATGCTTAAACTATGTTTACCACAACTGATGTTTACCACAACTGTGTTGATACATGTTTATATGTAAATAAAAGCCTAAATTGAATCTGTTCATAAAGCTCTCCAGTCTTTTCACTTTACAGTTTTTGAGGAAAATACAGTATATGGTTTTCCTACACAATGATTACCTAGTCTCTGGAATTGTTCCCCTAGGTATGACTTTTTTTTGCCTATTTTGGTATGGCCAATTTGAAGAGTAATAGTATATCTCTCCTTAAAAAAACAAATGTTCATTCATGTCACAGAATGTAGATTGTTTCACATCTGGTTTAAACCATAGGGTTGGAGGTTGCTTAAATCCTGAATCCTAATATGAGGAATACTAATAGTGATACTCATGGGTGCTGCTAAAATTTAGAGGGATGAAGACAAAATTTGTGGGCCCCACTCATCACAGGGTCTTAATTCCAGTCCAAGTCTAAAATGCACGTTTGAGCTGTTTTAACTGAAAGCAACTTGTACTGACATATCTTAAAACATGGCACTGCTATTGTTTTGTCTCAAGATGCACACTAATAATGTTTTTTTCTAAGGCATGTTTACAAAAGCCACTTAAATGCCGTGTACTAAGACCTAATCCTGGCTTAATCTAAGCATGTCTGTAAAACCAGGCCATTATTTTCTGGAAAAACCACCATCAACAGAAGTGTTGTGGTTTTCTTTATATGATTGAAAGGCTGCTTTGCAGAGCACTCTCTTGCAGTATTGCCATGTCCATATTATTGGTCTATTTTGGTCGATATTTTGATCTTATTTTCAATATAAAAGCACTTGGATTTATTTAGGTTTATTTTAGGGGGTCTTTACAAGACCATTTTCAACTAAAAACTGAAAAATATTTATGCGTTTTGGCCTTTCATTTACACGACAGTTTACATTTTCGCTTTGCTTTGAAACAATGTTTTGTAAAAAGCGCTATATAAATAAAGGTGACTTGACTTTACAGCTGTGTTTTGGGAGCATGAAAACTTTTGACAACGATACTGTTATTGCTTGTACTTTGAAACCCTTTTTCAAAAGTTTACATTTTCAGGCCCCCAATACGCCATTATCGTGTAACTGAACGGCCAAAACGCATAAAAAGTTATCCGTTTTTAGTTGAAACCGGTGTCGTGTAAACACCCCTAAAGTGCACGTTTTTGAAAGCGATACCGTGTTGACTACAAAAATGCGCATGCGTATTACGTGTTCAGTCTGTAGGCGCGTAGTTTCTTTACAAAGCGACATCGCCAACTACTGGCCTGGCAGCAGAATACAGCATTTTTTGTTATTTTCACTGATCTGTGAACGGGGATTGTGTTCACAACTTTTGTCGCCTGTACGTCAAACTTTGTTTTTAGTACATCACTGACGTGTAAACAGACCCTATGTAAAGGCTCATACCTCTTTTCCTGTGGTTTTCTTGTGCATACAAGAGAAATACGTCATTAATAACTAGTTCAGTTTGGTTCTGTGTCACTGTGACTGAACTCTATGTGTATAGAATGGGATTAAGCACTAAAAGGTGAATTGACTAAATTTTTTAGCTGTAGTGTGTATGTCTATTAGTTATAGTAACTAATCTATAATCTCGCAAGTGAAACTGAATGCTAATGTTCATCATTAATTATTGATGTTAGTTCTGCTCTAAAATGATTTAGAAAGGCTTTGTCTCATCACTTTCAGATCCACTAGAACAAAAACACTAAAGTCAGCACTGGTAAAACCACATAGAAGTACAAACGAGTCGTCTTTAGACTAAGTCACTGAGAAAGATTTGTATTTTTATCAAGTTTTGATATTCCTGACATACCATGAAGTGAAACCAAATTAAGGATGTAGTGGTATTTTGCTGAAAGCAGAGGCAATGGATACTGTCGTGATAGCTACAGTATCATAACATCAAAACAAACATGAATACAGTTGTAGAAAAGTGCATTATGGATCTTCCGATGTCATTCCTAACCGTTCACACAGGGCATTTTATCTGCATTTTCCAATGGGATTTCAGAGAACCTTCATTTACGGCACAGCTAATTTTTTAAATTGGCTGATTCAAGCTTTACATAAAACAGAAATTCTTTGGGTTTCTTTTTCTAAAAACAGCAAACACATGTTGAGCATCCCACAGATATATTCAATGCTGAATTCAGTTATTATTACCAGAAGAGTCTGTCATTTAGAGTGGTTAACCTTAATGCTGATGCTCCTCAAAGTGTTAAAACACACAAAATTACATCGTTCTGACAGCAAAACACTGGCTCGGACCAAAAACGACCTGGTTTTCACAGGTAAAATGAAAAGATGTTTCTGTTGACTTATTCTCAGAGAAATATAAATGCAGTTGAAAGTATTTTAGCCTTGAACATTAAGGCTTTAAGTGTACTCAAATGCTTCAATATACACTCAAAACCAAAGTACAATCAAAGCATTATTCAGTTGTATAAGGCATGCATGCTTGTTTCCTCAGTGCATATATGCCTCTATATTACAGTTTCAAGCCCACAGTGAAGAATCTCATACACATACACACTCATGAACAGTATTGCGACTAATGCATGTATATGATGTACAAAAAACATAACTTAAGTATCCACTGATTTATAAATCCTCTTATCACTTATATACAGGTATTCATATATAAATACTTGTATGGAATGTACGTAATTGTAATTTGCACATAAACAAGGCAGATTAAAGTAAGATGCTGCTTCCACATATTCAAAATCACAACATTATATCTTATGACATCCCATTCCTGATTTTCACTGACGTCCAGTATTTAAAGGCCATATGATTATTGTCTTCATGAGTACCAGTGAAATGGAGTAGAGGATTTGATTGAACACCAGCTCAAGCGCAGACTGGCGTTACAAAAAAGTAAAAGAAAACAAATACTCCTTTTTGTGTTGAAAGATCTTCCTCAGTCGAAGGCTGTTGGAAACAGCAGTGGTTGTTTTTTTGAAAGCGGATGAAACTACAGAGTACATGAGTTGAGACGGATGATGCCATTTAACCATTACTTAAAAGATGAAACTCGCCAGGTCACAAAAAGATGATGTTCATAAAGCATTTGTTTTTAGTCCCTGCAATATTTGAGTGTAAAATGGACAGTTGTTTTTGTGTCCCATTCTTTAAAGGGCATGAGCTACATAGGAACTGCTGAGGCAGAGATTGAAACTGCAGAGTCTGCAATTGTTCCCTTCAGACGTCAGTAGTTTCCTACCGAGATCATTCACCGTTCCCTCTTTCACTTTTTCTCAGAGATGTTTTTGTCTCTCAGCTCAAACTTGAGGCTCCTGAGATGGAACGCCGTATGATTCCTTTGGGTGTGGGCTTGGAACCAAACCACGACATCTGAAACACACACAAAACATTAGACTCAAATAGTGATTCTATCCTTCAAACACACACTCTATTCAGAAATCAGGCCAGGATATTTCAGAACGTGATTAGGAATGCACTGCTATAGAATTTTATAAATTTTTCCTTTTAATTTTTAATATCCATCCATCCAATATTGGACTTCTATTCTAAATAAAAGTCAAACTTATGTAAAAATATTTTTTTTTAAATATATAATTTATAAATATATTTTTTTTTTCTTCACAAATCCTCCACACACACACACCACAGAGTACCACAGTGTTTAAAGGGGCAGCGCGTGTAACAGGGTTCCTGCACACTTTTGAAAGTCAAATTTAAGGCTTTTTAAGACCTTAAGAAATCAAAATTAATACCGTACATTAGGGCTGTGCAGTATTGACAAAAATATATCTTGATATTTTCAACGTTTTGTTGATAATAATTAGATGATATTTTACTGATTGTGTTTTTGTGCTGGTGCCATGGCTGGTTTAGGTCTGTTGTTGACAGCTGACTCACGAAGATATGAATATTTTTCATATTCTATGCAGTGGTCAGTTCACAGCAGTGACAGAAATTAATATTTTAATTAAGGGGCAATATTTGCCACCTTAAATTGATTTTTTCAGGGGCATTTTCACCTATATATGGAAATTTTTTCTAAACTTATTTAGAGTTATGCATCACCTTTAATGTCAAATACTATCATTCAAATTAAATTATACAGTAATTATACAATAATACTTAATTATATAATAATCATACAGTACCACTGTTACCAGTCAAATTAAATCATTCAATCAAAATCCATCTTTGCAGTGCAGAGGTGACAGAAGCGGCATCAGAAGTGGCATTAATATATTTACACTCCATTTACAACTGCATAAATAAAGCTATGAGATATATAGCCTATTTTTAAATCAATATTCAATATTTAAATATGAAATGATTTCTAATTTTAACATTTTATTTAAAGGGTACTTTAAATATGAAACCGCAGCGGCAAATCACTGTTGTGAGTAAGTGAGTTGAGGGAGTCATTCATTCAACCGATTCGTTCAAACGAATCGGTTACCTAACGCAACCTCGGTTCTCTCTAGAAGAGGGAACGAGTATTGCGTAAGCAAGCTTACGCTGCGGGAAAGATTCATCTTTGCTGAGATATTGAAGCCAAAAAATTATTTCATAATTTGTATCCATTGACAACGCAGTTCCTCTGCGGCAGACCTAGAGCAGGCTAGCTAGCAGCTCATTGGTTCGCTCAGAGAGAACTGCTTAAGCCTATGGGAGAGCGGGGCTGAACCCGCTTCCAATGAGAGGCGCCCGCGCGCTCATTGCGTCATGGCCCGCCAGAATGGGCGTGGCTATGGTGTATATAACAGTCTCTCCCAGGCTTATATGTTGATTTATTTCAGCGTGAAGCGAAACGCTAGTAGCGCAAGCACGGCCGGGAACGCAATACTCGTTCCCTCTTCTAGAGAGAACCGAGGTTACGTTAGGTAACCGATTCGTTCTCTTACGAGAGGTTCTCTCGTATTGCGTAAGCTAGCTTACGCTGCGGGAACACCTGGTCAACGCCGTGCGCGCTATGAATCCACTCATGAATCCCAGGGTGATACCGGGGGATTTTTAACGTGGAGTGAATGTATTATGAGGCCGGCAGAGCGGGCACATGAAGTGTATACATAAGCATCTATGAGGCCGGCAGAGCGGGCACATGAAGTGTATAAGCATTTAAGGAGAGCACAAGGGGCGAACCGGTTGTGTGAGGGACTCCCAGTAATGCAGCTTCTTAGGGAGCTGGTCGTTAGACAGCTAGTAATTTTGCCTGCAAGGCGGGAACTTCCAAGTTGTAAAATCTGACAAAAGTGGACGGGGAGGCCCATCCCGCGGCCACACAAATGTCATGAATGGAAATTCCACAGGACCATGCCCACGATGAGGCGATGCCTCTAGTGGAGTGCGCCCTGATGCCCAGAGGGCAGGGCAGGCATTTAGATGCGTAAGCAGAGGCGATAGCGTCTACTATCCATCTAGACAGTGTCTGTTTAGAGGCGGCCAGACCTTTGGTGCGCCCCCCAAACGACACGAAAAGCTGCTCAGCGCGTCTGAACGCGGCAGCGCGCGTAGTGTACAATCTCAGAGCCCGCACCGGGCAGAGGAGATTGGCGTCGCGCTCACTATCGGATGAAGGCAGAGCCGATAGGGAAATAATCTGAGCCCTGAACGGGGTACCAATCGCCTTCGGGACATAGCCATGTCTAGGTTTGAGAATGACAACAGAATCATTCGGACCAAACTCGAGACACGCGGCGCTGGATGAGAGCGCGTGAAGATCCACCCACGCGTTTTACTGAGGACAGAGCCGTCAGAAAAACGGTTTTGAGCGAGAGGTATTTTAGGTCCACAGACTCGAGCGGTTCGAACGGGGGTGCTTTCATAGCTTCGAGAACTATAGAAAGATCCCAGATAGGAACCGAAGGGGGGCGCGGAGGGTTCATCCTCTTAGCTCCCCTGAGGAAGCGGATGACTAACTCGTCTTTGCCCAGGGACTGAGCGCGTCGGGGTTCAGAGAACGCCGCGACGGCTGCCACGTAAACCTTGAGAGTGGAGGGGGACCTGCCCTTGTCCAGCATCTCTTGAAGGAAAACAAGCAAAGACGGCACCTCGCATGACCGTGGGTCCAGATGTTTGTCGGTGCACCATTTTGAGAACACAGACCATTTAGACGCCTTCATAGAGCCTTCTCGTGGAAGGTGCTCTAGCCTGTATGATAGTGTTTCTTACTCCTTCTGGCAAATCGACGAATAGTCGTTGATCACCCATGCATGTAGCGCCCAGCGCCGTGGATGGGGGTGCCAGATCGTGCCGCGAGCTTGAGAGAGGAGATCTGCTCTGACTGGGATGGGCCACGGGGCTGTCTGCGCCAGCTGAGTGAGCTCCGGAACCCAATTCTGACTCTCCCAACGCGGGGCTATGAGGAGCACCGAGTGGCGTGTGTCCCTGATCCTCTGAATTACCTGTGGTAGCAGAGCGATCGGAGGGAATGCATAGAGCGGGCGGCGAGGCCATTCCTGGGCTAGCGCGTCCTCGCTCCTTGAGAAAAATATTGGGCAGTGAGCGTTCTCTTCTGACGCGAAGAGGTCCACCTCTGCTCTGCCGAATAGCCGCCACAGTATTTGGACCGTTTGTGTGTTCAGGGACCAGTCTCCTGAGGAGATGAGGTTCCTGGACAGTATGTCTGGACCGTCGTTCAGATGGCCCGGCACATGCGTCGCTCTGAGCGAGAGCAGGCGGCTCTGAGACCAAACTAAAATGCGGTGTGTCAGTAGGAAGAGATTCCTGGACCTGACACCGCCCTGACGGTTGAGATAGGAGACCACAGCCATGTTGTCCGAACGGATCAGGACGTGGTGTCCCCGAATGAGCGGGAGGAAGCGCGAAAGCGCGTTCTCGACCGCAAGCATTTCCAGACAGTTTATGTGTAGGGGGCTTTCCTGTGTCGACCAATGGCCGAAGGCCGGTGAGCCCTCGCAGACTGCACCCCAACCCGTGTTGGATGCATCTGTCGAGATGACCTTTCGGCGGGAAAAGGTCCCCATCGTGACGCCCTGTCGAAACCATTCTGCTACTGTCCATGGCTGCAGCGCCGTGAGACATGTCTGCGTAACTCTGATCAGCTGGCGGCCCGTGTTCCACGCGCGGTGGGGTACACGGCTGTTTAACCAAAGCTGAAGCGGACGCATGTGCAGAAGGCCCAGCTGAAGCACAGCGGAGGCTGAGGCCATGTAACCCAGCATCCTCTGAAAAATTTTCAGAGGTGAGCGGGTGCCCATCTGAAACGAGGCGGCCAGTCGCTGTACACTGCGCGCGCGCTGTGTAGACAGGCGAGCCGTCATCGTGACCGAGTTCAAATCTATTCCTAGAAAGGAAATCGATTGACTGGGTTGAAGGGAGCTCTTTGTCCAGTTGACAGAGAGGCCCAGCGTTTTCAGATGGCCGAGGAGAACTGCGCGGTGCGACAGAAGCTCCGTCTGTGATTGGGCCAAAATCAGCCAGTCGTCCAGATAATTCAATATGCGCAGCCCCTGGCTCCGCAGGGGGGCGAGCGCCGTATCCATGCACTTCGTAAATGTGCGGGGCGCCAGGGATAAGCCGAACGGGAGAACGGCGTATTGATAAACATGACCCTCGAAGGCGAAACGTAAGAATGGCCTGTGACGGGGATTTATCTGGATCTGAAAATAGGCGTCTTTCAGGTCTAGAGAGATGAACCAGTCCCCCTGGCGCACCTGCGCGAGGAGATTCCTGGTAGTGAGCATCTTGAACGGTCTCTTCATGAGCACTTTGTTCAAAGACCTGAGATCTAAAATCGGTCTGAGGCCGCCATCTTTCTTGGGAACCAGAAAATAACGGCCGTAAAACCCCGACTCGGTCATAGATGGTGGGACTCTCTCTATGGCGCCCTTTTGCAACAGCGTCGCAATTTCTGAGCGGAGCGTGCCGGCGGCCAGCGGGCTGACAGTAGATTCGAGCCGCGCGCGCGGGCGGCGGCGAAACTGTAGCAGATAGCCGTTCTTTATAATGCTTAGTACCCACGGGGAAATGCCTGGAATGGCTTCCCACGCTTTGGAGCATGCGGCTAGTGGCCGAATGGCTATATCGCCCTGATTGCTGCACATAGCGGGCTGGACACAGTGTGTGGGCGCGCTTTGAATGTGTGTGGCAACGGGATTTGCACTCAGAGAGGAGTCTATGGGCCGTGAAACAGAGCGAGCAGAGAGGGGACACGCGCACGAGCTCGTGGGCGTGTTTATGTTCTCTGATATTAGAGCGGGCTGTGCCCGTTTCATGTGATGGGGCTCTGATAGAGACACGGGATATGTTATGCTTGTGTGTATGGGTGAGCACATGATTGTGGGCACATTTTCTACACAACTGGCAAATTTTCTCTTTTTGAGATTTCTCTGGGTAGCCATAAAAACGGCTTTTTGTCGCTCGCAAGCGGGCTGGGACACCGGCTTGTTTGTGGCGGTCAACACTACAGCAGTCGGCGAAACAACGGGGACTGGCAGAGGGCGAAGCTTTGACGGCGGTCCGGCCGCAGCGGGAGAGCACCGTCGTTTTCTTGACTTTGCTAGGCAGACTTCTGATGATCAGGCTTCAGCGTGATCTTAGGTCGCGGGCCTCGTGGGGGCGGCGGTCTGCGGCGGCTGTCAGAGCGAGAGCGAGGGCGGCCGCCCTGTCTGCGCTGGGCTGTTTGAGTCTGCGGAGGGGGGCGCTGTGGTGGAGCTCTGGCAGGAGGCTCGCGAGAGCGGCCCGCGGAAGAGCTAGCGCGGCGGGGCAGAAACAAATTCATCGCCTGAGTAGCTTTCTGGACCTCAGAAAAGCGATCGACGATTCCCGTGGCAGCAGATCCAAAAAGGCCCGTCGGGGAGAGGGGCGCGTTAAGAAACGCGGCGCGCTCAGAATCTCCCATGTCGGCGAGCGTGAGCCATAAGTGTCTCTCGGCAACACAAAGGCTGGCCATGCATCTCCCCAGAGCTTGTGCGGCGGCTTTAGTGGCGCGAAGGGCGAGGTCCGTAGCACTTCTCAGATCCGTGACAGCGGGGGAGGGGTTTCTACCGCTTTCGGCCCACTCACGGAGAATATCGCTCTGTAATACTTGGAGGACAGACATAGAATGTAGCGCTGCGGCGGCCTGACCGGCGGCGGCGTAGGCGCGAGCATGAAAGCTCGAGGTCGCTCTGCAAGCTTTCGAAGGAAGCGTGGGGGAAGAGCGCCATCTAGCAGAGGGCGGGCAGAGGTGTGCGGCGACCAAGTCCTCAACGGGCGGCATGGCTGAGTAACCTTTTTCGGCGGCTCCGTCCACCGAGCGCAGCGAGGCGGATATATCTGAGCGGTTTCTAGCCGAGAGCGGGGCATTCCAGGACTTCGTCAGCTCTGTGTGAAGTTCAGGCAGGAATGGGGCGGCCCGGTTGCACGCGGGGGTCGAGCGCAGATGAAAAAAGCTGCCGTCCATCCGGTTCGGGGCCTGCTCGGGTGGAGGAGACCACTCGAGACCGAGGCGTTCGACGGCCTGTGAGAGGAGGCGCATTAGTTCCTCCTCTATCCCGGCGCGGATCCCCGCCGACTCTCTCGTGGATCCGAGAGATGACCATTCTTCACTGTCTGATGCGAGCAGTGAACAGGAGTCCTTCTCCTCTGCGGCGTCATCGGAAGCGACAGAGCGGCCACTCGGCGGCAACTGTATGTCCGGCAGGGGCGGGGAGGGAGAGCGGGAAGCGGCGGCGGCGGCCCGCATGGTTCCGCAGGGGGCTCCGGCGGCGTCTGGGAGCGGAGTTTCTTCTTACGCGGCGAAGAGGGAGGCGGCGCGGGAGCGGATTTTGCTGCCAGAAGTCGTGCCCGCAGGGACGACAACGGCAGGCTCTCACAGAAGTCGCATCCTCCATCCGCGAGGGCGAGTTCTGCGTGCTCGAGTCCCAGGCAGAGAGCGCAGATGACATGGCGGTCTCCGTCCTCGAGACGAGCGCGGCAAGAGCCGCAGGAAAAACGAGACATCTTTAAAAAGACGCTCGGCTCTTTTAGATATAAATAGAGAAAAGAGAAGGATACAGTCGTCGGATGGCGCTAGCTTGCAGGGCGGCTGAAGGTGGCGAAGACGGCCGGCTTCTTCAGGGTCCGGGAGCTCGCTAGAGTGATGCCTTCTCGACGGCGACGGCTTTTCTCAGGACAGCAGAAGCGTGCAGCTTGCTGAAGATGAAATGAATCAACATATAAGCCTGGGAGAGACTGTTATATACACCATAGCCACGCCCATTCTGGCGGGCCATGACGCAATGAGCGCGCGGGCGCCTCTCATTGGAAGCGGGTTCAGCCCCGCTCTCCCATAGGCTTAAGCAGTTCTCTCTGAGCGAACCAATGAGCTGCTAGCTAGCCTGCTCTAGGTCTGCCGCAGAGGAACTGCGTTGTCAATGGATACAAATTATGAAATAATTTTTTGGCTTCAATATCTCAGCAAAGATGAATCTTTCCCGCAGCGTAAGCTAGCTTACGCAATACGAGAGAACCTCTCGTAAGAGAACGGCTGATTCATTCGGGAAAGAAGCAAGTGATTCGTTCAAAACGCGGATTTCAGTCAAGAAATCATCGCTGTCGGTTGCATTGAGACTCTGCTACTGTTTCATTTTGAAATTATAGTCGGCGAAATAAAGGGAAAACAAACAATATTGACAATATTGTGTCTAAAAAGTAACTCAATGTTAACTTATTGTTAATTTAACTGTTGTATAACATAAATATCACACTTGGAATTGTGCACGGGAAAACGGCACTCTTTCTGATGTGATATAAGAACATAATATGATATAAATATAAGACAAAAACTAATTTGGGGACATAACAGTTACACTGCACACATCACTCAGTGAAAGCACGAGACAAATGCGATGTCAGCTCGCAGTGCCTCGTACATTGTTAAAACAATGATTACAATATCATAATAGACAATACACATCGCACACCATACGCACATAAAGAATGAACTTACAACTGAACTGACATTTACGACCTTTCTTCTCCTTCTCTCCTCTCGCGTGCAGGAGACAGTATGCTGCCGCGACTCGCGAGTGACGCGAAATGTCACGTAAATTAGCAAATCCACAAAGATAGAATAATAAATTTAAAAAAATACGTACGCTAATTAGATAGTTTTAATTTGGAAAGCTTTTAGATATGTCTAAGTCAAAGTGTCATCTAAAATTTAAGACCCTTCATAAGTAAAAATAAGACTTTATAAGACTTTTTATGGTCTTAAATTTTAAAAATCTAATTTAAGACTTTTTAAGGATCCGCGGGAACCCTGTGTAATGTAGCACAGTGATGTGCAGTGATTTCCAGCTGGGTTGAGCTATAAATACCTGCCAGCTGCTATTCCTGACCTGTGTCACTGAGAGCTAATGGTTTGATTCGGTGCGGTGAGCCAGATATCCTGACCCACATTGTTATCTGCCTTAGCAGAGTGGCCTAGTTAGCTCAAGGGTCCGTGGGAGAACGCTGCCGGGTGTGATGAGGGTTGAAAAGAAAGCAAGCTGACTTTCTACATGTCGTCCTCCATCATACTTCGACTTGGTTCTCTTACACACCTTGTACTCCAGTGTCTGTTTGAGCATGTCCTCTTCATCTTTTGTGAAATGCAGAAGTACTGAAACAGCTCTGATCAGCTGGAAAGCCTGAACAGAGAGAGAGAGAGAGAGAGAGAGGTAATATCTCATTCATTCAAGCATCACTTACAGGTACACTAGTCCAGAGTTTAAAAATCACTGATGCCTATACTAACCGGATTGTATTAAGAGGATTATTAGGGTAAATAATGTGCCGAAAAAAACATTTATAGGACAACAAAAGATGATTGGATGTACACTATAAAAGTTTGGGTCAGTAAGAATTGTTCATGTTTTGAAAGATGGCTCTTTTTGCTCACCACGGCTGCATTCATTTGATCAAAAATACAGTAAAAACAGTAATATAGTGAAATATTACTACAATTGAAATGTTTTTAATATATTTATTTCTTTGATGGCAAAGCTAAATTTTCACCAGCCATTACTCCAGTCTTCAGAAACAAGCTTTTTAAAAGTTGAACTTCTTTTAACTTGAGCGCTGTATTTTTAGAATGCCGTGTCATCCACGAGATCACAACAACGGTTAAATGTCTAATCTAGCACGTTTACATTGGAAAAACACATTCTGTGTGAACAGCCCCTTTGTGCTCAAGAAACATTTCTTATTATCACTGTTATTATAATTTGAGCATTTAAGTGAAATAGAATCTTTTGTAACATTATATAATGTCTTTACTGTCACTTTTGATCAAATTAATGCATTCTTGTTGATTAAAAGTACTAATTTATTTATATATATAAACTACTGACCCCAAACTTTAGAAAGGTAGTGTACATGTTTTTTGTTTTTGTTTTGTTTTTGTAATCCGAACAGGTCAGAAACCGATCAAGCCCTCACCTCTGCCTCTCTGGATGACATGAACTTCAGCACCACGTGTTTGAGGTACTCAAAGTTGATCTCTCTTGTGTCGGTGAGGTCTGAACTGTTGGTGACTGTGGTGTTGGAGGTGATGGGCGGCAGGCCTGGGGTTTGAGGGAGTCCTTGAGTTGGGGTTGGAGCTGTGGTGGGCATCTGTGTCTCTGAGAGCATCTTATCGGCCGATCTCTCCTGGAGTCTCTCCCTCATCTCCGAGTCAGGATCTGGTTTCAGTTTCTGTTGCATAAACACGTGAGGAAATGTTTGCTGACAGCTGACATGGACTGAGTTTCCTACAGTACACTGACAAATGCATCTGAATAAACACACGTACCAGCTCTTTCTGTAGTGTCCTCTTCAGTTCTGCAAGCCTCTGCTGTAACTGCTTTATTGTCTGACAAAATAAATATAAAAACATATATATATATATATAGTAGATTGTTTGGTCCCACTTTATATTAAGTGTCTTTAACTACTATGTCCTTACATTTAAATTGATCATTTGATACAATGTATGCATTCATGTTTGTACATTGTACTTAAATTAAAAAAAATACCTGCATGTAATTACAGCTGTCATTTATTTCTGTAATTGGATATTTATTTATGCCTTTGACCCTTCTCTTAACCCAAATTATAATTAAAATAGGGTAATATTATTGGTGAATATAATTTTCCACCTCCAGTGCAAGCTTGGCTATGTCAGCAAAGTTGGAGAAACGTATTACATTTGTAATGAAAATGTATACATATATATGTATTATTTTTTACAGTAATATGTATGAATGATTGGTGCACAATGAAACTATACATATTAATTAAATAAACAAATAGGGAATTATTTTATTCTGTCTTTTTAATACAAGTGCATTTTAAACCACTTAAAACATTCTCCAAATAACTGATGTAATTAATTTAAATAATGTATTGTGGTAAAATATGTTCTCTGTATAAATTATGCTCTTAAATAAAATTACAAGTTCATAATTCAAAAAAAAAAATGTTAAAGTGACCCTTTTATGCCCATTTAAAGGCTCTTATTTATGTTTTGGAGGTCTTCAATAAAAGATTTACATGCAAGGAAACATAAATAAAAATTATGATAATTTACTCAGCATCATCTATTTTCTCAGTGTCAGAAATGGTTTGATAAAGGATTCAGTCTCTCTAAACTCCTTTCCACACGAGCCTACTCTGCTCTGATTGGTCAGATGGCCCATTCTGTTGGGATTGGTCGACCGCTTTTACAGGGCGTGTCAGAAATGAAACACCCATTACCATATCTGAATTTTAGCTCTGAAGGCTTCCTCAGCACTTGAATACACAGTGATACGAACAGTAACAATGGCGTAGGTTTTACCATAGAAATTCAAGACGGAGTCCTCATTCTTTGGAAATGCATGCAAAGTTAATTTGCTTTCGTAGCGCATAAAACAGATATTTTTGACATGTCGACAACACGAACAAAACTCTTTCGGGCCTCAGCAACAACTACAGTGTTTACGGGTCAAGGTAGATGTAGTTTGCAAGCAGCAAGTTTGCTTTGCAGACCTTTTACCTTAACAAACAGTTAGGTTACATTACAGATGTAATGTATCTGTAGATTACAGATCAGAATACACACAACATGAAAGCTAATATCCAAAAAGAATAATAGGGGCACTTTAAAATCTCTGATCTGCTTAGAACTTAATTTCAGTGCTTTTCTTTGCTCTCACCTTGTTTTTTTCAGCCAGTTGTTGCTCGAGGTCTTTATTGACCTTTTGTAACTGGTCAAGATCACTTGCAGTAACCGTCCCGTTCTGCTCACCATCACACTCGTCTGCATGTGACTGTGCTGTTAATCTCAACACCTCACCCTCCAGATCAGACACCTGCCACACACAAAGAGATATGTCAATACAAAAACATCAAATTGCTAAGACATTGTATCTAACAACAAGCAGCTCAGGTGGGTGAAAGCACACACTGACCTGGGACTGGTAAGAAGAGAGTTGCTGTGTTTGTGTGAGGACTTCCTGCTGCAGTGATGTCAGCTGAGAGGTGCGTTCTCGCTCTCTCTCCTCAGCCTCCAAACGACGAGACTCACACTCAGCCTGCAGAGAAGACAGACTGCTACGGGCTGCCTTCAGCTCTGACACACACAAACACACACAATAAGAAACAGAAGCTTTTTAATGCTGACCATTATAAAACACATAAACGTTCTGAAGATGGTTCTTTTAATACATTGCTCACACTAATTACCAGTTTAAATAATATAAACAAAATCATTGAACCGACCCATTAAATAAGTCAAAGCAGTTACTAAATTAACATCTGACTCTTTTGTCATGTCTGAATTTGGAATGAAGCAAGAAATGATCTGAAGCCGTTTTGTGTTCTTAAGGAATCTTAGTATCACTAGCAGAAGTTTAGTATCAAAATCAGTATATATATATATGGTCAGAATTGTTTGCCCCCTTGGTAAATATGATCAAAGAAGGATCAAAGATGGGTGTAAAAAATAAATCTGCATTGTTAACCCTTTAAAAAAATGTAACCTTTTATTAAAGTAAAAGAATTGAAAGCGGGGGGGGGGGGGGAGAAATCACACCAAATAAATGTTTTTCTTCAAAACACATTGAGAACAATTATTTCCCCCCTTTTATTAGAGCATATTGCAGGTAAAAAAAAATATATATATATATAACCTTGTATATACCATATGAAAAGTTAATGCAGAATTTAAAATGTTTTAAAACGACATAAGGGCACTAATTTAGTAGATAAAGTGAGCGTTTCTTTGACTGCTCATAAAAACGGCTTTTTTTTCAACATCGCGTCATTTTAATAATAATAATTATTGGCTCCCTGTTATTAAATACTTTTTGCAACCTGCAATGGCATCTGCAATGGCCATCCCAGTCCCTGACCTGAACCCTATAGAAAATGAGTGTGCTGAACTGATGAGAAGAAGCTCACTCATCAGGCATTATAGGAGAAGACTCATGTATTTCATAATTTGATCCCCCCCCCCCCGCAAAATTTTGTAATTAAAAATAAAACAGCTAATAAACAGCTAATTATGGAGGGGTTAAACCAGTTTCTTTCCTGCTGCCAAAACACATCTGGTCCCTCACCTTCCTTCAACGAGTTTAGTTCTTCCTCCTTTGCCCCTAAATCCTGAGAAAGACGACTCACTTCCTGTTCCGCCTTCTCAAGAGACTCTGTCATTTTGCTGACCTATAAAATACAATAAATTAAGTAAAACCAGTGCATGACTTTTTGAGTGAAAAAAGTATGCATATAAATATGCCAGTGAATTAACCTGCTGTTGGAGTTCTTCCCTCTGTTTTCTGGTTTCCTCCAGAGCTTTGGCAATTTCAACGCTGACCGTCTGTCTGCTCCTCAAATCCGCCTGTCACACAAACAGATATATGTCACACAAATTCTATACTGGTCAGCAACACGACTCAAGCTCAAAAAATACCTCTCGAAACGTGCACAGTAGGACTGGGCGGTATGACTGACTGGATGGTCAACCAGTAGGGATTATGATGGACCGTTTTATAATATTAGCTGTACTGTCCTTCGGTTTTAACTTGCACTACCTTTCAAAAGTATGGGGCAGAAAGATTTTTTTTTTTAAAGAAATTAATACTTTTATATAGCAAAGATGCATTAAATTGATCAAAAGTGACAGTATTTACACATTTCTAATTTCTATTTCAAATAAATGCTGTTCTTTTGACCTTTCTATTCATTAAATAATCCTGGAAAAAAAAATTTTCAACATTGATAATAATCAGAAATGTTTCTTGAGCACCAAATCAGCATATTAGAATGATTTCTGAAGAATCATGTGACACTGAAGCCTGGAGTAATGATACTGAAAATTCAGCTTTGACAACAAAGGAATAAATTACATTTTAAAATACATTAAAGGGGTCATATAATGGTACATGCACTTTTACAAGTTGACTGTACTGAAATGTGTGTTGGCAGTGCCTGTACACAACCATCATATAATGATAAAAATCCATCCAGTGTTTTTGTTTTAATCTCCTTATATGTTTTCCTGTCTCAAATCGAGCCGTCTGACCATGTGACGTCACACGGTCGGACGCCCCTCCCACGATTGTTGATTGACAGCAGCGTTTCAACATAGACCCGCCCTGAGCGAGCTGTCATCATAGTCCCTTATTGTTGATACACTGGAGCAGAATGGCGTCTAAGCGATTGTGGTGTTCTGTTCTTGGGTGTAATAACGAACACAGCAGTCATTTTGATGTTCCTAAATCCGAACCGCAGAAGACGCAGTGGCTGAGTTTTGTTTTCGAAGGGAATATTCTCCACGAACAACGTCAATGCGTTTCTATGTACGACGTTCTCAATATAATTCATAACCCCACGTTTATAATGAACAACGCGTTATGGTTATTGTGTTATTACATACTATGTATGCAGGTGTTGAAGTTAATGTGGTAACACTACACTAAGTTTACTTTTGTAGATAGTTTATAACGTTGTCTGTTACTGATTAAGAAGTAATGTCAAAAAATCAAATTGATACGGTTGCACAGATGTGTCCTCGGAGACTCCCGCTGCCATTCTTTCTCAAAAATATACCCTCAACTGTTGTCAAGGCAACACTCCACGTGTGTTGTGTCAAAACACCCCACAGAACAGAGGGGCGGAGTGAGCGAAGCTCTATTATCATTTAAAGACACATGCACTTAAATGGCGTGCAGAAAACAGAGCTGTTTTTGACCAGGTAAAATTAGTGTTTTCTTACAATACTAATGATAATTTTTAATTAAAGTATATTACAAACTTTTCATTTAGACCCTAAAGAATCATATTAACTTGTATGAAAATGGCATTATATGACCCCTTTAAAGTAGAAAACAGTTATTTTAAAATGTAATAATATTTCACAATATTAAGTTTTTGCATTTTTGATCAAATAAAGAGACTTCTTTCAAAATCTTATCGACCCAAACATTTGAATGGTAGTGTTACATAGTGAATCTGTTTGTGCAGATGCAGATGATTCTCACTCTAGACTGGTCGAGTTCTGCTGTCAGTCTCTCTACAGTGCTGTCAATCTCAGCTTTGCTCTTCAACAGTGAGGCCTTTTCCTCCTCCAGCAACCGCTTGAGAGAAAGACACAAACTTTTAATAATGTTCCCATATTAAGTTCATGATAGTCAAAGAAACACGAGTGATGTGTTACACACCAGATTGTCCTGATGCTTGTTGACCTCGGTTTCTCTCTCTCTCTGTAGAGCAAGAAGTTCCTCCTCCAGCCTGGCTGTTTTCTCCAAGCCTCTCTGTCTCTGTGTCGAGACCTGCTGTTGTAGTCGCTCTCTCTCCTCCGACCACTCCACCTGCTATGGGACCAAAGGTCAAAGGTCAAAACTCTAAGGCAAATTAACAATAAAGCTGATCTGTAAGACAGACACAGAGCTGCCTGACAAGCCCATTTTTTAATAACCCTAAACACCATAACATCTTTTCCTCATCTAATGCTGCCGTCCCAGTAAGTATGACCGATCTCAGACAGAAGAGGGCAACATTTCAGCACAAACAGTTGGTAGTAGTAACAAACCGATGGACGGAACTGAACAGGCTATTGGGACGTTTGGTGAGACTTTGACTGACATAATGTACCAGTTTTTCTGTGTGCGTTTCACTGTCTTCGAGTTGCTGTTGCAGACTCTTCATCTTCTCAGCGCAGTCAGCCAACCTCTGCTCCAGTTCTGAGATCTGACAGAACACATTCACATCATTCAGATCAATCAGCCACGGTCATGTGATGTGTGGTTAACTAGAGAATCGTATTGCTCTCACCTGTGCGTCTGTCCTCTCTTTGTAAGCCCTGGACGAATCGTCTTTGTGCTTGACCAGAGTCTGCAGATCTGTGATGCTGGCTTTCTGTCGAGAGATCTGGAAACAAATGAGAAACAGGAATTCTCTCACTAATAGCTGTATGAAGCAATACAGTATAGCAGCACTAAGTACTGAACAGTACAGTACAGTGAATCAGTTTGATTCGCAAACCATAGATATTTGACTCCATTCCAAAGGGTTTTTGCAGATTCAAATCTACAATTAAATATTCTACGTTACCGTTTAAAAGTTTTGGGGTTAGTAAGACTTTTTTTAACAACATTAATACTTTACATTAATAATACACATTAAATTGATCAAAAGTGAAAGTAAAGACATTTATAATGTTATAAAGATTTCATATAAATGCTTTTTTTTTTTTTTTTTTTTTTATTGATCTAAGAAAAAAATGTTTTTTTGGTTTCCACAAAAATATTAAGCAGCACAGCTGTTTTCAACAGTGATAATAATCAGAAATGTTTCTTGAGCACCAAATTAGAATGATTTCTGAAGGATCGGGAGACACTGAAGACTGGAATAATGATGCTGAAAATTCAGCTTTGATCACAGGAATAAAATTACATTTTAAAATATATTCAAATAGAAAACAGTTGCAATAAATTGCAATAATACTTCAAATATTACTGTTTTTACTTTTTGATCAAATGAATGCTTCTATCAAAAACTTTTAAATGGTAGTGTATAATATGTTATTAAAATAGTAAAATACCAAAAAACAGATGTTTACTGAACCAAAAGTAACATGAAAGGAAACATTAATTAAACATAACAGGCTATTTTCTTTTTTTTTAAAAGATTGTACTTATTTACACGACTATTTCTGGCCTGAAAATCATTTAAAAACGACTTGTAATAATGTAGAGCAGCGAATGAGGTTAGATGCTGGGTTACCTGGGCTTCCAGTGAACTGACTGCTGTGGTGTGATTTGTTCTGGTCTCCAGTAACTGACCTCTGGCCTCCTCTAACCTCTGCCCTAATGCAGACTTCTAAACACACACAAACAAAACATGCGGATATTAGATGACTGAAACTGCAGTAAGATGAAAGGCATGTATAAACACGTGTCCTCTGACCTCTTTCAGCAGTTCCTGTAGGTGTTCATCCTGAGAGTAGTTTGCTTCTAGTCTCCTCTCTAAGGAGGCGGCCTTCTCCTGCAGATCAGCCAATAGACGCTCTCGCTCCTCTTCTGTCACTGCAACCTGACCAATCACAGTATGGTATGAAGAGTTATACCAAAGTGACAAAGAAATAGAGAGTTGCATATAGGTCAATCCATTCACACACACTATATATATAACTTAGCATCAGGGCTTAGGAACAGGACATATTTTTGGGTCCAAAAACAGCTATATGCATGCAATGAAAGGGAATAAAGCACAAGGGTGTTAAGATGCATTATTTAAACTGTCTTTACCTTGACACTCTGTCTAAAAGACAAACTGGATATAAAATGGATCGGGATGGAAAGCAGACAAATGTATTTTGCATATAGTTTATTCTGATGTAATTTTATAACCTACAGGTTTTGATTGGATGCCGCTCACACATGAGCCTGAATAATTTATCACATTCTCATATAGAGATGTTCCGATACCCTTTTTCCCTTCCCGATACCGATTCCGATACCTGGACTCAGGGTATCGGCCGATACCGAGTACCGATCCGATACCTGGGTCTGTACAGTATCTATACAGCTGCAATTCATACTAGCACTGTATGAATTGATAGAATTATTTTATGGTGTGCTTTAGACTTATCCCTTAATTAAACATGAACAAATACATAGAGTGAACTAGAGTATTTTTATTATCTGACATACATTTCACAGCAATATATTATTTATCTTTCTTAAATGAAAAAGAACTTAAAATGCAGCCACACATCTACTGTAAACTGAAAAAAGGTATTTTAGATTTACAATATATAACTGTATAAAAAAAGTGCAACAAATAAATCTAGGAATCTAAAAAAAATGATATATGAATAATATAAGAAAATTATCTCTTTATAATTTAAGGTCCATAAACAGTTGTCAAATAAACGGCATTTCAGTTTTGACATCGGCTGGTCATCCAGAATAATAAACTTAATAACTTACATGTTGTGTCGGTTATATTTATGATCGCTCGTTGGCTGTCTTTTGAAAACATTTCTCTTCGTTTGAATGAAGCTTTCAGAGATTGTTGATTCTGGCGCGGCTCATCCTTCTCTGCCCTTGCCTTTGTGTAATCGTGTTCTGCGGGGTTACTCGGTGTTACTTGAAGTTGCTAATACTTGTTCCAATCCACCCCTCGAAATTGCAGTATGGCATATATGAGACATGTCGCCGTTTTACTACCTGGTTGTCCAGTCTGAAATACTGCTAAACAGCGGACATACTGCAGGGCGCGCGCGCGTTTTCTTCTTCGCTGCTCTAAACAGTGGTTGCTTGTGTGGCAACAGCACGACTTCCTGTGTTGCCACAAGCAACCACTGTTTAGAGCAGCGAAGAAGAATTGAGCTCCGATTTGCAGCGTTACGCAAAGCTAGCGTGCATAACTAGTTATTGTTTAAGAAAATGGTATCGGATCGGTACGCGGATAGTAGTACTCGCCGATACCGATGCCAGAATTTTTATTGGTATCGGCGGCATTTCCGATACTAGTATCGGAATCGGAACAACTCTATTCTCATACAGTAATTTTCACGTGCAAATGCGAGTGAATACTTTACATTATTAGTATCAAGGAATTCTTTGTTGAGTCAATCAGACCTTGTTCTTGTGCTGCTCATGCTGTAGCTTTAGCTTATTGTGTTCAGACTGGAGATGCTCCATTGATTTCTCTAGTGCATTTGCATTGCTTTGTGCCTGGAAAGCAAAAGAAACAATAGAATGTGGAAATTATTTTTATCATACCATTCAAGGAAAATTGAAAACATTGAAAAACATATTCCAGTTTCTTTAAACAGACATTGCTTTGGGAGTGTATGGTTACGTCAGGAACAATTTATGCAAGTGAAAGCAAGGGTTTAAATATTTATTCAACAGATTATTTTATATTAGTCAAAGACGATGCAATTATTGCTTGATATTTCTAAAAAAAATAGTTATACAAGAGATGTAAAATGTCAGCAATAAAATAAAGACCAAACCCAAGCAATAGAAGAAATCAAAATAATAAAATATGCAAATATTGGAAATAATTCAGTAATTGGTTTTAATAATAATAAAAAAAGATTTCTTCTTTAAAGGGACACTTCACCCATTTGCATTAAGCTTTGTATCTTTAGAAACCCAGTCATATTTTTGAATGGTCATGGTTTATTCCCTTATTTTCCCCTGAGATGGGAGAAATAAGGATTTAAGTGTTCCACTTCCTGCTTTTTATGACGTAAAAATCGTCATTTTGCGTCATAAAAAGCAGGAAGTCCCATTTCTTTGTATAAGGGTTGAGACTACAAACACTAGCTCATCATTTACTCAGGGTGTGGGACCCACTCACGCTACAGACCTATTACAGATCAGTGGGTGGGACTTCACTTGCAGATACTGAAATCAATATCCGCCATCTTGTTTAGAAGCTAAGCTAACAAGCGCTGTGGAGATAGGAAGTTACGACAATTACGGAAGAAACTAAACATGATATGGAAGAAGAGGATTTTGAAATTCTGCTGCTCGAATCCGCTGTCCGTGGCTATCTTTACGAGCCGCAATATAGTGAAGAGCAGCTGAGGCTGATGGAGGAACAGGAGGCGGCTGCCTGTCGCGGACGAGGAGCCCGGACTGGCTCGAGCTGGGCGAACTGCTGGTGCCTGTGCTCTCGCTGTGCGCTACGGACACAGATAGAGTCCGTCTGCTGCAGAGAATTTCAACGATAGCAGTTTCTCCTGGACGAAATCTCTGAATCAGACGAGCACACGGACGTTTGTGTTGTGATGTGAACCATCCTAGTGTCACACTGCATATGTTCTGACTGAACATCCAGGTATCATGCAATAATTCACCATATAGAAAGAGATCCAAACGAGGAGTAATGTCAATTCACTTGACAATTCACTTGACAATTCAGTTTGCCAATGTAACAGGGTTCGTTTTTGTTGGAAGAAGGAGGCGGGAACCGGCAAACATTTAAACATTTTAATATCGCGCCGTCCTCTCACGTCCCTCACCCTCGTCCTGCTCGCCACAGCCAACTAACTAGAAATTTTGTGTGAAATGAATTTCAAACTCTTTTGGCAGCTAGCCTTGTAGACGGAAGAGTGATTTCTCTGATGTTTGCGCTGTTCTGGATTAGTGGGAGTGGCTTGCAGAGCTGTGCAATGTGGTGCATTGTGGGAGTTGTTGTCTTACATACAAATGCGCCCTAAAGTTATTTTCTGTCTTTTCTCGGTCAAGAGGGCACCAAATTCAAAATTTCTTTTACATTTCGACTACATATATGACCCACTTTCAATAAAGATTAATGTTGAAATGGGTAAAATGCTCCTTTAAAGGGTTAGTACATCCAAAAATGAAAATGATCCCATAATTTACTCACCCACAAGCCATCCTAGGTGTGTATGACTTAAGTCTATCAGCAAAACACAACTGGAGTTTGATTGTGCTGAAACTGAAAAATATAAGCTCTTTATAAAGAGCCATTCCAAGCTTTATAATGGGAGTTAAAAGAACCTGAGTTGCGCCAGGTCAAAGGTCACTCTTCTGCCAGAACTAGACTCGGGTGCGACCGTTACCGGAAGCCAGTGATTATAGTTTAAAGCTGCAGTCCGTAGCTTTTAAAAAAATTATCCAAAATACATATTTGAGAAAATACATAACAGCCAGTGTTCAAAACTATCTGCTTGCCTTAGCTCGATTCAAAGCGGTAAGCTTGTAATAATGTTTTTAATTTCAGTGGAACTGGTGGATTTCCGCGGGAGATTTGAGCATGTCTTCGCGTCATTACGTCACATCTGTACACATAAAGGAGGAGTCTCGGCTAGTAGGCTATATTGAGTCATTACGCCACATCTGTACACATAAAGGAGGAGTCTCGGCTAGTAGGCTATATTGAGTCATTACGTCACATCTGTACACATAAAGAAAGAGTCTCGGCTAGTAGGCTATATTGAGTCATTACGTCACATCTGTACACATAAAGAAGAGTCTCGGCTAGTAGGCTATATTGAGTCATTACGTCACATCTGTACACATAAAGAAGAGTCTCGGCTAGTAGGCTATATTGAGTCATTACGTCACATCTGTACACATAAAGGAGTCTCGGCTAGTAGGCTATATTGAGTCATTACGTCACATCTGTACACATAAAGAAGAGTCTCGGCTAGTAGGCTATATTGAGTCATTACGTCACATCTGTACACATAAAGAAAGAGTCTCGGCTAGTAGGCTATATTGAGTCATTACGTCACATCTGTACACATAAAGAAAGAGTCTCGGCTAGTAGGCTATATTGAGTCATTACGTCACATCTGTACACATAAAGAAGAGTCTCGGCTAGTAGGCTATATTGAGTCATTACGTCACATCTGTACACATAAAGAAAGAGTCTCGGCTAGTAGGCTATATGAGGATGGTGGAGGTGGAGATTTATAGCCTTTTCTCACAGCACTTGATATAATTAAACGTATCAATTTGATGGCGGATCCAGAAAGGTTCAAACGACAATCACCAGAGACAACAGACTCACCCGCTGTAAAATGCAAAAGACTTCGTTCGGACTTCGGAGTGGCTACAGAAAACAAGAGACTGCAACCGGACCCATGCGAAAACAAGGATACATATCGGAAGGACATTACATGTAGTCACGCAATGCTGACGTTGTTAACTTTGAGAACAAAGTATAATTTGCACGGTTTTGCGTGATTTGATAACTTATAAGCGATTGTTAGATTTAATCAGCGCGATTTACTGCAATGTCAGAACCAGAACAAAAGTGGATGTTTCTTACTTGTTCAGATGACATTTTCCGGTGAAAATTCTTATGTTGGTCATACTTCCAAAAATAATAATCTGTGATTCTGAATGACAGGATCCACACCGGCGGGGTGACTGACAGCCTCACAGTCTCCTCAAACATTGTGTTCATCCGCGCTGTGCCGTGTTGAGGGTGTCGAAGTACAACTCACGTAAAATTGACAATTCCGCGAATGACTGCAATTGCAGATTTCGAACAGAGATGGCGACAAAGAGGAAAAACTGCAGACTGCAGCTTTAAAAGAGTTATAAATATGGATATTCCTCTTAACGCATCGCTTCGCTTCAGAAGCCCTTTATTAACCCCCTGGGGCCGTATGGATTACTTTTATGATGGATGGATGTACTTTTTGGAGTTCAAAAACTTTTTAATATAACTCTGATTGTATTTGGCTGAAAGAAGAAATTCATATACACCTAGGATGACTCGAGGGTGAGTAAATCATGGGCTCATTTTCAATTTTGGGTGAACCTTAAAGTACACCATAAGCAATGTCATGACAATGTTATATGCATACAAGTAATTTATAAATAAACGTGAAAGAAATGAAAACACTTATATGGGAGTGGTGACTATATGCTCCCAAAAGTAACCTTCTTGGCTTCTGAGTGTCATCTGTGTTGATGAAGAGCTGAAAGTTGTCAAGTGCCCACCTTCTGGAAATCCTGTGAGACCTGCTGGATGAGCTGCTGTAACTCCTGCTCTCTCCTGTCCAGATCCACAACCCTCCTCTCAGCCTCCGCTCTCTCACTCAACAACTCATCCCTGAGAGAGACAGCCAGACACAATTACAGAAACTGAAATAAATAAAGCAAACTCCACAGATGCACAGAATAATCTGACAGCAATCGCTTTTTCAGAAGGAAGCCTTGAAAGTGGTTATTTGTTTAATGAATATTTCAACACTCTTTGAAACATTTCATCCTGTTTCAAATATTTTGAAGTAGGACTAGGAATGAATCAGGGTGATTGACTAGATGACCTAGATTTAAAATCTTTAAAATTATATTTTTGTTGAGACGGTCATATTCCGTTCCATTTTGTTGCTTGGCTTATGCAAATTAGTAGTTTTGCACACCCTTATTTTTAAGTCTGAAGAACATTGGCTATGTTTGCACAACTTTTGTTTCAATCGGACTGAATTCAGATTGGGTTAATGTGCGCGTTTATATGTCACAAGCTTCAAATCAGATTAGATTTTTTGACGTGCACACTGCACTAGAGTTTCCCGCTGTTTGTGCATAATAACCATTCTCATACATCGGTTCTTTATTTGTTTTAAACAGCAGATTTTATATTTATCCATTTATTCATAATTTGGAGACAATGACATATGAACCATTGTGTCGTGCTGTTTATATTTATTGCGCAGTAAAAATGCCCCTCCCCGCGCCCTAAACCAGTCGTCTGTGGATGAGAGTCTGAAACAAGGACTGGTGGGACGTTGTCCTGCTCCACTTCACAGACGCTGAGTGAAAGGAGAATTTTAGAATGACGGGACACTCATTTATATGACACTTTATTCAACAGGAAGAACAGCTCGTTCCGTGCGTCATACGTCATTACGCTCTTTGTACCTCATTGCACATGCGCATTCCTTTCAGTTCCGGTTTTCAATCCGATCAAGTGTTTACATGTCCTCTCGATCGGATTAGAAAAGGAATAAACCAACCCTTTCAATCCGATCGAAATTTCATTCGGATCGAGCTCAATCGGATCTATTAAAGTGTTTACATGAAGGCTTTTCAGTCCGATTGAGTCGTCAACCCGATTACTAATGGATCATTTGGTTGCATGTAGACGTAGCCATTGATCTTTGATAAAATGAAGTCAAACCTTATTTTACATTCTCACAATTTGGAAGTCAAGATCTCCTGTGCAAGTTCTCCACACACACCTTTGAGCCTGTAGCTGTGAGTTGATCCTGCACATCTCCTCGTGTTCCTCTCCCACCTCGTACAGCTTGTCTTCGGTTTGGCTTAGGGTCAGTCTCGCTATGTTCAGCTCCTCTCCTCTCATTCTGAGCTCTTTCTCCCGATGACTCAACTGTTCCTCTCGCTTCAGCAGCTGCAGAACAAGTGCCCACTAACGAATTTGTTCTTGTTGTCTATTGCAATGAATATGAGCTACTCCAGTCTTGCGTTTTCAGACACGGCTTGTTGTTAGATTAAATATTCCTTTAACTTGGATAATATGCATCAGTGTAAAAATGATTGTTGAATGCAGAAATGTAGGTTTGTGTATAATTTTTCAAACTATGTTTTTTTTTGCTATATACAACTAATAAAAGAACACACAAGGTTGACTGTGCTGACCATGTGTTTGACTTTAGCCAGTTCCTGCTGCTGAAAGCCCTCCAGCTCATCCAGATCATCTCTCTTCTGGAACAGTGTTAAACTCTGCTCTGTCATCTCGTCTAACCGAGCGGTCAGTGACAACTTCTCCTGTTTGAGAGAAAGAGGACAAAGCAATTATGATTTATTAGGATATTAGATGTGAATTACAAAACACTAATTAGAGCGACTTTATGCAATACGTCAAAAAGCATCTTAACCTGCTCCAGTGAAGCCAGCTTTTCCATCCACTCCTGGTCTTTCTTCTCTAATGCTAAGGCCATTCCTTCTGCCATCTTGGCTCTGTTAGACTGAAAAGCTTCGTTCTGGTCCTGAAGTTTGCGCATGGATGCTGGATGAAAACAAAAACAAGTCAAAAGCTTACATTTTTCAGAAATCCTTCTTAAAGAAATAATCCAGATCATTGTCAACATAATGTCTATGGGCCGTTAATACACTTATAATGGAAGCTTAGCAGAAAAGAGGTCTGTAGGGTTTAAAAGCAGAAATTTGCAGCTTGTCTTTTTGTTAAAGCACATACATTAATTATTCAGCAATAGAAATGTTTGAAAGTAACCCGGGAATATTCCTGTGACTCTAAAAACAGCTTTAAACAGACATAACATTATAACTCAGTGGTTAAGTGTTATCACAGATGGTAATGTTAGACATTATGTAAAGTAAATGTGTTACATATCATGTAACACATCATGTATTATTTTTGTTACCTTTGTTAGTGTTGCATTAAATGTTATTAGAGACATAAATTCATTAAATGAAATGAAAAGAACAACAACATTGCTTAATTTCCAGACGTCCTTGGTAGTAAAGCTGTAAAACACATTGTTAGTACATGCATTTATTTTTATTCAATTGTTTTATTCAATTCAGTGCATTTCTCCTCTTAATTTGGGTCTATAAATGGGGTCTGTGCTTTCAGATCATGACGTTTCGGAGCAAAACAGCATCTTATATTACCTTGTTATAGGCACAATCTACAATTGCTGAAAAAATCATGTCATAAAAAGTGGCCACCAACAGCATTTGTGGCATATTATTGATTAATTTACCAAAAAGAATCATTGACTAATCCATCAGCTTTTTTAAGCAAAAAAAAAAATTTGCATGGGGGAATTGCATGATTACAGTAACAAATGGTATTATATTAATATAATGTTGTTATAGTTTATTCATTTGTTTTTATTATTATTATTATTAATGACTAGCGTGATAGAATCACTTACTGACCTTATCTTTGTAAAGTTACATCAGATGTTTATCTACCCAAATAAGTATTCTTGGGATGGTTTTTCTATGTAAACATGCGCTAGATGGATGTGTTTGACCGCGCTCACATCTCGCATCTTTTGCAGCGCCTCACGCAAGAAACAGCGTTCTAAAAAAAAAGCGGTCTAAAAAAGTTAAAAGTGCAACTTTAAAAAAAAAACATCTCTAGACTTGTCATTTTCTCAGTTACACTGTCATGCGTCTCGTGTTTTTCACAGCAAAAACATGTTCTGTGTGAACTGGCCATTAGTAGTCACATGTCAGCTTATTTACTGTAACCCTCCTAAGCTATTCGTTTTTAATGTACACTCACTGTTGAATGCGTTAACTCCAAGGATGTGTTGTAGTATTACCCCTTCATTTTGTGTGTTTTCTGCATTGTAACTGAATTTTTGTGACAAATTATGTAACAAAAAGTAATTTTTATAGTCTCCCGTTGATGTCTATGAAAACAAAATATTTAAAAAAAACACACATTTTATTGTCTGGGGTCTCTAGAGTTTTATTTTTTTCACACTAACATACAACCTGATATCATTCCAATTTATTTTATTGTTTGTAGAGCTAGGAAGTGTCAACCATCACATCAAGTCTCATGCCATTTAGATTTTTTTTTTTATTTCAGCAAATGTCATTTGGGGTCAAAAAGACCCTGAATAGCTTTAAAGGGTTAAACTACTTAGGGTAGAAATAATTTTCTGTGGTAATGTTCATGATTGCAAATGCTGTTGATAGAGCTTAACTTAATAGAACCCAGACCAAGAGGTTTGTGATAAAACAATTGATATAAAACAAGTGAATAAACCGATTAACGGTCTTCTTTTTCATTTTTTTTTTCTGATCAAGAACCAACTTTACTTGTCTATAAGTTGATCATGTATAACCAGAATGCATGTTCGTGTAAAAGCATCGGACAAACAAATGGGAAAGGAGTAGAGGAGAGAAAGCCAAAAGAAGGAAGAGGTGAAAATGGGAGGAAAAGAACGGTACGTACAATCCTGATACTTCTCTAATGCAATCTCAAGCTTCTCCTTGGTCTTCTGCATTAGCCGAAGCTGCTCAGCGTAGTCTAGGGTTGGGGAATGGGATACCGACACACACAAACACACGGCCGGAGGGAGGATGAGGGGAGGAGGATCACGGGTAGGGGAGGGAGGAGGAGGGACAAAAACAGGGACGAGAAAACAAAGGGATAAACATAATTGAGAAGATAAACAAATGGAGGGAAAAACAGAATGATTTTCTGAGATGAGAAAACCAAACTGACTGTGAGGCTGTGCAATGACAGCTACCTTTCACTGCTGACCTTTGACCTTTAAACTAATACATCATCCCTGATCAGGTCAATAATGCAATCATCTTATCTAGCACACCTCATTTAGGGTTAAAAGAGTTTCTAGATCAGGCTATGTGTAACTGCATACCATGGCAGGCTGATAGTGAGAGCCAGGTATCTATTATTCATGCTGATTTTTCCAGTCATTTGCATTCATTGACTGGTTTGCTCTGCGATGAATGTGGCAAATCTGTCAAATGCTATGTGCTTTAAACAGTTCCGTTGTGATTATAAAAGGTTTAAAGGTATCCGAATACAGACTGAAATAGATAAGACCACGTAAGAGTTGCAGGTGAGAAGAGTGTAAAAATAACAGCCTGCATCTTAGATTTTGTCACGATGGCCTTTCGTATTTGTTCCCCTCTTTCAGTCTCTTTCTCCTTTTGTGTTCACATGAGTTTCACTATATTGTGTTGACAATACCTGAGAGTTTGGCCTCCAGCTTTCGTATCTGATCGTTTCTGCGCTGAATCTGAGAAGAGGCGTCATCTCTGGAGCTGCTGCCATCAGACGCCTGAAAGCGAAAGATATAGATGAAGAGAAATTTATCATCCTAATAGCACCATAGAAATAGACTAGGAATGCATCAATATTAAAGTAGTAATACTGTGAAAATAAAACCTGTAGTTTGCCTTTTTTTGCCTAATAATTTGAAATATTTCCTCATATTTGGTGGTTTCATTGAATTTGTATCAGCCTTTCACTACTGTATCATATCATATCATATCATATCATATCATATGTAGCATAGTAAAAAAAACGAAATAATTTATCTCTCCCCTTTAAGGGACTTCAGTGAATAATAACGCTATCTCATTTACTAATACTGATTAATATTATTTATGATTTTACCATTTAATACTGATTACCGATTATATATTATGTGTAGTATGTTTTAGTATTATTTTAAATGTTATGGGCAATAACTGATAAATGTCTAATATTAAAATTCTATAGTATTGTGTGTACATTTTTGATAAAACACACTAAAAATAAAATCAACACACTAAAAGTAAAATGCAAGTGAATGTAGCAGCAAAAAACAAATAATTAAAAAGAGTTTAAATGACATCAGTGTTTAAAAAATGTGTATGTGATTGTGCATATATATAATTCTAATTGTATGTATGTATGTATTAAATATACAAATTAGAAAATTAATTTAAAAAAAATACATAACCATTGAACCGCAATACAAAACCTGAGAAAAAAACTATATAATTGCACATCCTTCATAAGAACTATATAATTGAAAAAGGAGAAACCCATGCACACATGCAGAATCATTTAGGTGTTTACTATAATAAATAAGACATTTGCATTGTCCTTGGGGTCCAAACCCATCAGTTTCTCTCAATAAAACACCTATAAGGGTGGCTTTGATTTAGACTCATTCTCCATCAAGCCTGAAGGCTGCAGCTTTAATTATTTAGGGCGAAAGACAACCTGATCCTCCTAACCCTGAGTGTGTTGCCATTAATTGCTAGAGGACAACAGTGTCCGGTTACAGTGGTTTGTCAAAGCATGTGATATTATTTAGCACTTTCTATAACATCACTGTGCTATGCTGCATTCCCAAGCAGCATAGCACAGCCCTCGTACTAACCTTAGACACACTAGCAGGTTCCTCGTGTAGAGCAGTGTGCAAACACAGCCAGAACACAGTCATATGACTTTCTCTAGAATGCATACTGTGGATAAGCCAGTTATTTGAAACAGGAATAACTATCATGCTGTTTTACTAGGGCCGTTCTTCTTTTGCATTAGGAAATATTTAGGTATTTACTGTCCATTAATCAAAATGTGTCAGCTGGTACTTTACTAGACTTGGAAGTACACTTAAAAGTTTTTGGTTTAGAATTAAAAAACAATTTTCACAATAATAGGTTTAAAAAAAAATGATTTAACGCCATTCAGACAAGAAACATACAATAGCATTAGTTTAATTCATAATTATTTCTATTTGATCCAAAATAAGAATAAGCCAAGAATATACCCTTCAATATACCCAATCATGAGATTTGGGTCAGAAAGATTTTTTGGTTACACTTTATTGTAAAGTGTCATTGTTACTGTGTAATTATATATAGTATTTATATAATATTTATAATATATATAAATATTATAATTATTAAGTATTGAGCAATATTAATTCACAACATGTACTTACTATAGGGTTAGGTTAGGATTAGGGTTAGTTTGAGGGTTAGTTGCATGTAATTATGCATAATTTACTGTTATTACTATGGTAAGTACATGTAACATATGTAACAAGGACACTGTAAAATAAAGTGTTGCCGTTTTTTTTTATTATAAATAAATGCTTTCATTCATCAAGGATGCATTCAATTGATCATAAATGACAATAAAGATTTCTATTTCAAATAAATGCTGTTGTTTTGAACTTGCTATTCATGAAAGTATCCTAAAGAAAGTATCACAGTCTTCACAATACAAATAAGCAGCAGAACTGTTTTAAACATTGATAATAATAAGAAATCAGCATATTAGAATGATTTCTGAAGGATCATGTGACACTGAAGACTGGAGTAATGATGCTGAAAATTCAGCTTTGTCATCACAGACGAAGCAACTTAATTGGTCTAAACACCACAAAGGTTTATAATTGCAAGATGAAGATATGAGATCTACTCACAAAGTCATCCCCTGAATCTGCGCCCACTGAAGTGATGGACTCTTTGCTCATGGAGCGAGGGATGCGGCCTGAACGAGGGGCAGCGGCGCCTTCCTCTGCCAGCTTCTTCTTCAACTTTGCAAACATCTCAGTAGTGTAGATGTAGCCTATAGCCGTGTGTGTGAAGCAATGTTTTGAATGGCTCTCTCTCGAGACGCTTTAGGGTGTTCGTAATGCAGAACGGGTTATATCCACAGCATACGCAGAACTCATTCTGGGGTTTCTCTCTGCTGCCTTGACTCTGTGGAGACAATCACAACACTAGAATTACATTAGCAGAAGAAATTCACTACACTAATACAATCAAACAAGGCTTTTAAACAGCAGATACTTTTCTGAATAAAATGAGTCTCCTGTGCTTGAAACCTGCATTCTAAGAGTGAATTGTTTCGTATACAACACTGTCTAGTGTACAGCTGTTTATCTAGTTAGGGGCATATCAAAATAGTACTACACTTATATTGATACTCGACTTAAGAATTATTTAAAGCAGATGCATTGTTTTCAAGCAAGACATCGGCAATACAGTAGAGTTAAATACAAATATCAACTCATAAAACCAAATTCTGCGGCTCAATGTTTTAGAATAGACTACATGAGCAAAAAGACTCAATGTTGACTTTGCTTGACATGCTACATTGTAGTAAGCTAACCAGTGTCAGGTTTAATAATGACACGTAAGCTTGATGTCAAAACCATTCATCCATCACATGCTGACAGTGCATGACAACATCTAATTAAAACTGTCAAATAAAAAACGTAAAGCGGAGAAATAAGAGATAAATAGTAAACAGAGCTAGCTGATGTTAGCTCTCGTGCATCTTCCTTACTAAACCAAAAAAACATACAAGCGTGAACCTACCGTAACACCTCCATAAACTCTGAAAGAGGTGATGTTTATTGTGATGGAAGTGCACGTTTAACGCAAATATTTTTTTGCAGTCATTACATCTGTGTGTGCTGTTTTTTGTCGGGGCTAGCAACTGGCTAACTAACTTCACCACGTAATCTCCAGTCACCAGAATTCTGATGACGTTCCAGGAACAACTTGGCGATTGTACCCCGCGCTGATTGGACGATCGCAGGAGAGAGGCGTGGCTACATGTTCGCGTGATTTTATGTCAAATATGAAAGCTGTCAGACGTAGCATTGCTAAATATTAGACGCATAATATTATTCAAACATATAATGACACATTCATGTATTTACACTTTGTTTAGATGATTATATAAAATATTACAATAATAGTGATTGATTGAACGATTTTAACTACATATCCTACACTGATGTTCCGCAACAATGAAAGATGACCTATTTTTTATACACATTATTTGTGCTAAATGCATGCTTTCCTTAAGAAAAAGCCCCAAACGAAGACCCCTGCTGTAAATCACTTTGTTGTGAATATAGTATTGAATATATGAATATAAATTTAAATAAGTAATCCAATGTATATGAATGTATAGGGGAATTTTCAGAAACTGCTGTAAATCACTTTGTTATATGAATATAGTATTGAATATATGAATATAAATTTAAATAAGTAATCCAATATACGATGTATATGAATGTATAGGGGAATTTTCAAAAACTCACTTTTAATATAAAATGTCTGGAAATACCATATGAATTTACAGGTGACTTTGCATCTAAAAATAACAGCATTTCAAACAAACCTCAAATGACAGCAAAACAAAAGAAGGAAAGATAATAAAACAAGAAAGGATTTATTTATTTATAAATAAGACATTCAAGATCACTAGATGAGGGATAAAGGTTTTTTTGACAGTTGGCCATTTGTATACTCCGCACCATGTCCTTGAAAATGATTCTCATGTGGGTTGTGTAATCATGTGGACTGTTTTGGCCCTCATACTGTATATCTCTTGTTGGCCCATGCCTGTTACATGAGTATTCTGAGAAATAGCACTGTCCTTCACCAAGTGTTTCTGCTGTTAACATTGTGCATAATTTACAATGGCATTTGGAACTCTTTTCATTGTTTTATTATAATAATCACAACCTTTCAGTTATAAATATTAAAAAAATAAAAATAAAAGTTGTTTCAATTAAGGACAGAAATGTTTATAAATAGCCATTTGTTTGGAGAATCACTATTTCGAAAACCCTACGCCTATTATTGAGTCCCAGTCAATTCTCACTACTACATGTATTGAATTTCAATAGGCTATCCTTGTTTTATAAATGATCTAAAATCTAAAGGAAAAAAAGTATCAATGTAAACCTATATTTAAAAATTGAAATAAGTGGCCCAACAACACATTAAGTGACAATATTTACATATCTAGAAATAGCCTCCCACCATCACCCCTATACCGCCTTGCCTTCACCCACATTTTTGTTTTGTAGTCTGCCTTTTTTTTATTATTATTGAAGATTCATGGTTACCTCAGAAACATTTACACTCTAAAAGAAAGCCAGTTGTATTATAAAGGATCCCACTCACCCTGGACATCACCTGTTCTCCCCCCTGCCCTCTGGGAAGAGATACAGACTAATCAAAACCAAAACTAGCAGATTAAAAAGGGTTTGTCCCACAGGCAGTCAAATGCAAATTTCCCTCCTTTCACTTCCAAATACTATGGTGCAATAAACCTGCCTCTCGAACTGGTACCCCCACCTTCCACAACCAACTCACTCCATATTTGCACTATTTTGACATGTTATATTGACACAGAACACACACATACACACACACACACACACACACACACACACACACACACACACACACACACACACACACACACACACACACACACACACAAATATGTATATATATATATATAATGTATATATATATATATATATATGTATCTCATATTGTCATATTTATACATAGCATATATCTTTGTTATAATGTTTTTTGCACAAAGGATACCTCACTGTCTTATGTTTATGCTTTTTATATTTTTGCCAATCCTTGTGAGCTGCTAAACAGTCTTGCTGTTTTAATGACAACGACAATAAAGATCTGATCTATTCTATTCTATTCTATTCTATTCTATTCTATTCTATTCTATTCTATTCTATTCTATTCTATTCTATTCTATTCTATTCTATTCTGTCTCCACCTGTACAATGTCACAGCTCACTGCCAGAGCCCCAGGTGTTCGTCCACACATGCGTGAGATGTCCATATGGATGTTGGCCTTCACCTTGAAGAGGTCTCAAAACAGCAGGGATATGAGGGTGAGGCGTAAAGGAAGCTCTGTTTTAAAACTCTGTTTAGAACGCTGGCATTACAATCCATTAGAACAGTTGCACTTCTCCATCTTACTGGTATGGATGGCTCAGGATAGTGTCACATGCACCACAGAGTTGTTCCTCATTCTTTTGCACATGCAACCAGAAGATGGTGCTGCTGCTGATAATAACCTGACAGTGCTTGGCAACTGAAATCAACCCAGAGCTCCAAATACCACCACCACCACCACCACCACCACCACATAAATAAATAAAATTATAATAAAATAGAAAATAATTAAATTACTAAACTAGGGTCAGTGTGGTGTCTATAATAATCCCTTTAGAGTTTACACAACCTCATAATGGCAATAATTAATTGCTCATGCGAATGCAGAATGAAGTAGAATTGCTTGAAAATGTTGTTTTGAAAGTCCTTAAATATTTAGGAACGTGTTTTCCTATTTTTTTCTCCTCGGCTGATTCAACAATAGGCTGTAAAATGAAAATATTGAAACGATCGCCTGACTGCATGAACCAGCCAGATAGGTTTCGATGCGCCTGATATGAACCAATCAGACGCTTCACCGTCTATCAAGCGGTGAGAAAAACCACACATCACACTTCAGCGGTTATCTCATCTTGCATTCTGATTGGTCAGTGCGTGTGCCACTCTATTGCGCTTCGCTCCTACTACAGGTCGGTGTGGTGCGGATCAAACACCTTGCAGTCGGTTCAGAGCCATTGACAAAAAAGGGGGTCTCTCTCGGATATGGTGGAGTAGGCTACATCGGGGCGGCTTGGAAACCACCTGGTTTGGAATAACCCGATGGAAATTGGAGGACGGGGGCATTGCGAAGTCCGTCTCGAGGAGGTTTTCATGGAGCGTTGAGATTATGTGGTGGCTTGCCTTAATGATGTTTACATCTCCGGCTTTCCCATTCATCGTGTTTATGTGCATGGGGTTATCCGAGGCGGTTCATTCCTACGATGCGCTGCCGTTAGTACTAAGGAAATCTCGTGGAATCGCAGAAGAGCATCCAGATACGAGCGCGAACGAGTTTCCAGGATACCGGCTCGGTATTGTCGCATTGACACCAGCGCCCACGATCGCGTCCGCCAGAAAACCGATAAATGTCGCCGCACCAGCAGCCACCATTAAACCACCAACAACGGACCCCACCACCACCCCATCCCTGTCTAATCCCAGCTACATGGCCGCGTTTGATCGGAGGAGGCTCCGCTCTGTTGAAAAGCAGATGAAAGAAACGCAGATCTCTGATAATAAAGCAGACAGATCAGGCATCGTGCCCGATTTTAGTACAACCTCTGACAATTCTCAAGGTGAGTTCAAATGGATAGTGAAAGAACTGAAAACCAAAATTTACAAATCACATTTATGACAACAGAAATGCTATTATGATGAGGATATTCTTATTAAGCATAAGCCATGGGCCAACGTTATATCTAATCAGTGCGAACATCAGGCCTTTCCTGCTTCATAATCATGTACGGTATAACCATCATCATTCCTGCAGTCCGCCTCTCAGAAATCACTTCATTAGCATTCATAGCCATGCAACATGATATATTGATGAGGTATCGATTGCACGCTCACCTCACTCTTCTACAGTGGCGTAGGTTTGATTTTGAAATTGGACATCAAATATATTTTAAGTTTTGATCGATTATTGCTAGGGATATATCAGTGTCACTGGATATTGGTAGGGACACGTCCCTAGCGTCCCTACTAAATTCTACACCCCTGCTCTTCTATCTATCTATCTATCTATCTATCTATCTATCTATCTATCTATCTATCTATCTATCTATCTATCTATCTATCTGTCTGTCTGTCTGTCTGTCTGTCTGTCTGTCTGTCGTTCTATCTATTGTTGTATCTCGTTCTATCTGTCTGTCTGTCTATCTAATCATTCCATCCATGCATTGATTTTTTGACCTTTATTTTGTTTACATATCATTATTATATGTAACAGGCTCTTATGATGTCTAACTGGCCATTGATATAATATGGGAAATCATATTACAGTTTTTCTCAGTCGCTTTGGCTACATTTCTCAGATCAGAATTGAAATTCTCAAAACTACCTGTTCAATCTTCACATCATTGTGTCACTTGTGCACATCAAAAAAAGCAGTTTCTCATTTCTTTGAACAAGTTGCAAATGCTTTGGTACATCCATGCAAATGATTATGTACAATTCACTGCTGTTTCCATTATCAATTGCTTATGCTTATGTCAATGTTGATCAAAATGTATTATAATGGGTCTCTGTTGAATTGTCTCACCCCCCACAACATTTAGACATTAGTTCACTCTAAAAAATGCTGAATTTTGGGTCAAATATGGACAAACCCCAGGTTAAAAATGTAATTTAAAAATGCAGCGGCTGGGTTTGACCATATTTGCCCCAAAGTTGGGTTGAAACAACCCAGCAGTTTTTAGAGTATTCATAGCATAAGTCTTTACATGCAAAATGGTTGAACAAGTTGTCATAATCAAGCATATTTCTATACATTTTCATTAGACTTTTTTTTTCTAGATCTGTCCTGTTCACATTTCTTTTATCACATTTCTTTTTTTTTCTTTTTTTTCTGCTATGCAGTGCTGTCTTTTCCTTTCTGTATCGCAATGACATGGTCTGTCAACAAATTACACTAACAGTAGAAGCGTAAATGTGAATCTTGTCCAGTCTCAAACTCCCACATACACTAAGGTGTGTAACCTACAATTTACAATAATTGTCATCAAAACTTTAGCCATAGTTTACATCAGAACATCCCTCCAGAGTACACCGTTATATTGACTACATGACTAAGCATTTTGACTGTCTTATTCGTACACAATGACACAAGGACTTGTCATTCTGATGGCACTGACATGTTCATTGAGACTGATATTTACTTTTGAGAGATGATCTAAGGATTTTGAGCAAGAGACTGGCTTTTGCAGGAAATCCATGGTGTTTTGCTATTTGTACGAATTGTTTTGAGAAATGCACTTACTGTTTTACAAATGTCGAGGATGATTTGAGAAATGTACCAAATCTTTAACCCTTCAGTATGAAGCGATTCAGGAGCTGGGCTTTATCAGGTAAAGGACATCAGCTAGTATTTCCAGTATATCAGCCAGTATTTCCATCTGGGATTGTTAACATTTTGTATTAGAATGGTATTTTTTTTTAGTGTGTTGCTAGTAGCTGTTAAGAAAGAAGGACTGCAGATTATCCATTATGTGTGTGTAAAATAACCAGGTCACACTGTTAATGAGACTGAGGTCTACATAAATCTTGCATTTACATAGTCGTTTGGGTGTACCAATTGTCCATATGGAAATATCTATAGACTTGGCCTACTTTTCCATAATAATGCTAAATCCCCAAGACAACAAAACTGACAGTTACCACCAGTGCACTGATAAAAGGGACATTGACCCCCGTGATTTTACACTGCATTTGCTTAGATGTTTGTAGACATTTAGAAACCTTTACTCACTTTCAAAAGAACAACAGGGGGGACAAAGAAGAGCAGCTGGATCACAGAGGGGTGTTTCTCCATAAGGACATTTTGGCTAAATTTGCTTTCTCGCACTAATCTTCAACCACATTCCCAAACAAAATGCAAGAAATGATACCGAAAAAAAAAAACACTAATATATTTCCAGATGAGTAATGTACCACAGATGTTTAACCCTTCTCTGGCCTGTCGTTATGATTAGACATTCCACAGCTATTGTTCCTTATGGCGAGGTTATAATCAGGGGAGACAATGTCCACAAAAGCATAGACTGTCTAAGCCTGCTGTTATTAGGACACAGGAAGTGCTAGGGAAGCCCTTCACATAACAGAACCTCTGCAGGGCCCGAGAAAGCGGCTAGAAATTGAGAGTGGACACTAAATACTTCCATTTAGATTGATATACAACAGGCATCTTGTAAAGGTATCCAAAAATGTTCAGAAGGCATTTATGACTGAGGTTGGGCAAATTCAGAATTTAAGACTTTTTTTCCATTCATCAGTTCGAATTTTGAACTTAATTGGCCATGCAAATTGAATGTTGAACTGGATTTTTTTTTTAATTACATTGAGAGGAAGAGGAATTTATTGAATTTACATTCAAATATTTTATTAGTCCAAAACAACAAGATCAAGAAGAGATACGATCCTGTAATGTATCCTGTAAAAAAGTTTTTAATCCTGTTTTTAATGCTGTTTTTAAATGAACTTTCTATAAGAAATTTAAATCATACAGCATCATCGTTGAATTTTTCTGAATGAACGACCCATGTTATCATACACAAAACATATGGAGTATTTCCAGAAACATATTTTATACATCATATCATCTGTTTCTGGAAATCCTCCATATGTTTTGTGTGTATAGTACTCCATATGTTATGAAATACTCCATATGTTTTTATTGTGTATAATGTGTGAAAAAATGCTGCTGCAATTAGTTTTCTCAACTTAAAATTCAACATTAGATTAACTTACCTTAACACTTTGTTTAATCACAACAAAAAACACTACATTTTAAGTTGTGATAACTAATTGCAACAATATTTTTTTACAGTGGTGTTATTTTAGTATTATTCATTTATACTATTTATTAATATTTTTAGTTTAGTTTATTTGTAGTTTTCATTTTCATTTTAGTTTGAGTTTTAGTAATTTTGTTATTTGCTTTTGTAATTTTTATTTATTTACTTAAATGATAAAATTACTAAAACTAAAGATAAATAGAAATATTTAGTACTTTAACTTATTTAATTTCAGTTAGTTGCCAGGAAATGCCAGGGCAACATTTCTAATTTTCATTTAAATATTCATTTTATAGTATTTACATTTCATTTTATTTCAGCTGTATTTCAATCAATGAAAAAAAAAAGTTTTATTTTTAGTTAACAATAAGAACACATTTACTGTATGTAAATTAAATTGTTTAAATTAAATTAATTTGTCTCTGGAAATTTCCGTTTTGTGTATGATGGGTCGTTCACACAGAAAGATGAATTTATTATTGCATGGAAACTACAACAAGATGCAAATTCTTTTACTTTTATTCCATTTTAATTTAAAAGGCGTTCTTCTTAAAACAAAAGGTGTTTCACTCCTAAATGTTGCACAACCCTATAAAATACATCTGTTCGTTTTACTAATCCAGACGCATTTGCAATAGTCAGAGCTTTCCTCTTATGCATAGGACTTTAGCTAGAGGGGCATCTGAAATATTCTAATGGAAACAGATAAATCCTTTATGATGAGTATGATTTTAGAGGTGAGCGGGTTTGACCTACATGCTAGCAGCTGTGCATTAGATGGCCCAATGAACTCTCTTTGCCCCCTACATTTGATTCGAGTCTGTGTGCCGGAGTGGGATGAGTGCCATTTCCACTGGAACTAATGGACAGAAGACTGACTCTTTCACACTGACACCTTTGTCATGTGCTCTTTCTTTTGTTGTCTGACACCCAGTGTCCGTCTTGTCTTTTAGCTTCATATAACATCGAACGACCCCTAATATACAACGGCACATCTTCACAGTAAACAATGATTAGTTCATGTTTTTATTTACTTGATGGTTCATTATCGTGTCACGTCTGAGGTCAATGAAGCCACATCGCATTTACCTCACATCAAAGGTTCATCCTCTCAGATGGTTCAGTTGTAATCGCACTGTCATATTTAATAATTTCATGATTTTGTCATAAAGCGATGAGTCTGGTCGGCAGCCTCATTTACATGGATGTATGCATAATCTGTCAGACTGGGATCTGTAAGCTTCTTATCCGCACCCTCCACGGCCCCCCTCAGGAGCAGAAGGTGTTTACGTACACACTCCACAGCTCCGTGTGTTAGAAGGTGTGTCTCGGTGCATACAAATGATGCTTTTCCCTTTCGGCAGGTGCCCCTCTGGGTGACCCACTGCAGTAAATCTGCTAAAATGGGATCTTGGGGATGAAGGCATGAGAGATTCACAGAAAGACGTCTGGCTCTTAATGGAGTTCATTGATCTGATTCTGAATCTTCAGTCATATTAAACTGCACGATGAACATGCCATTGGTAATGTTATGGGTAACATTACATTGACTATGTTCTAAATACTGTAGATGTGTGAGTGCATTGATTATTGTGTTGTTATATGTACACAACCGTTCAAAAGTCTGGGGACAGAAAGATTTTTTAATGCTTTTGAAAGAAGTCTTGTATACTCAACAATGGTGCATTTAGTTGATCAAAAATAAAGTAAAAAACGTTAATATTGTGAAATATTATTACTATTTAAAATAACAGTTTTATATTTTTATAATTTTTATTTATTTAATCGTGTGATGGCAAAACTGAATTTTCAGCATCATGATCCTTCAGAAATCATTCTAATATTCACTGTAAAAAATGATCGTGATTTTAACGGTAAAAGACTGTAAAAATGCTACAGTGCAAAACTGTTAATTGGTTAACAGAAAGTTTCCTTACTATATACGGTAAATAACTGTGATAGATCTAACGGTACATTTAATGTAATTTTACTGTAAAATACCGTTACATTTACAGTTTTTGAAAGTGAAAAGAACAACTTATTGTATAATTTACAGTGAAAAAACGTAAATTGACATTCCCACAATTCCCTGCATGACACTTCACATTTGATTTATTTTTGTTGAAATAACTATGTTTCTTCTTAGTTTTCTTAGTTCTTTTCTAATCAGTTATGTACATTAGGGTTTTATGTTACATTTAATGTTGTTAAATTGTTTATTGCATTTTTTAAATTTCATGTGTGTTACCATGATGGTGTTTAATGTTTGTGCGAATAACACTGTGCAGCTTCAATATAATAGTATTAACTTTCTTGTGGAAGATTGCTTGTGATGAGCTTTGATTCATCATGTGACTCTCATCACTGCTGTGATGATTGTTGGTTGTCAGTGTATTACAATGGTACAAAACAGATATTAATATTTCAATAGGTTGGTAAATTATCATTATATCAGATAATGAATTACGGTTGATTACTGTAAATTTTACGTTAAGTCTGTAAAACCAAAAACGTTGATACCGTTTTTTTGACGGTAAAGTTCTGGTAACCACAGCTACCAGTTTTTTCCATAAAAAACAACGGGATTTTTTTTTACAGTGTTGATCATTTAAAACTTTAACTTTATAAAGCAATTCTGATCCTTTTACGGTAATTTACTGTGTGAAAGGGGCTAATGATTCGGCTACACTGGATTTTCATTAAATAAGACCTTACATTTCGGCCTGTTCCTCACACAAAGCTTTCGAAAAACTTCAGAAGATCATGCACGAGTTGCACGGACACCTTTTGTGATGTTTTCATGGTGTTTTTGCTTCATTTTTGAAGCTTGAAGCCTTTTGTGTTCCATGGAAGAAATCAGCGTTTGGAACATCATGACTGGGAATAAATAATGACAGAATTTTAATTTTTGTTAAAATAACTGTTCCTTTAGCCCCTCGCCTGGCTTTGATTTCTGTCCCCTGAACTAAATGACCACCAAAGGGAATAGGCCGTTCCCTCTAAGGGATAAGAGGTTCCTTCGGGTACACGCAGATGAACAAAGGCTGATGAATAAAAACATGTATTACATGAAAGATGGATTCAAATGTGCCCTTTCAGATTTACATTTTTATAAATACAGCCCACTTTGGTTTTTGAGATCAAACACATTTGATCATTAGCAAACAGAATGTGTCCTAAGTTAGCACATACTCAAGACAGAGCTGTGGTGTTCATGACGTTTAAACCAAGCCCTCTTAACTGTCTGTAGTTGTGTTAAGAAAATAAATAATAGAAAAAGAAAAATCTACATCCAACTATCAATTATAAAGCTATTCGAAGTTGGCCGTCAAGGTGTTGCTGGTTAACTAAAACATGCTGGGACAAATAGTTTCCAGCCAAAATTTAGATCAATATTTAAATGCAACACTTCTGGAAAATCCTCTTCGATTTAACTGCAGATGGATTTGTAATTAAACAAGCTTCATTTGTTCCCTTGAGCTGGAATTTACTGCCATGTTGAAATATAATGTCTCCGATTTGCCTTTAGAGGTTGTGTTCTTCTTCTGTGGTTCTACAGCCTCTCCTGCATACTAAATATCTGCAGATCTCTCTGTCTAATATCAACTTAATGAAGTGTCAAAGAATCAGGCTGGAGGGAGTCATTCTTTATAGCTGCCAGAGTTTGGCAAGATGGAGTAGAGTGATGCGTAGCAGACTTGAAGTTGAAGGAGAAATTTACTACCGAGCAGGAGGTGCTGCATTAACAGTGCTTTATGTTTGAACACTCTACGGGTGACAATTTATCATGGTTTCTTCTTTAGTTGCTTTTTTTTTTTACCAGGGTTATGTGTACCCTAAGGGGGTACTTGAAAAGATTTTGCTTTGTTAAACCTACACTGCAAAAAATAGTAACTTGCAGTTGTTATCGTATGGAGCTACTTCCACCTGATCTAACCCTTGTATTATTATTTATATATGTATTTATTTATTTGTTGGCTCTTGTAACCTGATATATTTAGGTTCATTCAGTGATATTAAAAAATATGTTTGACTTATTAAAGTTAGATGTTACCACATTAGATGTAAGCAGGTTTTTAGGCTTACATTTATTCCAGTGTTTAAAACCAACCCTTTTTCCACTATCAAGAACCTTTTGTGCAATGGAAAGGTTCCATGAATGTTAAAGGTTCTTGGAACCATCAATGCCTATAAAGAACATTGATTTTTAAGAGTGTACGGGGTGAATTTGTCTGTACTTTATATCAATATTTGATGATCTTAACTTTGCACCTCTTTGGTTGTCAAAAATTCATAAGGAATCGTTTGTCTGTGTGTCCTCTGAAGAGCTGGTGTGTAACTGCAGCGGTGAAGCAGTGTCGGACCCTGATGAGTGTGACCGTGAGACGGGTCAGTGTGACTGTATCCCGGGTTACACGGGGCTGCAGTGTGAAGAGTGTGAGGAAGATCACTTCGCCAATGGCACCATCGACTGCCTGCCCTGTGCATGTGACTCCTTCGGTGCAGACAGCTCAAGCTGTGACAGGTGAGAGGCATTGTGGGAAAATTACATTCTTATGTGTCTTGCTATTGAAGTTTTTTTGTTTTATTTTTAAATCCAACATTTACAATAACCTTCAAAGGTTTGGGGTCTGCACGTTTTTGAAAGAATCTCTTATGCTCACCAAGGCTGCATTTATTTGATCAAAAATACAGTAATTCTGTGAAATATTAGTGCAATTCAAAATAACTATTTTCTATTCGAATATATGTTATTCCTTTGGTGGCTGAATTATTAGCAGCCACTCCAGTCTTCAGTGTCCTACAGAAATCATTCTAAAATTCTATTCCTCAACTCTTTTAGATTTAAAACGAAAACATTTACTATATTTAAGAATATAGAATCCTTTGAGAATGTTCCCAGATATCCCAAAAGGCAGGGTCTTGTAAGATTTAGCTAATTTTCTCCCTAAAGTATAGTTAAGTAAACGGATAATCAGGCAGATTAGCTCAATCCCGTATTGCTCCTTCTCAAAACCTTGAGGACATATCAGTTTCCTGTTGGCATATCTGTCCTGTGCTTTAACTGTTTAGAAGGTTTACAGAGAAACATACTGAGTATTGCCAGTTTGAGCCTAATTAAATGACATTCCCTGCAGGGAGCAGATTGTTGTGGTCTGGCTTTGTTTTGGGATGAGGCCGTGAAGTAATTGGCTTTTAGAGCCAGTAACCATGATTCCATAATCAGGATTAAGTCTAAATTTGTACATTTCTTTAAGGACAAATGTACAGTTTTGAGAATGATTTTAGCTGACTGCTCAAGTAAGATCAGTTTTGAACTGCAGCATAGAACTAGTCTTAGTCAAGTCTCAAATTATGAAGGTCAAAATTTATGATCTGTTATCAAATCCCCCCCCAAGCATTGATTCACTGGAGAAAGAGTTGATATCTAGCTGTAATAAGTTGGCCATTGTTCAGTTAGACCACCATATTTTAAGTTAGCAATAAAGCTTTGATGTTGCGTGATCTTTGTAATGAAGCTTCAAATAAAAATTCCATTTATACTGTACTTGGATGGCTACAGTTTTGTCTGTGAAACCATTGGTCTGCTAAGGCTGTTCTCCTACTGTGTTCATACCTCAAGAGCTCCTCAGGGAAATTATAATAGCCAACATGAGTCCATTGAATATTATGAGTTCTTATATTAGCATATCCTAATGAAATTCCAAGGCTTTTTTTTATTCTTAAAAGAGATTAGCTTCCCAATGAACAGCATAGTGCCCATGTTAAGATGCATCTACACATTTAAAAACTGCATGTGTGATGTACACAAATTATATGCTAATTTTCCAGAGGAGAGAATGTGTATGGTTATTGTAATCGTACAGTGGTGATTGCAGTTCTGCAACAGAAGAGATGCATTTCATAACTTGATTTGTAATGTGCACATACTGCATGCTTTATATCCATGGCCAGCTGTGTGTTCTTGTGTGTATCTGACTTTGTTGATGCAAGATTTAAGTAGTGTGGGAGGTAAATTGTCAGTTGTACACCATCAGTAGCACTGCATTCAATATTGGCTCTTGATTGGGATTATATTTATTTATTTCTTCTACATTTTAACATTTCTAAATTAATAATGTCCATTTACCGTCCCTTATGAAAAATAATACACTTAAGCATATTTATAAAAAAATATATATACTCAAGTGTGAACTGAATGTAATGTTTTTGGATACTTATTTACATTTTAATTGGAATTAAATGAAAATAGTTACAATTAATTTTTTTTTCGGGAGAAACGACACTCTCCGATATTTTAAATTGGACTGCAGTACCTATTTCGACCACTAGTCATGTCATTCTTACATGCTGCACCTTTAAGGCACAACACAAGCTTATTAAAACACTATGATTTCATATATACTTTAAATAAAACTTATAATTTTACATTATTATAAAGTGTTGAGAACTTAAATCTGGCATCCGCAAATGCACAGTAAAAAGTCTCTGTTTTTGGGTTGTTATATCATACTCAAGTAGGGCTGTTCAGCCAATCAGATTAAAGTCACCATGAAATCAGAATGAACAAATCTTATTTATTTATGGAATATTGCAGTATTATAAATTATTTATCCGTGCACATCATTGTTTTTTTTTATTTTTTATATGCATGTGCTGTCACAATCTTTAGTCAAAAATAAGTTCCCCTCCCTCTCTTCTCTTCTTTGTTGACGTTGTCTGACGCGAGGGCGGGACAACCTGACACTCAAATGACATCACAGCAATAGCAAACCACAACCATCCAATCAATTCCCGATGGACAAAATCAAGTCCCGCCCTACATTTTTTCTTGTTCGAGAAGCCATTTCACTCTGGTATACGTCACAATAAGGAAGAAAAGACTATCACTACTTCCGTTTTATGCTGACTTTATATGACTGGAATTAATTGTTCCCAAATCAGTCACCAATTAGTATACACTGTATGACATATCCAAAATAGGGATGCACCGCTATGAAAATTTTGGTCGATACCGATAACCAATAATTCTTTATATTTGAAAGTCGATAACCGATATATTGGCCGATAAATCTAAATCCACATTTTTATATAATTTTTGACAGCCTGATTACAAAAACAAAAGTCTCACCATTAAAAGCCATGTCCCAACCACACAATTATAATTTTATGTAGCCTATATTAACTGTATTTTCCAGTATTGTAGTGATTCTAATCATATTTCAAGCAATTCAAAACCATCAAGGCGAACAGTGCACATCTGAATTGTCTCAGCTGATGGAAATAATCCATTGTCAGCTTTAATATATCGGCCACATTTTCTTATCAGGCCGATAACGATAACATTAAAAATGAACATCGGCCGATACCGATAAGGTGGCCGACATATCATGCATCGCTAATCCAAAATATATATTGCTGTGTGGTTTAAGTAAGTGAGTAAAGTATGATGCAAGACAAGTAGAGGTTTTAATATCTGCACAACTTCAGTTGCTTAGAAACCAAATCTTCCATGCATTCTACACCCCTTCAGGAAAACATCTAAGCCTTTCACTTTAAAAGCACCAGGCGAGGTTCAGAGCACCCCAGTTCCACGGTTGACATGGTTGTGAAGGATGCAGGAAGGAGAATGATGCTGGCATCTCCATGGCAGCAGAGAGACAGAGAGAGGGAAGAGGGGATCCAGTCGTTGTGTAACACTGACCTAGTTAATATGCAGCTGATCTGCCCCAGGGTCTCTGAAACATTAATGAGTTTTCTGCTACTGCTGCCTGCTCAACGCAGTCTCTCTCTCTGAAAACACACTCGTACACACACATAAACAACCAATCCAAATGATTAAGGAAGCCCCTGGTGATGCTATTATGATATATTATATGTGTCAAGCCGGCTGCATTGAGTGCTTTAGCGTGCTTGCTTTGGCTATAATCTGGCTGTGCTGCCTGATGCTGGTCGATTTTTACTTTCAAATAGGCTTTATGCACAGCTTCACTACTTCCTGAACTTCAGCCAGCCCTTTGTTTCCTGTCTGTCATTATTGGACAAACTGATTAATCCAGGTGTGCCTGATTATTGTTACTGAGGCCAGGCACACCTGAATTAATCAGTTTGTCCAATAATGACAGACAGGAAATAAAGGGCTGGCTGAAGTTCAGGAAGTAGTGAAGCTGTGCATAAAGCCAATTGTTTTTATTTGATCAGTTTTAGTGTGTCAAATTATAAGGGGTTGTATTCAAACAAGCACAGTGACTAGCTGCATTTACATGGACTCTAATAATCCTATTGTAATCAGACTATAGCACAGTCGGGTGGGAAAAGTGACATGTAACCACGTTAATCGGAATAAATTGGCTAAATTTTATTCGGATTGTAAGTGAGTGGTTTAGCTTTTTCAGTCATGCAAGCACAGCTCCTATCTCTTTGAATGGGGAAACATCAAATTCTTCAAAGCTGATCACCAAGCTTATGATTAAATTTCATATTTGAAATCGCCAATGAAATCTGACAACAACTGTCTCATAGAAGACTTTACCAATCGGCGATTGGGTCTTTTAAATAGAAGGCGGAACTTATTCCGCCATATTGCACATTGCACTTTCTCCCGTTTGAAGTAATATGAGTGCACCATAATTGTTTAGGCCTATCTAAAGTATTTGATGAAGTGTTATAAATGAGTGTTGTCTAATTCTAAAAATTCCTGAGAAGTGGAGCAGGGCAGGATTTAGTGATCATGTAAACACTACTTGCGGATTCATCAATCGGAATGAATTCCATGTGTTCATGTAAAAGTAGCTACTTGACAAGTGATTAAATAGTTTTGATTAATTAACGCCTCATTAGAATATATCTTATTATTTAAGTCAGTCAAATTTTTCATTAATTGACAGTGTGATCCTAATTAGTTTAATTAAGTGTGATTAAACATTACTTGGAATGTTATGTTTTAGAACTCAAATAAGTAACGTATTTGGCTTTCAAAATATGTTTATATAAAAACATTAGTGTTTATGTACATTACTGTTTTACACATTCATACATAATACATTACTAAAGATTTGTGTGTTTTTGAAAGTGGTCTCTTATGTCCACCAAGGCTGCGTTTATTTGAGCAAAAATACAGTAAAACTGTAATGTTTGAAAATATTATTACAATTTAAAATAGCCATTTTCTATTTTAATATATTTTAAATATATCTCCGAATTTTCCGCATCATAGCTCCAGTCTTCAGCGTCACGTGATTTCTTCAGAAATCATTTTTATATGCTGATTTGTTGCTCAATAAACATTTATTATTATTATCAATGTTGAAAAAAGGTTTGCTGCTTAATATTTTTTTCAGGATTTTCTAAATAGAAAATCATTTTTTTTTTAAATCTTTTGTAACATTATAAATGTATTTAGGTCCAAGGTCCTACCTTGGTCGACTTATTGCGCTTTATTTCAACTGATTTAAATAATTAAGTGGAAACAATGATTCTTTAATCAAAGATCTGAGTTAAATCAACTTGCAAATAGTTACTTGACTTGCCAGTGTAGCCTAATGCTTGGCTGAAATATTTATTGTGAAATATCATGCGACACTTGTGTGATGGTGTATCATATTACAAATGACCTGTCTATACCAAAATGCCACGTGCCTGAGAGTCTGTGCAGGTTTATTTCTGGTATTACAAGTATTTTTACTGATATTATCACAACAAATAGCCTGCATCTTTTGCCAGCCTGGATTTTAGTAGCTGGCTTTGTAGAATACAGCCATTTATAAGTTGCTGTTATCAGCTTTTCCTAATACATAATGGTGTGTTTATATCCATACGCATGTCTTTTTCAATAAGGCTAAATTTGTTCTCTAGAACGGGGGTGGTTGGATTTAGATAAGCATCATGATGCTACAAAACGCCGCCCTGTTTGGTGTTTACACAAATGCTAAATGTGCCACCCTAATGAATGGTTCTGTTCAACAGCTGGCTTTAGAGAGCCGTCTATGTCCCACAGACACACAGACGAGGGGTCTGTCTGCTAATGAATGTGAATGCAAGGGAAGGGCGTGTGATTGATCATTATCTGACCTTGATAATCACTGTTTGTGTGTGATACAGTGTGGGTGTGTGTGTGTGTGTGTGTTTGGGAAACAGGCATCTTTATATGCTCTCACTGACTCGTTTTTTGAATCCGTAGTGTTTTTAGGAAGGACAGATGTTTGTATTTTGCATCCGCCACAAAACCCCTTTTCTCCGGGTTGTATTAAAATGTTAACAGGCGGTCTTTCTCTCTTGATCTCCCGCGCTCTTTCTCTGGAGATTGTGATTGATAGGTCATATATGTCACACCTCACTCTCATTCCCTCAGAATGCTCTGGGTGCTGAGCCATCACCATGGTAACCTGTCTACTGGCCCGTGCACACGAACACACCCACCCACACACTCTCCCACAGCAAGTGCAAGTGTATCTACTAACACCCCACAAATGTTAAAAGGAGGTGTGTTAGGTAACAATGCAGAGGTGAAACATATCTATTGTGGCGGCAACACACTTTAGGAAAATGTTAGGAAGTGTTACACCATTTCTTGTGAATGGAAACTGCATCAACCAACTTGATATAGACCGTATTCTCCTCAAATGACAACAAGGGAAGGGAGAATCATATTCAACTACAAAATTAAGAGAAAATATAAGATATGATATAATGAATAAAGAAAAAAGTCTAATTAGGACCGTTATTTATTTTATTTTATTTTATTTATCTATTTGCCTTGTGACATTATTGTGAAGATAATTACGTACTATTTCCTATTAAATTCTTATTATTGTATTACTATATATATATATATATATGATAAAAATCATCCTTGACACGAAGGATTTTTAATTAATATCAGCATTAAATTCATGGCAGCTAATAACTGTTACTAATAGATATATTGTGTTACTTTTTTTGTATACTTTTTTATGTATACTTTTACATATATTATATTTAAACAAAATACTAAGTTTTTTATATAACAATAATGATATTTGTATAATTTGGGCTTGGCAGCTGGCTTCTGTGAATCAGGAGAGATATGCTAATTTGTCATGAAAATAATGACAAATTAGATAATGCAACAAAAAATGTAGACTTCAGATATGTATATACTCTGTATCTCCCTATATATTTATATATATTTAAGAAACAATAAAATAAGTACAAATATAATGCACACACAAGCATACTATATATATATACTGTATATATATATATAGGCTATATATATAGGGAGATACAGAGTATATACCGGTACATATCTGAAGTCTACATTTTTGTTGCATTGTGACATTATATATATATTTAAGACACAATAAAATAAGTACAAATATAATGCACACACAAGCATACTATATATATATATATATATATATATACTAAAAGAGCTGTACGTCTGTCCCTTACTACCTTATTTTCACTCAGGTCAAATTACTAATGGTGTCTTCAAAGGAGGGTGTAGCGCTCTTTGTCTGTCTCTCTTTCTGCTTCACTTCACTCCCCTGTTTCTGCTAGACCAGTAATATATAATTCAGGACGTGTGTCTGTATTTATGCATTCAGATTACAGATTGTGTGTAGGGAGGTGCAGGGCAGGTGAGATTCTTTGATGCACCACAGGAAACATCTCTGCGGAACAGAAGTGTCACAATTTCCATATGTTATCGACGATCAGTCTGTAAATGTGGGTGGATGGTGATGACACTGACGATGTTGTTCCTGCCCCTATTTTTAGAACCATTCATTTATAGTTTTTTATGCTATTTTTAATGACAGTTACTCACTTTTCCCTTTAAAACTCATTACTGTATTACAAAAAAAGTGTATATATAATTAAATACACCCTCAATTACACCCTCTTTTTCTCTCTTTCAAAATCTCCTTACTTTCTCTCACATCTCTTTTTTATTGTATGGTTTAATCGTCAGCTCTTTTATCGCGGCCGTTGTTGTTTTTCTGGGGTTTCCAGTGTTGAGATCCTGTCAGCATGGCTGAGCACTTTAAGCTTGTCCCACGGGTGTCATCGTCGCCCCTCTCTCATCTATCACTTGCTCCACTCATACACAGGAACCAATCACACAACCCCTGGAAGCCCCTCCTCGCCTCAACCTTCACCCCAGACCTAACGCAACAGCCCTGGGGTGTGAGTATGTGTGTGATTGTAGGATATGGAGGAGTGTTTATGTGTATGGGGAGTCTACTAATGACTGTTTTGAAAGAGTAAGGGCGAAAGCATCCATTAAATGACATGATAATCAGCAAAATTACTAAATAAAAGAGTGATAAGCACAAGGGGTCATTAATGGGCTTGCAAAGACAAGCATCACTATTGCTATTGCTGATACGTTTGGTATGGGATTTAAACCAAGGAGGTCTATAATACCTGGATATAGCTATGTGTTAGCATTCCCATTCGTCTCAATGGCAGTTTCTTAGTGGGCACAGGATCCCCCGGAAGTACAATTTTAAATTTGCCGTCTTTGCTTAAAGATGCTCAGTTCTGGTCAATCACCTGAGCCATAATTGCCAATGACTCTGGATATATAGGAGCAAAACATAAAGACAACCATCTTGCAACCACCTTAAATACCTGCGCAAATGCATTGCAACTAGTGCTGTCAAACGATTAAAATATTTAATCGCGATGAATCGCATTAATGTCATAGTTAACTTGCGATTAATTGCAATTAATCACACATTTTTATCTATTCTAAATGTCTCTTGATTTCTTTTTGTCCCATTATTTTTTCTCATTTTAATGCTCTTATCAACATGCAAAAGTGGATCGGCTTGCTTTGTGCAAATGTTTTTTTATTGAAAACAACATTGGCATATACTGTGTTCAATTTCACACTAACATTCTCACTTGGAGCAAATAATCTCTCACACAATGTAACGCTGTCCATCAATAAAAGGGTGAAAGAAATACTGACGAGGTCCTGATATTGACGAGGGGGCGGAGAATTCGCATCAGCTGTGTCTCTGTGCTTGGCCATCATCAAGTGGTATTTCAGACTGGACGTGCTGCGATGATGATAGCTCAGTTCACAACGACAAAACACATAGATCACTTTGGTCTTGTCAATGGAACCATGATTAGGCAACTTTTTAAAAGTAAACTTTCCATTCAGAATCTTATAGGCTCTATGCACGAACGCTGCTGACGTATTTCCGGTAGAATCTCAGCCAGTGTCTTTACCTCCGCATAGCGCGTTCTATAGCGAAGTGTACTAGCGGCCAAACTTTAATAAAATTCATTTTCTCAGAAACGAGACAACAATTTTAGAAACTGATTCGCTAGTCGGATTTCGCATGATCTGAGAGATTACTCACCCTCAAAGTTGTCGATGTAGCTCGAAATATATAATTTAATGCCCTTCTCTTTCTTACTCTTATGTGTGACAGCTAACGGCCTCACAATATTGTTAACATCATTCACGTTAACCGCTGGAAGTTCTTGTAAACAGCGAGTGTAATTTGCCATTATCTCCATCTAATGCAAAAACGTTTGCGTTAACGCCGTTTATTACGCGTTTAACTGACAGCCCTAATTGCAACATATTAAAAACCACTCCAACACATTAGCAACCACTTGGGAATCAGCTAGCAATGCCCTAGCAACCACACAAGACACCCTAACAACTACAAAGAAAACATGCTAAAAGCCACTCAGAAAATCTTTGCAGCCACTTGGCAATTACATAGCAACACCCTAGCAACTACACTCAACACCCTAGCAACCACATAACAAACATGCTTAAAGCCACTCAGAAAACCTTAGCAGACACTTGGCAATTGCCTAGCAACACCCTAGCAAATACATAATAAACATGATAAAAGCCAATCTGAAAAGAACACGTTAGCAGCAACTTGGCAATCGCCTAGCAATGGCCTTAGCAACACCCAGAACATTATAGCAACTACACAGAACATCCTAAAAACTACCTAACAACCACACAGAACACCCCAATAAACCAAACATGCTAAAAGCCACTCAGAAAACCTTAGCAGCCACTTGGCAATTTCCTAGCAATGCCCTATCAACCACCAAGAGGATCATAGCAACTACCTAGCAACCACCCAGAACACCTTAACAATGACCTAGCAACCACACAGTACACATTGGCAACTACATGGAAAACATGGTAAAAGCCAATCAGAATACCTTTACAGCTACTTGACAAACACCTAACAACCACCCAAACCATCATAGCAACTACATAATAGCCACCCAGAACACCCTAGCAATGCCCTAACAACCACACAGAGCACCTTAGCATCTACATAGCAAACATGTTAAAAGCCAATCAGAAAAACTAATTGACAATAGCAATGCCCTAGAAACCACACATACCATCACAGCAACTACCTAGTAACCACCTAGAACACACTAGCAATGCCCTAGCAACTACATAGCAATCATGCTAAAAGCAACTCAGAACCACCTAGCAACCACTTGGATATTTTTTAGCAATGCCCTAGCAACCACACAGAACACCCTAGCAACTGCATAACATCACACTAATCACCTTAGCTTTTCAAGCACCACTCACAATTTCTTCAGAAAATGTAAAAAAAAAAGAAGTTATTATGATAGCAGCGATTTTAGTGGTTGTGTGATTTTAGTTCTACGTAACTAAACTGTAAGTGGATCGTTCCCTGTGAGATTATTTTGGCGATTTGGTTTTGTTCTGAGGATCTGATTTACTCTGGTTGGTTCTGTGATTTCCTACATATGTAACAATTCCAACAGCTTCAGTAGTTTCAATTCAGACTACTGTTATTTTGGGTTGACGACTTTACAGGCAGTACAGATTAAACAAAATCTGTGTGTGTGTGTGTGTGTGTTAGAGAGAGAGAGAGAGAGAGAGAGAGAGAGAGAGAGAGAGAGAGAGAGAGAGAGAGAGAGAGAGAGAGAGAGAGAGAGAGAGAGAGAGAGAGAGAGAGAGAGAGAGAGAGAGAGAGAGAGAGAGAGAGAGAGAGAGAGAGAGAGAGATTCCTGGAATCAGGTCTGAAGCAGCAGATGGTTTCAAATGTGGTCTGGGCCACAGGTCTCTCATGTGTACCCACATGTAGAAATGGTGGAATTAAAAATGAAAGGTCTAGACTGCTTTAAAGTGTGCATGACTGCATTTTAGACCAGGATTGTTAGCTGTCTAGGGCAAAGCCATGTGTGTGTGTGATAAGATACCACAGGAACTGGATGCACAGAGAGGACGTTGGGAGCTGGAGCTATTGTTGTCTGTACAAGGCGGCAAAATTGTCACTGCCAGTGTCATTGTTGTCAAGCAGAGATTTAGATTTGTTCATGTGTGTTTTCTGTGTTTTCTCTCTTGCAGTTCAGGTATGTGTACATGTAAGATAGGTGTTTACGGGCCCAAGTGTGACGACTGCCACCCTGGATTCTTCCACTTCAGCAGCACAGGATGCCAACCGTGCCGATGCAACAACCACTCCACCTACTGCCACCCTCAGTCAGGTCAGCCCAGCACACTTTCATCATCATTTAAAGTCTCTACATAGAATATTAAAGTACCCCTATAATGCTATTTTAAGGGTTCCGAATTTTGTTTTGGAGGTTTCCTACAACAGATTTACATGCATCAAAGGTGCATCACCACATTTTTCAATGGTTCTCAAACGACTCGTCAGAGGATTCAGTCTCTCCTTTTCGCGAGCCTACTCTGCTCTGATTGGTCAGATTTGTTGCGATTGGTCTACCGCTTACAGCGTGTTTCCGAAACTAAAGGCCCATTGCCATAACTTCAGCTCCGGAGGCTTCCTAAAGCTCAGCGATTGTACATACTGTAAAGACAGTAACGATGGCATAGATTTTACCATATCAATCCGAGCGCAAGTCCAATGATGAAACATTAGAAGAACTAGTTATTCAACCCGAACTTCCATCGCAAGGACGACTCGAGCAGGACATTTCTCAGTTATTTCAGCTACTCAGTTTGATGAAATTATGAGATGTTGTGACGGTAATTCCTCACCATCAGCATTAACACGTGTATGTTCATCAACAAACCAATGTGTATATTTCTAATTTAATGCTGAACACATGTGGGATCTGTATCAATAACAGCACATAGGTTAGCTGAGCACTAACATGAATGACTGATGTAACATTAAAGTTTGTAAAACAAATCTTGCTCCATCCTTTATCATTACTCAAAGTAGTAAGAACCACTTTCGACCACTTCCAGAGGTATTCGAAAATGCATTAGACCGGACTGCTTTCGTAGTGTAAACGCTCATGTGGTCAAATGCATTCAAACAGCCACAAAAGACCGTCTTCTCTCCACCTACTGACCCAATGTTAAAACACTAGTTGTAAACATATATGTCTCCCTTTTCTACTTGTGATCCAAACCACCAAACCGCATCTTAATACCAGGTATAAACAGGAGGACTATAGATATACAAACACAAGACTTCCTATTATTATAAAACATAATATGAAACAAAAATAAAACCAGATAAAAAAATAAAAACTTAACAAATACTCACAATTATACTCTCAGCCTTCCAGGGAGTTCTCAATGTAAAAAATACATTTGGAGCTTTGATTTGTAAACATTATTAAATCACATAATACTCAATATGATCTGTTAATTTGCATTCATATACTTAAGAATGAAATAGCATGCAATTTTAGTGAATATATAACATAATATAATATAATAAATATAATATAAAACATTTTTAATACAAAATAAACTACTGGTCTGTTAATATAGTCACGTAATAAAACAGATGATGATTTAGATTTATATTTTTAATAGAATATTTATTTTGTAATTATTTATTTTTATATTTTTTTTTTATTCATATATATTTGGTGCAAGAAGATGATGATTCTGTTATTTTAAAATGGCATGAAGATGAATAAAAAACATTGGTTTTCTTTTTGGGGGAACTATTTCTTTAAACTAATATCTGCAGATTTGAGATTGACTCACCTAGAGCGATTCATCACAACATCCTCCACACTTTCCCCTCTTTTCTCTCTTCCTCCCTGTATCCTAGGCAACCAAGGCTTAATTAACCTCAATTTTGAATTCCGAACCAAAAAACCCTATCAACATAATGCTCATGCTTTAGTGTGTGTGTGTTAATTTGTTAAGCAAACCTGCTGACATCTGAGAAGTGTAGGCGTGTTTGTCTTAAATCATTTCACCCGGGCCTCAGTCTACTGATGCCATAGACATGTTTGGCAACTGCATGTTCAAGTGCATGTGTCTAGGAACCCATCTGTCCCTGTCTCTCTCTCTCTCTCTCTCTCTCTCTCTCTCTCTCTCTCTCTCTCTCTCTCTCTCTCTCTCTCTCTCTCTCTCTCTCTCTCTCTGCGGTGTGTGTGCAGATGGTAGCTGGTACCCTTTTCCCCGATGCGGAGAGCCACAGTCAGATTTACAGCCCTCCTCAGTCATAAAACCCAATCAGCATCTCCTGAGACTGCTTACAGTTCATAGACTCACACCCGCCCTGCAGCCTAATACCACACACACACACACACACACACAAGACGAGCAGTAACTCACAGAGCCAGAAGAATACTGCGCATTTACACAAAGCCTTTTGGTCTTTCTTTCTTTCTCCCCGCAAAACACTTACTGGATAACTGTAACATGCAGATTGACATGTGATAAAGCTGAAGCGATATTTTTTTCATGTAAAGGAAACAAAGAATGAAAAATAAAAATGTAACTCTGACATGCAAAGTGAACATAAGAAATGAAAAAGATATAATAACACAAGATTTCATATTCTCATCAAACACAATATGAAAAAAAAACAACAACATCAAACCAGTTAAACAAAAAAAACCAAAACTTGTAACATATTAACATTTCCCTTGAACCAAGCGTAACAATTTGATGTTTTCATTAATTAAATCACATAAAGCTCAATATTATCTGTTAATTTGCATTCAATTACTTAAGCATGAAATTGCATGCAACATTGGCTTATATAATACAATATTAAAGCAATTCTCCCTGTGAAGCTACGGTTTACGGGGAATTTAGGACAGCTAGGGCCGTTGTTAGGCACAACATAAAGTGGAGTTCATAAAAACCCATTAGCTGTTCTAAATTCATATAATATATATTTATTTTATTATTAATTTGGTGTATGTACTATTTTACAATGGCTTCAAACACAGTGCAATCAATCAGAATCATATATACTGTATATATATGCTAATTGGAGAACTAGTACAGCGTTTCTCAGACTGGAGCCTCATCATTAAAAAAATCACCCAGTACACATTTAATTTATTAATCAGAGCACTTTAAACTTTAGTAATGGGCTCTTCTCTTAAAAGGCAGAATTATTTTGAAGTCTCACTGTGCTAAACTATATATAGTTAGATAATGATTTACTATCCTCCCCTTATATAATGATTTACATAAGACTCTCAGGAAGTCAGGAAGTGTCATATTCTGTCTATACTATTGCTAATGATCAATTGTTCTGTATATTCTCCTGGTGTTTCAGGTGTTTGTTTGGACTGTCAGGACAACACTCAGGGCCACAACTGTGAGGAGTGCCTGGTGAACTTTTACCGGCGTCCTGGCGAGGGGTCCGCGGACGGCTGTCTGCCTTGTCCCTGCTCCTCTGAGACCTCCAGCGGCAGCTGCCATCTCGGTGGGTCTGCATCTCTCTGAAATGTTGACAGGGTTCAGCACATCGTGTCCTGAAAGTGCCTGGGAATTATTCAGGAGGGCAGAAAAATGGAAGGGATAGAAAGTTACATTTTGATTTATTTTCTCACTGACGGATCTTGACATTACACTACCAGCCAAAACGTTTTTAATGTTTTGGAAACATTGAGTCTTTTAGCTCACCAAATCTGCATTTATTTGATCAAAAATACAGTAAAACAATAAAAAAATATTATTACAATTTCAACTGTTTTCTATTTTAATATTGCAATGTAATTTATTCCTTTAATGGCAAAGCTTAATTTAGCTGATTTTGTTCTCAATTATTATTAATTGTTTTTGGTGCTCAATTAATAATAATTAGTTCTGCTTAATATTTTTGTGGAAACAATGATATTTTTTTATGATTCCTTTATGAATAGAAAGTTCAAAAGAACAGCATTTATATTAAAAAAATGCATTATACATGTATTTATTCAATTCAATTTAATGGGTCCTTGCTAAATACATTTTTTTTTTTAAACTTCCCTTCCCCAAACGTAGTAGTGTATTTAGGTTTCCACAAAAATATTAAGCAGCACAAAAGTTTTCAACATTGATAATAAGAAGAAATGTTTCTTGAGCAGCAAATCATCATATCATAATGATTTCTGAAGGATCATGTGACCCTGAAGACTGGAGTAATGATGCTGAAAATTCCGCTTTGTCATCACAGGCATACATTGCATTTTAAAATATATTAAAATAGAAAACAGTTATTAAATTGTAATATTTTAATAATTGTAATAAAATTACTGTATTTTTTATCAAATAAATGCAGCCTTTGTGAGCATAAAATACTTCTTTCAAAAGCATTAAATATCCTATTTATTCCAAACTTTGCCCAGTAGTGTGTGTAGAAAGTAAATAGGGTTAATTCAGAGATCATGTTACCTTTAAGGGTCAAGGCCTCAAGTTTGATTGGGCCAAAAATACAGTATCCAGTCAAAATCTGATATTTCATTATATAAAAGTTTCCTGACGGTTGTTGCAAGTAACTTTTGGCTTGTACCTGGAGTTTTATAGCATTAGGATGATTGAGTTGTCAGTGAGCATGTGGGAGTTGTTCATTTCTTGATGGATTGATACATGACCATGGTTTAAATATTGGTTACCGGTACATACAACTGAAAATTTTTATGGTACCAATGGAGCCAATCAAAGACTTTGTTTTCATCTCAGCTTCTCTTCCATTGGATGCAATCGCACAGCAACAGCCATGGTTATGCGGCTTTGGGTTGTCACTTTACATTTACGGTCAGTGGAGCCTGAGGAGGAAAGTCAACAAGCGAGTGTGAGGAAGAGTGAGAGTGAGAGAGAGAGAGAGAGAGAGAGAGAGAGAGAGAGAGAGAGAGAGAGAGAGAGAGAGAGAGAGAGAGAGAGAGAGAGAGAGAGAGAGAGAGGGCACTGAAAGTTCAGGACTCTTATATAAATGTACTCCATATTACTTATATATTTACAGGTCAAATGTGTAAGACATAATGTACAGCCTGCCAATCATATAATATTTATACTGATAATGATCATTGGACTGTACATTAAGCCACGTATTACATGGCCAATTAACAAACAAATAAATACATGGAATATTAAATATTATTGAAATTATTTTAATATCTATATAGAAGAGAGAGGGAAAATGAAAGGGAGGGTAAAATGAGGGAGATGAAGCAGAACATCAGTGATTATCAATGTGTCAACAGGCCCACATCTGCGCCTCTCGATTTCCACGACTGCAGACATTTCACCTTAAGTCCATATTTTATGGAGTGGTGTAATGGTTAAAGATCTGTGCTGACGACTGAAAATGTGTAGGTTCAAATCCTGCAATTGTGCTCTTGAGCAAAAGCTTAACCCCAGGTTGCTCCAAGGGAAGTGCTCCTATAAGTAAGTATACTGGAAATGTCCCTGGAACTTCTAAATTACTACCTGCTTTTTTTTATTTTGAGGCTTTGCTGATTTTTTAAAAGGTTTTTAAAAATGGAAAAAAATCGAAATCTTAATGTTTTTATGTGGAAAAAAGGTGTGACGTTTAGTTGCAAATAGACTTAATGACCCCATGAAGTTTTATGGACCCCCAGGGGGCACAAGGGGGGTGATATCATTTGATAATTTAAATACATTAATACAATAATACATTAATATAATATTTATAATAAATAAATAACTGAAGACAACAATATCAAATAATACAAAATAATAAAATAAGTTAAAATGCTTAATTTGACATTACTATGTATTAATTTGCTTTTTAAAAACAGGTTGTAAAAATTAGATTAATTACAATTTGTTCTATAGTTGTATGTGTCTTTAGGTTTATGGTGATTAGAAAATAAAATATGGATAGATGGATGGATGGATGAATGGATGGATGGATAGATGGAGTGAAAGAAAATTTTGATGCCAAATGACAACTGACAAAAAAAAAAAAAAAAAAAAAAAGCCCAAATGTGTGTGTGTGTGCATTTCTATACTAGTTAGTTTCCCTGGTGGTGTTAAAGGTGGTAAACCCTCATGTGTTGGCATCATGAAGCTGGCACAGGCATTGCTGAGGAGTTCTCATCGCAGGGATGGGAGGAGTGCCGAAACCAATTCCTCTGCCTTCTGGCCACTTCCGTCTGTCACTGCCCGGCAGTGTGTCTGTCTCTCTGACTCGCTCCAGACTTGTGCATGTCACAGGCTGAGACAGTGAGGAGAGAGATGTGCTTCAGGGAGGGGGTTGTCCTGGCAACAGCGTCCAGTAAGAAAATAGATCAGTGGGGTCATCATGACTATTGAAACTGCAGAGAAGCTTGCATTACTGCATGTGTGTGTGTGTGTGTGGAAGACTTTACATTTATTCTGAACATCATTTTATAGATATGAAACCTGGTAGCAGGCAGTTGTAGGTCAGACAGTGAGTGTGAGTGTCAGGCAGGTCAGAATGTTAATCCAGTGCACTCATTCACACATCCTGCTAAGTGTGTTTTTCTTTCCTATCATAAATATTTCAGAGCCGACAACAGCTATGTTGTGTGTTTGTGTGTGTGTGTGTGTGTGTGTGTGTGTGTACGTACTTAACTATATTTTGGTGACAAATTTGTACCCAGAAGTGACCAAAACCTGACAAAATCTCCAAAAACCTCCCTTTAGGGACGTCCTCATTTGCAAATCTAGTATAATAATAAAGTTATTAAAGTTTTTTTTTTTTTTAATAAAAAATACAGAACGTTTTGTGTGATGGGTAGGGTAGTGTAAGGGGATAGAATATACAGTTTGTACAGTATAAAATCCATTACGTCTATGTCCCCATTTAGATAGCTATGTAAATGTGTGTGTGTGCGTGTGTGTGACATGGCAGTTTTTGGACATGGTACTGTGGTAATACTATGGTACCTTGGAGTAACATGCAAAAACCATGAATATGGTAATCATTAAATACCATAGTAAATATCTGAGTACCTGAGTACCTGAGTTAATTTATTCTACAATGTGCAATTTTTTATTCATGTACTTATATGTATTTAATTTTTTGTATTCATTTTACATTTATTCTTATAATTTATTTATTTTTTTATTTTTTCGGGGGCTGGTTGACAAGTATGGGTAAGGGGTAAGAACCAAAATGTCACTGTTACAAACTTTTTTTTCTGACTGATATTCGTGTTAAAAAAAACTACTTTTTTTTTTTTAATTAAGTAAATTAGACAATTCAAACAATAGTCTTAATCACTGCTTCATTTTTATGTTATTCTGCATGTTTTGTGTTATCACTGCACTGTAGAATGTCAGGCTTGAAATTTGGTGCTTTGGCTCCACCTTGTTGTTGGAGTTGGAACTACTTAGTGTCCCCCAAAAATATTTTACTCAAGTTATGCTTAAAATTGTCTTAATTTCAATGCATGAATAATAAAACAATCAATTCAAGATGCTAGAGTTTTTCTTAGAACTATCTTCACTTTTCAGGGCCATACGTCAGATCCCTTCCCTTAAACTTCACACCGGTCTCTTATAAAATATGGTTTGATTGGGCAGTGACAAGAGGAAGTGGCCAGAAGACATTTATACCTTTTTAAGTGTGGCGCAACTGTCCAAATACCTTAGAGGCCCTCTATACATCAAAATGAGTCCAGCATTAGGAAGGGAACACTAAATCTCTGTAATGCTCCATAAAATAAGCTACAAACGCCTTATTTAATCTCTTAGTTAAATCTCTCTGTATACCTATGACTGTATTGAAAAACATCCGACTAATAGTATTGTGAAATATGCAGACGATCACGATACTACTGTGGTAGGACTCATTGACCGCAATAACGAAACTGCCTATAGAGATGAGGTGAATAATTTGATCATGTGGTGCCACAGAAACAATCTGTCCCTCAATGTGGGGAAAACTAAGGAGCTCATCATAGATTTTAGAAGAAACAAACCCACACATACACCTGTCTATATTAACAACTCTCCCGTTGAAATTGTTAACACCTTTAAGTTCTTAGGCATCCATATTTCAGACTCCCTTTTATGGTCCTTCCATAACAGCTGTGCCATTAAGAAGGCACATCAGAGGCTTTATTTCTTGAGGTGTCTCAAGAAATATGGTATGTCCCTTAACATTCTACAGAACTTTTACCGCTGTACAATTGAGAGTATACTGACAGGTTACATTGCAGTGTGGTTTGGCAGGCCTACTTCACGTGACCGTAATCTTCTGACAAAGGTGGTTAAAACTGCATCTAAAATTATTGGGGTTCCACTTGAGCCACTCCAAAATATTTACTGGAAACGCAGCACTAAGAAGGCACTAGGTATTATGCAGGATTCTAATCATCCTGCACATAATCTCTTCTCCCACCTTCCTTCAGGGAGACGTTTAAAGAGCATCCCAACGCGCACATCATGTTTCAGGGATAGTTTTTACCCTCAGGTAATAAGGCTACTGAATGATAGTACAACAGGAAGGAGGGTTGAGGCTTGAGCTTAGTTACTATATTTACTGTGCTTGGATGTTTTTAATGTTATTTTAATTGTTATTTATTGACTGGTGCTGAGAGAGTGCCAAGGCACATTGTATTTCATTGCTGTGGTACTGTGTACTAATATGCATATGACAATAAACTTGAACTAGTTGTTGATCATGTGTGTTCAATCTCATTTACAGATTCCAGTGGACGAACAGTATGTGACGAATGTAAGCCTGGCTTCTCTGGCCCGACATGCGACGTGTGCACAGACGGTTTATTTAAATCGGCAGGCGTGTGCGTGTCCTGCGACTGTAATGGGAACGCAGACCCTCGCTCCATGCCACAAATATGCCACCCTGAGACTGGGCACTGCCACCGCTGCATCAACCACACAACAGGAGCACACTGTGAGATCTGCACACGTGGATACACGGGGGACGCCCGCTATCACAACTGCACCCTGAGAGGTACGACTAGCGTCTAAGAATTGTGGGAACACAGTTAAACAAACATGTCCATACAGTACTGATGGGGTTACTGTCCTTTACAGTTTTTCTGAATTGCTAAAACACCAAATTCCATTCTCTGAACCAAATTCTCAATAGCTTAAACCATTTTGTCGAATAAATCATTATTTCTGCAAAACCTTAAACAAGTTCCGGCAGTAAGACACTGTTTGCAAATCTCATGCACATTTTTTTTTGTGCAAAACTCTAAACACATTTTCACTCATTAAAACACATTTCGCATAGTGACACATTTCTGTCACAAAACACTGAACAACGCAAGAGGCACAGGTAAAACACAACTACAACACAGTTGTCATCGTTTATACACAACGACTCAAAATTGTTCACACTTATTTCTAATGATGTGACCAGACCAACTGTACATAATACAAGTTAGTTCAGAGTGCCAAAATTGACTCAAAATGTTGCACTGAATGTTGATTCCAATAATGGATGGAAACAATATGAGTGGGAGAGGAGGAAGAGTATGTGTATAAGAGGTGGTGAACGACGAGGAAGAGGATGAGGAAGAGCAAGGTGTGGAGAATGTTGTCAAGGCTGATCTGGCTTTAGGGTTTTTCCCTTTGCATGCTGAGATGACATTGCCTGTGATGTGGACAAAGTCCTCAGTCTGAACCCAACATGAAAACTTGATACTGTGCCAGAATGAGACTCTCACTGACCTTGATTTTGCAGTTGCACAACTCTTCTGAGTGTATTGTAACATGCTTTTCATTTAGTGTTTTTTTCTCTCTTTTCTTTTTTTCTTTTCTTCTAGTTTTCACAATTGTTTAGACACATTTCTTGAAACCTTCACCCATTTTCTCACAACATTAAACACAAATCCAAACTTTCAAACGAAACTCACAAAACCATTGACTCTTCTGGCAAAGTCAAACAATAGCTTAAAAACCATTTCACTCAAAAACAAACAATGCTTTAAGATCATACACGCATAAGTCAATAAAATAAGCACTACAGATCATTCATTAGACACTACATAAAAAAGTGGAGAACACAGCATTCAGAACGTTACAGAAAAAAATTCTATTTTATACTGTAAATAATTTTTGCAATTACAATCTTTTTTGTAAAACTGAGTACGGTGAATATATTGTACTGAATGCACTGCAAGTATATTATTGAACTGAATATTGAATAGTAGGCCTATTGAATGTCTGTATATTCAGCACTTGCATAATGTGAAAATACTGTAGTCCAATTGCAAAAGCCAAAAATGTCAAATGAAACTCTAAATAAAAAGCATGTTACGGTACACTCAATACTGTAAGTTGTGCAACTGCAAAATCAAAGTCAATGAGAGAGATTCATTCTGCTTCAGCATCATGTCTTCTTTCTGGCTCTGGGCTGAGGACTTTGTCCACATCACAGACAATGTAGTCTCTTGCACAACAAAGGGGAAAACCCCTGTAGTCTGACACATCCAGCCTTGACGACACTGTCCTGCTCCTCAATACTCGGCACATACTCTTCCTCCTCTCCCTTTTAGATTGTTTCCATCTATTGTTGGCGTCATCATTCACTGCAGCTGTGTCACCTGTGCACTCATATTTCATACAGTTGGTTTGGTCACATCATTAGAAATAAGTGTGAATAATTTTAAATTGTTGTGTGTAAACGATGACAACTTGTAATTGTGTTTTACTTTTGCCTCTTGTGTTTAGTGTTTTGCGACACAAATGTATCACAGTGCGAAATGTGTTTTAATGAGTGAAAATGTGTTTAGCACAAAAAAAAAGTGCATGAGATTTGCAATCAGTGTTTTGCTGCCTGAACTTGTTTAAGGTTTTGCAGTTGGGTTACCCTTTCACAGTATGCAAGTGCTGAATATACAGACATTCAATAGGCCTACTAAACAATATTCAGTAATACTATACTTGCAGTGCATATATACAATTTATTCACCTTACTACTGTAAGTTGTGATTACTATACTTTTTTACATAATTGCAAAATTTGTTTAGTAATTTGTTGACTACAATATACTTTTTGTCTGTAACTGCATGCTTTGGATTCTGTTCTCCATTTTTTTTATGTAGTGTCTAATGAATGATCTGTAGTGTTTATAATATTGACTCATGTGTGTATGATCTGAAAGCATTGTTTGATTTTGAGCAAAGATTAAATGGTTTTGGGGCAATTGTTTGATTGAGTCAGGGGTTCTCTGAATGTAGTTTGAAGATTTGGTTTTGTGTTTAAGGATTTGAGAAAGTGTGTGATGGTTTCGAGAAATGTGTTTTAGCAATTCGGAAAAAATGTAAAAAAGAACAAGTACCGATTATTGTTCACACAAACTCATTTGACTTCATAAAACTCGCAAATGTTGGCAAATCAAGTGATTCATTTTTAATCAAAAGTGGTTGCTTGACAGATAAGACGGTAAGGAACTGTTTCTCCATTATTTCCTTTGCCCGAACCTGTTCAAGTTCAATCTTCCATCACCAAGTGGCGTAACCATTAAAGAAACTGAACAGAAATTATATATCAGAAAACAGGAAGTAATACTGAAATATATATAAACACAGGAAATATCATAATTGCCTCTCATAGAAGGTTACAAAAATGATTCTTACTTGCAAAATCAACACCATAAGCAAACAATAATCATATACAAATTATTGACTTATAGGCTATTACAGTGTGAGAGAAGTATTTTGAATGATGAGGTTTAGTTTTGCGTTGACTCTTGCAGGAGTTAGCTAATGTTATTAACTGCTCAAATGTTTGCTGAGAATGTCAACTGGTAAGCAGCTACCTAACCTTGTTAAGATTTAATTCAGTAACTTTCTAACAAATAATTTTGATACGGTTTAAGCCCCGTATTGGCGTGACGACCTCCAACAGTCACACAGCCTGTTTTATTTAGTTCTGATTGTTGTCAAAAATTCTGATACTTTAGTACCAATAATAGGCGCCGAACCAGTCAAAAAATAAATTGAGATTCAGTGGATCTCACTTTGGGTCCTGGCTGGTCATAACACATACAATTCTACTATTATATGCAGCGTTATGAAGTGTTTATGAAGTGTGGGCACCCACCGTCAGAAACATAAATCGGCACCTATAGTACCAAGTTTATACTATAATTTAACATTATCAAACTTTCTGCAGTACTGGTAGTACCAAGTACCAGGGTAATATGTTACCCGCTGATAGGCGGCTGCGTTAAAACACTCCCATCCGTATTTGTGTGAGTGCCAATGGCCAATCAGATGTGTTTGGGTTAGTCAGAATCCACTTAATCCCGCTCAAAACACCTTTTTTATGTTGTTGTTGTTTTTTCAGCGAAAGCTCATTGACTGAGTTCTGCACATTTGTGTATCCTTTTATTATACGTAAACAATGTAAATAAGAGATTCTTTGTGCAGCTTCATTAATTATAACGGGAGTTCCCTTTCGAGAATGGTCACGACATATTGCGTAGCTAATACGCAGTGGGGAAACTCATTTTCCTTGAAATATTGAAGCAATAATTTAAAACGCAGTGCAGCTGCACAGCGAACACAGCAGACCATCTAGCTCGCTCATTGGTTGTGCTCCGGCAACTGCACATCCTATGGCCGAGCGCCTCAGACGCGTGACCCAATCAACTGACTTGCCGCCAAATACGCCAGAGTACGCCTAAATGGCCGTGGCCTAAGCCTATAAAGATCGCTCATTTCGGCCAATATATCAGATTTACTCAACTTCAGCGACACTTCACGTCTCTGACTCCTCTGAAGCCATCGCCGTTGAATCAAGCCAGACAGCTGGAGCGAGCCTCTGCAAACAGCGGACAGCCCCTTCAACTCACCTTGAAGCCGCTTCTCATCTGTCGCTGCTCTCCTGCTTCCCAACCCGGCGAGAAAACGTTATATCGCTTTTCTGCTACTGTTGTGTTCGCTCTGCGACACTCAGTTTTCTGAAAGAGCAAGTTTTCACGAAGCGTTGTTCCAAATGCCACGCTCTTCATGCACCTTGTGCGGATGTCGTCTACACGAGGATGACGGGCACGCAGAGTGCGCCACGTGCCTGGGACCCGCCCACGCTTAAGCTGCCACTCTCACTGCGAGAGCCTTCCCATCTCAATGCTGCGGATGCGGTTAGCTCTCTTTTGAGCCGGCGGCACCGCTCCTCTGAATCTTCCTTTCCCGGCACTACTTCAGCCACGGAAGAAGAAGCACCACAGCCAATGGCAGCCCGAACACATGGAGGTAAACGAGCCCACGCCGACCACGTCCCCGCGTGCCTTGCTTTCTCCATCACAATCTTCGCCGGTCCTGTTCACTAAGGCAGACCAATGCCCCTCCCTTCAAGCGATGGGTCTCGTCTCCTTCGGCGGATCGGACGAAGAACACGACAGCCTCTCCATTGCTGCATCTGAGGAAGAGTGATCGGGCTTGCTGGACCCCGCCCTCTCACAGTCCAGTGCTATCGCTACAGCTACTAGGACCAATTCGGACGCCGACATGCTGCGCATCCTCACTGCGGCCGTTTCAGACCTCGGTCTCGAATGGGCCTCGCCTGATGAGCCGCCCAGGAGCCTGATGGATGGCCCCCCGCCACAAACCAGCGCCCTTCTTCCCTGAGGTTCATGATGAACTCGCAAAGTCATGGCGCGCCATACTCAGCACGCACAAGCTTATATGCTCTCCTCTGTCGACGGCGCAGCGGAAAAAGGATATGAGAAGCAGTCACTGCTCGAGGAAGCAGTCACCGCCCGAGGAAGCAGTCACCGCCCGAGGAAGCAGTCACCGCCCATCTGTGTCCACCCACTGCTGCTGGCTGGAGATCGAGAGCGTGCACCCCTCAAAGCCCTGTCAAAGCACCTCAGCCCTCGCTGGACGCGCTTTCTCTGCTTCCAGTCAGGCTGCATCGGCTCTGCACACCATGACCGCCGCTGACCTGCACAGCGCCACAGATCTAGCACTGCGCCCAGGCTATCAGCAGAGGCTAATCTCGTCGTGCTCGAGCGCCACCTCTGGCTGAACCTGAAAGGGTGGTGAAAGGGTTTTCTGAGAGGTTCACCGAGGCACAGAAATCTTCTCAAGCAATGAGACACTTCCAGCTCTGCTTCGAGCCGCCACAAGAGCACGCCGCCTCCCCAGCCAGCGAAACCAGCGCCTCGGGTCTCCCAGCTCCGTCCTGCGGCTGATACCCGAAATTGCTCAAGGTCAGCGTTGGACCCTGAGCCGCCGAAGCCTGCAGGATGAAAGAGATAGGGCCCTCGAAAAGAGCTCATTTAAATCTCACAGCTCCCTGTTCTGCTCAGGCGGCTGGAGATTTTCATACTGTAGTCAATGGGCCCGTTGCGCTGCATGCGCCCCTACAAACAAATGCTGTTTTTACAGTGACCCAACTAAAGTACAAAAAGAGTATGTTTCAAACACACAACACCCGGGTAACCGGTCGCCCTTCATTAGGCGGCCCTCCCCCAGTTGTCACTCTATCTCTCTTTCGGGCCTGTCAAAACAGCCCAAAAGAGAACATACGCACAAAACACAACACAAGGGTATTCGGTCCCCCTATGCTAGGCGGCCCAGCCCCAAAGTATATTCAAACCCTAGCCACAAGGGCCCAGGCCTGGCAAGCCATCCCCGATGTATCATACTGGGTTGTGAACATTATATTGAGGTTACTCGCTCCAATTCGCTCTCAGACCCCCACGCTTTCAGGTGGTCGTCGAGACCTGATAACTACCAAACAAATCCTTGTGCAAGTTCGCCCGGGGGATTGTTTTTTTTTACTGTGGATCTGAAAGATGCTTACTTTCACATTCAGATAACGCCCAATCACAGGCTATTCTTGAGATTCGCCTTCGTGGGGCAGGCTTATCAATACACGGTTCTACCGTTCAGTCTGTCACTAGCACCTCGTACTTTCACAAAGTGCATGGACGCAGCGCTTTCTCCCCTGAGGCAACAGGGAGTGCGCATGCTGAACTATCTCGACGATTGGATCGTTATGTCTCAGTCGAGGACCGAGTTATTGACACACAGATCCATGATACTCAGCAACTTGGAATGCTTGGGTCTCAGGATAAATTTTTCCAAGAGCAAACTGTTACCCAGCCAGAACGTAATCTTTCTGGGCACAGTTATCGACTCTACAACGATGAGAAAATTAGAAATTAGAAAAACCAGAGCTCTCACGCAGCGCGTGGTAGGCACGCACGCGCCCCTCAGGAAGTTTCAGAGGCTTCTCTTTAGCACTGGCTAAAGGGCCGTGTGCCAGCCCTTGCGTGGTGGTCAGGCCGCCTGCACATTGTGGTGAACCAGCGCTGCGTGAGAGCTCTGGTCCCCTGGAAACCCCAGAACTGGTACCAGTTGGGTGTGGCCTCCAGGAGGAAGGTAATTTTCACAGACGCCTCCAACCAAGGTTGGGGAGCGCTGTACGAGGGAAAGTCTGTCTCCGGCTTCTGGCTGAGCCCGGAGAAGAGCTTACATATCAACTGCGTGGAAATGAGAGCAGTTTGGTTGGCCCTGAACGCATTTCTGCCAGACCTCAAGGGACACCAGGTCTTAGTCCGCCCGGACAATATGCCGGTGGTGTCCTATATAAATCGCCAGGGTGGCCTCAGATCAGGCAATCTGTATGTCATGGCCAGAAAGCTCCTCCTTTGTTCACATGCCAATCTGTGCTCCCTGTGAGCTGCTCATGTCCCGGGAGTCCACAATTTGGGCGCGGACATACTGTTTCGAGACAACACTCCCCCAGGCGAGTGGTCTTTCAACCCACAGACGGTTCATCTGATATGGAGTGTTTCTGGCAAGGTAGAGGTCGACCTCTTCGCCTCAAGGAACAACGCTCATTGCGCAGCATTCTTTTCGAAGAACAGGGACACGCTGGCCCATCCCTGGCCCAGACGCCCTCTGTATGCTTTCCCGCCGATCTTTATGATCCCTCAGGTCATCAGATGGATCAAGGAGAGCGGATCCTCAGTCGTCCTAGTAGCCCCCCTCTGGAAAACCCAAGCATGGTTTCCAGAACTGGCACAGATGATGGACACTGTTCCCTGGCCAGTGCCAATGAGGAAGGACCTCCTCACACAGGCGAACGGGACAATCTGTCACCCTCGCCCCGTCTTATGGGCCCTCTATGTATGGCCCCTCAATGAGTATCCGGGGACCTCCCAGAAAAAGTCTTAAATATCATCACTGAGGCTAGAGCACTGTCTACAAGGCGCCTCTATGCTCTGAAGTGGTCAGTATTCGCTGGCTGGTGCTCAGGAGGATGCATTTGTATTATTTGCTAATTTGCTTTGTCCTATTAGGGCTCTAAAAATATACTTGGAGCGTTCTGCACCATTTAGGCAGTCAGAACAGCTCTTTGTTTGCTTCGGTGGTCGCACCAAAGGGTTACCGGTCACGAAGCAGAGATTGTCCAGATGGATAGTGGATGCCATCTCACTGGCATACGCCTCTGTGGGCCAGGTTTGTCCCATAGGCGCTAAAGCCCACTCCATGAGAGGCATGGCCTCTTCGTGGGCTTGGTCCAGTGGTGTGCCAATGCATGACATTTGTGCAGCGGCCGGTTGGTCCTCGCCGTCCACATTTGTTAAATTTTTATAGCCTGGAAGTACCTTGCCTGCAGGCCAGGGTCCTCACAGTATGATAAATTGACCCGATGTTGTCTGGTCTTATCGGTCTAACCACAACTGGTCCTAGGACTGTTAATGAGCCCCAGCCCTTATTCATAAAACGTCTCAGGTTACGACTGTAACCATAGTTCCCTGAGAAAGGGAACGAGACGATGTGTCAACGACGCTTTGGGAACGCCCCCAGCGTGAATGCGTCTGAGCATCAATGTCAACTAGTCCAATGGAAAGAATGAGCGTCACGGGCGGGTGACGTCATGACCAGGAAGGGATAAAAGCACATCCGGTGCAAACCGGCATTAGCTTCGAAATCGCCGAAGCAAGCCGATCACAGGGATGCAAGAAGTATGGCAGGGTGACGCATCGTCTCGTTCCCTTTCTCAGGGAACTATGGTTACAGTCGTAACCTGAGACGTTCCCTTTCGAGGGAACTCGCGATGCGTCAACGACCCTTTGGGAACGAGAATACCCAAAACGCCAGACTTTCAAATGCCTGAGTGTCAGCCTGTTACACTGCACCAAGCACCTGGGATCCTGGGGCAGCATCCAGGTCCAAGCTGTAAAACCTCACGAATGTGAGCGGTGAGGACCAGCCCGCCGCATCACAAACGTATTGGAGAGAACTCCAGATAATACGCTTAGAAGCCATACTCCTAGTGGAATGAGCCCTGACCACCAAATGGTTGGCCAGAAGACTCACAAGCAAGAAGAATAGTCTCGACTATCTATTTGCTCAATAGGTTGGATTTTCTCGACAGAGAAGTCCGATGAACATAAGTGTCCAGTGCTCGCACTGGGCACAAGAGGTTCAGCTTTTCCTGGTCCGAAAAATGGGGGAGGACAGAAACCTGCAGCACAATAGGCCTCGGAATAATGGTAGGCACCTTTGGAACATATCCATGTTTCGGGTAAGATTGCCTTGGCCATCCCCGGTGCACTCAAGGCAGGTGGGGACCAAAAGGGCCTGAAGGTCTGACTCTTATAGGGACGAAATAGCTAGCAGAAAATAGTCTTAAAAGAAAGGAACTTCTCTTAGACCAAATCTAAGGGCTCGAAGGGAGCCCCAGATAGGCCTTCTAGAATTATTGCCAGGTCCCAAGCCAGCACCCTAGTGCAAGTTGCAGGCCTTCGTTGCCACGAAGGAAACGAGTGATCAGGGGGTCGCGACCCAAAAATGTACTACCCACCAGGGCGTGGAAAGCCGCAATGGCCGCCACGTATACCTTAAGCGTGGAAGGACATAGACCTGATACAAAGCGTTCTTGCAGAAACTCGAATACTATGTTTACTGAACAGTTAACCGGATCCCACTGACGCTGGTAACACCAAGAAGTGAAAAACTCTCGAAATAGTGAATATAGTTTCCTCGTAGCGGGAGCTCTGGAGCTTAGAATGGTCTCAACAACCTCGGTTGAGAGACCACTCTCTATGAGTTGGGCCCCCTCAGAGGCCAAACCCACAGTTTCCAAATCCCCTGCCGGGGGTGCAATATTGCATCCCCTGCCTGAGACAGAAGGTCTCTCCTGATCGGGACCTCCAAGGGAGGTCCGTCGAGGAGAAAAATTAGGTCCGCAAACCAAATTCAGCTCGGCCAGGGTGGTGCTACTAAATAGGCTTATTCCATCCTGGCGGAATCACTCCAGAACTCCTGGGAGCAGAGCAACAGGGGGAAATGCGTACAGACGTAGCCTCGGCCACGTCTGCACCATAGCAACCAGCCCCGAGGGGACTGGTTGAGTGAGGGATAACCAGAGTGGACAGTGCGCCGTATGCTGAGACGAGAACAAATCCACTTCTGCCTGGCCGTAAAACTCCCATATTTGCTCCACCGCCTCGGGGTGGAGTCCCCTGGCCTCAGCCCCTGCCTCGACAGGGTGTCTGCTCCAATATTCTGGCCCCCCTGGAATATACACTGCCCTCAGACAGCGTAATTTCCTGAGGGACCAAAATAAGAGGCCACCAACGTGTTGTCTGTGGGTCAAGAACCAGAGTTTCCTCCATATAACCAAGGCGCGGGGATACTGCCGCGTGATCTTGATTGTACGGAGTGGGTTTCCCCTCAGGGAGAACCCTCTGGTCCTGAGCCACCACTGTAAAGGTCTCGTGTACATTAGGTCAAAGGGTATCACGTTGGACGCTGCTGCCCTGAGGCCTAACAGTCACTGTTCCAGAACAACACATGATGGCCCCTCAGGTCTGGGAGGAGATGTCTCAACGCATTGAAGACGACCATTATCTCTAGGCAATTCATGTGCCAAGCGAGATGATGACTCCTCCACAAGCCCTGAGCTGAGCGGCCTTCCAATACCGCTCCCCAGCCGGTGAGGGAAGCATCTGTCGAGATCACAACTCGATGGCAAAAGGCTCCCAACACCGGACCCTGGGTTAAGAACCAGTGTTTCCTCCATATAACCAAGGCGCGGAGACACCGCCGCGTGATCTTGATCATACGAAGTGGGTTTCCCCTCGGGGAGAACCCTCTGGTCCTGAGCCACCACTGTAAAGGTCTCATGTACAGCAGGCCAAAAGGTATCCCGTTGGACGCTGCTGCCACAGGACCCAACAGTCTCTCGAACTGTTTTACAGTGCGTGACTGGCCTAGCCTCAGCTCTTTTGTGGCTGTTAGGATAGCAGCTACACGAACGGGCGACAGAGTGGCCCGCATCGTCACTGAATCCCATACCACACCAAGGAAAGTGGTTATCTGTACTGGAGAAAGCACACTCTTCTTGGCATTGAGCCTCAACCCCAACATCTGCATATGAGCGAGAACGACACCTCGGTGCCGAACCGCTAACTGTTCTGATTCCGCTAGAATCAGCCAGTCATCTATGCAATTCAGAATGCGTATGCACTGCAGCCTGGCGGGGCCAGAGCTGCGTCTACACGCTTCGTGAATGTGCGGGGTGATAGAGCTAGACCGAAAGGAAGTGCCTGATACTGGTGTTCTTTGCCCCAAAGAAAACCTCAAGAACCTCCTGTGCTGAGGGAGGATGGAGATATGGAAGTATGCGTCTTTTAGATCTATCGTGACAAACCAGTCCTCGGATCTGATTTGAGTCACGATCTGTTTGAGTGTCAGCATCTTGGACTTGAGTTCCAGCACCAAACACTCCAACAGACGAAGATCTAGTATGTGACGCAGCTCTCCATCCTCTTTTGGAACAATGAGATAACGACTGTAAAGACCCGACGCAATGTCGGGTGAGTACACCTGCTCTATAGCTTTCTTTGCTAACAGGGCCTTTACCTCTTGCTCCATTGCCAGAGCCTGCTCGGAATGCACTAACGTGAGCAACACTCCGGTGTAGCCTGGAGGACGAGAACCAAATCTGCCTCTTACTACTACCTGCATGACCCATAGAGATATATTTGGCAGTAGCTTCCGCGCTGCCAGAAAATCTACCAAGGGAACCAGCCCCTCGAGGCTGGCCTCTGGTGTAATAAAGACAGCCAGTTCGGGGACCTGAAGCATACTGGCAGGAACCACCCGAACTGACTGTTTTCGAACCCCCCTCAGAGGCCGCGAGTCCGACGCAATGTCGAGTTGACGCTGCGCCAGAAGCTCGCTGGAGACCGCTGCGCCCCAAAGCACCAAGGGTGGCGGGGTTGGCAGAACGGTCCCCTGAGGGCACCGAGATGGAAAGGGCACCGTATAATGAGGTGTACACCATTCCACCCCGGTTGGGGCTGCCCTCAACGGTCTGACGCCGGTGGCGCCGGACCTTTTCTTTTGAGCCGCAGCCTTCTCAGCATGAAGAACGTTCCTCGGATCCGGCTTCTGCTTTGAAATCTTTGGCTGCTGTGTTGTGTATGAGAAACTGACGGCTGGAGCTGCTCACGCCCAGCAGCCCCAGGGGGTTGGACATAGTGAGGGAGAGATTATCTTGTATCTTTCTCCATGATTCCCATCAAATTGAGCCAGAGGTGTCTCTCAGTGATCACAAGGGCTGCCATCCCTGAGAGATAAATCTGTGGCCCGATGGAGTTCTCAAACCCCATCGGGCCAAACTCCCTCACTTCTGTCCAAATACCACAGCAGGTAAGCCTGAAATGCTTGTAGCACTGCTATAGTGTGCAAGCAGGCTCATGCTAGACCCACTGCCATATATGCTTTTCCCACTAGATTAAAAAATAGTTTTCTTTAATGGATTAGTGAGAGAAGCCGACGCCTTCAGGGACGATACTGAACCGGGAGACAGATAGCTCGCAAGCGTCTGTTCTACCCGGGGTATTGCCCCATAGCCATACTCTCTTAACCCCCAAATGTCTGAATATACATGAATGTGGGGGCTAAAAGACAAGATGAGTACGGCCTTTTCCATGATCTAGACAGCTCGCTGTGCAGATCAGGAAAAACGGAAGGCCCCGTGATGGAGGTGGAAAAATAGAGGGAAGGAAACTCGTTCAATTTATTTTATTTTTAGGATGAGTGCCCCCTTATTTCTGCTGGCCATTAAATATTTAATTTATCTACAGCCTTAGTAAACACCTCCACCAGCTTATTATTTTTTTATATATATTATTATATATATTCACTTTATTTTATATATAATATATAAACTATCATATATATATATATATATAGGCTATATATATTTCTCATACGCTGGGGAAAGAGATGGCAAATCCACTTCCTCCATGATTGTGTCACTTTCAATGCCCAGCACATCTACCTCCTCCTCGGAGGTAGAGCACTGAAGCATTGATTTCTCTCCCCGGGCGGAAGAGACCGCAGCGCGGGCTTCCGAGACCGGCGAGAGAGCACTGGATCCCTCGTGGAAAGGGAGGAGATAAGATCCGCGGACCCGTCTCCAACCCCGTAAAGAGATCCTATTCGCGATCCACAGGAATGCATTCTCCGCGCTGCCTCGGCAGACGCGGGTCCTGCACCCTGAGGATCGCGAGCCTGGCCACTTTCCTCGAAAAGCGCCAGGCGAGAGCGGAGCATGCGGAGCGGAAGCATCTCGCAATGCTGGCAATCAGCCCCCTCGAAGGCTGACACCGCATGCTCCACTCCAAAACAAACTACACAAAGCTCGTGTGTGTCCCCACCCATTAAATAACGCGGGCAGGGAGAAGCACAGAGTTTGTAAAGTTGTTTCGCCATAACTCTTCCCAATAATATCGAACAGACAACAATAAATAGACAGAGACAGAGTAACACAGATCGCTTGCTGAGGCACAGAAGCTAATGCCGGTTTGCACCGGATGTGCTTTTATCCCTTCCTGGTCATGACGTCACCCGCCCGTGACGCTCATTCTTTCCATTGGACTAGTTGACATTGATGCTCAGATGCATTCACGCTGGGGGCGTTCCCAAAGCGTCGTTGACGCATCGCGAGTTCCCTCGAAAGGGAACCCGACCCAGGTGTGGTTAGTGTCACTTATACTGGGAGTCTTTTTATAGCTTGTTCTGTGAGCCTCGGGGTTTTCCCTAGGCTCCAGTTGGATGCAGCTAGTTGCTAATGGTGCGGCATTTTACATTGCGTCCCCACTGCGTATTAGCTACGCAATAGGAAGTGACCGTTCTACGTTTTATATAACTCTTTCTGTATACAACCCATTCACAATTTGAATGAAAGTTTTATTTTCCATGCTGCTAAGTACACACTGCAACATTTTGGGAGTGACAATCATATTTAAATGTGGGATTTAATCCAAATTTCTGTTTATTGACATAGTGATAACCATAGCAATGGATGGGTCAAAAAATCTGATATGCCAAAATAGATCTGTGCATTAAGTGTAAATGCAAACTAATATACCTGCCACTTGTTCTAGTACATGTTATGTGTTTCTTTGTTGTTCATTGACTTACAGTATATATTGACTAATATTTTTATGTTCAAATAGTTCAACATAGTTCCAATGTTTTTGCTATGGAATTGACATTGGCAATGTGGTAAATATGTCTTCTTCGCACCTGACTATCTTCCTGGGTCTCGTCTACTAATCGACGTCCCCAAACGTCTCCAATCGACAATAGTTGACCTGTACCTGGGTCTCGTCTACAATCGACGTCCCCGTTCAATAATATTTATACTCTAGCACGTCTCCTCATTGACGTCAGCTGAGTCCCCTAGCCCTAACTTGCTGAGCAGCAATAGCTAAACAGACTACAGAAAATGCCTTCGAATATGCTTTAATCACTGCCGGAGGATCTCAGACAAATCTCAGACAGGAATCCCACCAGCAAAAGGAATACATCAGTTTTTATAGAATAGAAGTATGGCAAAAAGTGACATGATACATTACATAGTTTTCCTATAATTTGATTGGTTCTTCATATGCAAACTCTTCTGTTACTCGGTACTGTAGAAGCAAACATAAATCTCAAATCATTAAAAAAATGGAAAAGGTTAGAAGTTCAGTTGATTACTCAATGTGTCATGAGACTATTCTAGACTGTTATATTTTTGATATTGCCTAGCCAGCATCTCAGAATTTTCCACTGGTTTCGACACATTTTCTTCAAGTGTGAGAATGTTAGGCCTAAAGGAGAAGTAAGGTTAGATGTTAGAATTATAATTAGTTTGATATACAGTTTACTATTGTATTCATTAAAAAATCCATCACAGCAACAAGAGAATCAGTTGTTATTATAATGTATAGGCTAATTAAGAGCTCATATTAAAAACTGATGTCATGAAGTCATGACCATGATCTTTTTAAAGACTTATGGAGAGAGCAATATATTACTTTTAGGGCATGATCCTTGTCATTTATTCCCACTGCAGTAAAATAAAAAATGTAGGGATTCACCGATGTATAGGCCAATAAGTAGTATCGGCCAATAAAACAAATTATTTTCAATATCGCACTGGTTGCTTAGTCTTGAATGAATGTATGTTTCACTGTTGTGTACATCTCTGAGCGTTTCTTAGTCTGTTATCCTGCCCGTGTTTGCTACCTTTGCCTGTCTGACCTATCTGTGATTAAACTTACGCTGCATTTGGATCCCTCTGAGTCTGGTGTTTCATGACAGCAACTGAGTTGTATACAAACATTTCAGTTTTATTTTAGTGTAATTATTATATCTGAAAATAAATAGCAGTTGAATATGACTCTGCTGTTCATTTTAACCTCTAATATTATAGCATTCTACCTGTAACATCCCGACCTGAGGTTCCTCCTCCAACCCGCCAGAGGGCGCCCTCTCCTGTCTACCGAACTCTATCCTCTGTTCCTGTCACATGTTTACTCCTTCCTATTTAAAGGGGTCATATAATGGTACATGCACTTTTTCAAGTTGATTGTACTGAAATGTGTGTTGGCAGTGCCTGTACACAACCATCATATAATGATAAAAATCCATCCAGTGGTTTTGTTTTAATCTCCTTATATGTTTTCCCCTGCCTCAAATCAAGCCGTTCGACCATGTGACGTCACACGGTCGGATGCCCCTCCCGCGATTGTTGATTGATAGGCGCGTTTCGACACAGACCCGCCCTCGCTCGTCCTGTCAATCATAGTCCACGCGGATCGGCGCGGTCATTGTTGATATGCTGGAGCACTGTCTATGAGCAGAATGGCGTCTATGCGATTGTGGTGTTCTGTTCTTGGGTGTAATAACGAACACAGCAGTCATTTTAATGTTCCTAAATCCGAACCGCTGAAGACGCAGTGGCTGAGTTTGTTTTCGAAGGGAATATTCCCCACGAGCAACGTCAATGCTTTCATGTTTGCGCGAATCATTTCTCAGCAGACTGCTTTATAAACGAGGATCAGTATAAAGCTGGTTTTGCTAAGCAGCTGCTCCTGAATAAAGAATCGGTACCAGATATTCGTGTTCCTGCTGAACCTCTAGAACAACTGAAGTGAGTGTAACGTTTTATTAAACTTTATATTAATATTTATATCTTTGCAAATCGCTTCACGATGAATGTGTCTAAGGTTTACACTCAGGGTACATTACTGCATGTTTTCTATGTACGACGTTCTCCATATAATTCATAATCCCACGTTTATAATGAACAACACGTTATGGTATTGTGTTACAAACGTGTACGCACAGAACAGAGGGGCGGGGTGAGCAAAGCTCATGATCATTTAAAGTCATATGCACTGAAACGGTGTGCTGAAAACAGAGCTGTTTTTGACCAGGTAAAATAAGTGTTTTCTTACAATACTAATGAGAATTTTTAATTAAAGTATATTACAAACTTTTAATTTAGACCCTAAAGAATCATATTAGCTTGTACAAAAATGGCATTATATGACCCCTTTAAGAAGCCTGATTCCCTTTGTTCATTGCAAAGTATTGTTTGCAGGGTCTGCAATTCGAAGCATTTTCCCCATTGCTGTGTCTTGCCTAGTGGTGAGCAGATTGAGGCTTCGTGAAACACTGAAACAGTTGAAGCAAATGTGCCGTATTGCGTCGAGGCTTTGAAACAATCCGACACCTGTCTCCATGGTGACCCCTAGTGGTCAGAACAGTGTAAATGCAACAAAAACCCGGGCCAAACATGCATAAAAACCCCTCCGAAGTGTTCCGAAACGTTTCGAAACAATTATGACGTAATGAAGCCTCGTTTACTGAAATCACGTGACTCTGGCAGTTTGATACACGCTCCGAATCATTGATTCGGAACAAACGATTTGTAAAGGCTTCGAAGCTTCATGAAGCAGTGTTTTGAAATTGCCATCACTAGTCTTGCCTTGATTTTGGATTAGGCCTGTTACTTGCTCGGTTTTGGATTTGGTTGCCTGATTGGACCGTTTTCTTAGTGATTGACCCTGGACTTTGTTACCTGGCTTGTAACTTTATGATTTACCCTGTTGCTACAAATAAAATCCCTCTGCTCTCCCTGAGTCTGATATGTTACAGTACCAAATGAGGCTATCAGTATTGGGGTAGAGATTTAGTATCGGTACATCTCTAGTATCAAGTGGTTATTGAATGGACTATGGGAGTCTGTTGTCCCAATGATGAAATAACATGCCGCTGCATTTTTTTTATTTTTTTTATCAGTAACTCACAACGGATGTCATGTCAATGTTATTTGAGGGAATTTGTTGCTGAAGTGGTTGCTATGATCTCATGAGACATGAATAATGAATGCAAGCTTTGGTGTTGTCTGGATAATTTTTAATGATTTTATGACACCGTTCGCACTTTTACCTTTCTGAGGATAAGTAGGCCCTATCTACGTTGAGGACATTTGTTTATGGTTAGTGTAGACTTCCTGTGTTCGCACTGCACACCTTTGACAACGCCTTATTTTATGTATTATGGTGTCTAACATTAGATTGACAGTGAAATGAATATACTTGTATTGTATGTTTTAAATGTTTTTTTGACATTCATTTTAACAGCTATATGCCACATCCACACAGTAAAGTTTTAAAGAGGTCATGATATGCACTTTTATTTTTTATAATGTTCTCTGAGGTCCACTTATAATGTTGACAATATTTTAACATCAAAACACATCCTAATTTAGTAATAAGTAGGGGTGTAACCAGGGTTTGAAATTAACAGCCTCCAACCCACCAAATGCGGGTAAAAAAATCAACTGTGGCGGGTAATCACTAGCCAATTTGGCGTGTTACTTATTATGTTTACTCACTTTGTTGGGGAAGTTCGGTTAAGCCAAATCTGTGCTGATTTAGCGCAAATACTCAATTTGTGAGTCATCATGATATATTAAATACAGCGTATTGCGCAGAATCTGCGCATTTCTGGCTTACTTGAACATGTACGTCACAACGCAACAAATAACTGTGCGCTTGTTCAGTTGCATTGAAGCAATAGCGAAGATTAAAAATCCTTTGGTTAACAGAAAAGAATTTGCTATTTTCCAACATCCTACATTTTTTAAATGTTCTTTGTACTGTATTGATCTGTCCACCTAAAACACATTTTTGGTGAAAAGGATGAGGATAAAAGAGGAAGGGAGGAGATGGCTGGATGACAGGATTTTGTTTGAATAAGAAATTTATGTAAAATTTTAATTTCATACTTTCAAATATATATAAGCTGTGACGTAGATAATCTGGTTAATTTCTTTTTTCTTTCTTTCTTTTTTTTGGGCTAGAAGTTGTTCTGAATGGCCGGTAACTTAAAAACTTAGTAGCCAAATTGGCCGGTGAGTGAAAAAGTTAATTTCAAACTCTGGGTGTAACGATTAGATGCATATATACAGGAGGCGTCAAAATGAACATGGAAAAATTACAAATGTGACTAATAGTGGGAGGTACAATTCTAATTTAAAAGCTTGACCTTAAAGGGGTGGTTCAGGATTTTGGACATTAGACCTCATTTCCAAGTTAGCCTGGGTGTTATTTATCGGTGGAGACAGTTTTCAAAAAATGTCATCCAGTCCTTCCACTTGCATAGTTCGCCGGTGCTAGGCTAGCGCGAGTCAACGGTATCTTCTTGCCTGCCATTAAAAACAGTTTTACCCACTCCACAGTACACCAAAAGCAAATAAATTATAACGCCAGACTATCGATGTAAATGTCTGTTGAGAGAATAATACTCACCACCAGGAGAAAATACACTCACCGGCCACTTTATTAGGTACACCTGTCCAACTGCTCGTTAACACTTAATTTCTAAGCAGCCAATCACATGGCGGCAACTCAGTGCATTTAGGCATGTAGACATGGTCAAGACAATCTCCTGCAGTTCAAACCGAGCATCAGTATGGGGAAGAAAGTTGATTTGAGTGACTTTGAACGTGGCATGATTGTTGGTGCCAGAAGGGCTGGTCTGAGTATTTCAGAAACTGCTAATCTACTGGGATTTTCACGCACAACCATCTCTAGGGTTTACAGAGAATGGTCCGAAAAAGAAAAAACATCCAGTGAGCGGCAGTTCTGTGGGCGGAAATGCCTTGTTGATGCCAGAGGTCAGAGGAGAATGGCCAGACTGGTTCGAGCTGATAGAAGGGCAACAGTGACTGAAATAACCACTCGTTACAACCGAGGTATGCAGCAAAGCATTTGTGAAGCCACAACACGCACAACCTTGAGGCGGATGGGCTACAACAGCAGAAGACTCCACCGGGTACCACTCATCTCCACTACAAATAGGAAAAAGAGGCTACAATTTGCAAGAGCTCACCAAAATTGAACAGTTGAAGACTGGAAAAATGTTGCCTGGTCTGATGAGTCTCGATTTCTGTTGAGACATTCAGATGTTAGAGTCAGAATTTGGCGTAAACAGAATGAGAACATGGAACCATCATGCCTTGTTACCACTGTGCAGGCTGGTGGTGGTGGTGTAATGGTGTGGGGGATGTTTTCCTGGCACACTTTAGGCCCCTTAGTGCCAACTGGGCATCGTTTAAATGCCACGGCCTACCTGAGCATTGTTTCTGACCATGTCCATCCCTTTATGGCCACCATGTACCCATCCTCTGATGGCTACTTCCACCATGTCACAAAGCTCTAATCATTTCAAATTGGTTTCTTGAACATGACAATGAGTTCACTGTACTAAAATGGCCTCCACAGTCACCAGATCTCAACCCAATAGAGCATCTTTGGGATGTGGTGGAACGGGAGATTCGCATCATGGATGTGCAGCCGACAAATCTGCGGCAACTGTGTGATGCCATCATGTCAATATGGACCAAACTCCCTGAGGAATGCTTCCAGCACCTTGTTGAATCTATGCCACGAAGAATTGAGGCAGTTCTGAAGGCAAAAGGGGGTCCAACCCATTACTAGCATGGGGTACCTAATAAAGTGGCCGGTGAGTGTATATTTTATAATGTTCTCTAAGGTTCACTTATAAAGTTAACAAGATTTTTACATCAAAACACATCCTAATTTAGAAGTAATAAGTAGTAGTGTAATGATACCCTCGTGTCACGATTCGATACATATCACGATACTGAACTCACGATACGATATTATTGCAATACTCCAAGACATATGATAAAAGGTTAACAAAAAATGTACTGTTGATTTAAAATGCTAAATTTGATATTACATGGTGGGTGTAAATGAATATGCTTGGACTTTGTGCATGTAACAAAATGCACAGGACAATGGTGACACCAGAATAAAAATATTCATGATTCTGAAGCTGAAAATACAGAATTATTTTAGACGAATATGCTTGCACTCTATTACTGGCTAGATATATTTAAAATAATGTAGGCCACTTTTTAGTGGTAACATTAGAGTTTTGGCATTATCAGGACCCACAAATATTCCCCCATTGCATTATAATACATTATATTCAAAATGATATATAGTAGTTTAATGTAGTACTGACACTAAGGGCCCTATCATACACCCGGCACAATGCAGCGCCAGGCGCGACCAAGGGCGTAGATTTGGATTGAACATTGGGGGGGTTGAACTTTGGGTATGCCTCCTGATATTGTGATCATGGAATAAATAATGTTGTAATGCATAGATTTATATCCCCCCCATCCCCCCCACTAATTACGCCCCTGGGCGCGACGCAAGTGTTTTTTGCCAGTTTCAGCCCGACGCAGTTATCATTTTCACGTCCTGCGCCACGTTGTTTAAATAGCAAATGCATTTGCGCCCATGGGCGTGCTGGTCTGACAACGATGTGTGTTCAGGCGCATTGTTGGCACATTGCTATTTTGAGGCAACTGAAATAGACTGACTTTAGACCATGTGCTTAGATCGTTAAAAGAGGGCCCTAAAACTCTGAAAACTTGAATTTTTTCTCACACAGTAATTTTTATTTTGGGTGATCTATACCCAAAACAGATAGTCACTATCCACAATTCATATGGTTGCATTTTTGTATTGCGATATATTATGGTACGATATATTGTTACACCCCTAATAATAAGCTATTTTCTATCCTGTTTTTGACCCTCTCTTTCAAACACTCTGTTTTGATGCAAGACTTGAAAGTAAACGCCCACTGCTATGATTGGGTAACAGTTTCACATATTAAGATCAATTTTAACATCCCTGCCATTACACGTGTGGAATTGTTTTGAAAACTTCCGATGTTGAAAAATGTCTCGCTACATATTTGAATAATTTGCCACAACGTGGCAATATGCTTTATAAGTCTTGGTTGTGGCAAATAAAGTTGAAGTTCTTGGAGTTACCACAGTTATAGTTGACTGGATAACTTGCAGTGTTTCGTGGAAACGGAATTATGAATTAATGTGTTTATCAATAAAGTGAAAAACATATTCATTGTCAGTGTCATGTTTTAACTAAAATTAAACCCGTTGTGACTCCTTACTGATGACAAAACGGAAGATCTCGCTCACTGACGCTTTTGTTCAGGATTAGAGCGAAAGGCTTCAATCAAAACAATAACAAAAGCAGCGTTTAACTTTGTTAAGAATAAAGTTAATCCACGTTCCTTAATATTAGGATCACATGGACGGCAATGCAAAGACTGTGCTTTTCCATAACTTGGCACTTCAAAACATCTTGTAATCTTCAGAGGTATTTCTATTTTTTTATTGCTGGAATAATTCTGTGTTAGCTTCTCTCTCGTATTTACCACTCAATGATACGCGCGAGTAGGCGTTGATTTTCTTCTGCAAAGGCGGTCTTTCGTCACACTATTACCTCATAATGTGACAAGTTGCTAGGTTTCAACAAAAACTATTTTTGGACTAATGAGAAAGTTTTGAGTTCTGAAACTTACAGGATGTTTTTGTAGTTTAATGACCTCTTATATGTCGAAAGATCAAGGAAAAATGTATTTCTCAATTCATGACCTCTTCAACTTCTTTTATGCTTGTTAATGCATTAACAATGTCTGTCATGTGGAGGACGTGTCCAAATAAACATGGAAATATTACAAATGTGACTAATAGCGGGAGGTAAAACTAATTTAAAAGCTTGACCTTGACCTTGACCTTATTTGCTTCCTGTTGGGGATCTTAATGGATTTTCAAAGGATGCCATCACTGAAATAGAGACTTACAATTTTAGAGCAATATGCATAAGCTCATGTCTTTAAATAGATCCTAATAATGTAATGTAATAATAATTGTATTTTTATTTTAATGTAACTTATGCAGACAGTCTTGCCACCAGGACATTTCTCTTTTTTTTACATTTTTAAATTACTGGGAGGGAAAACATAATTTTAATAAAATATAAGAGAATAATTAGGATCTGCAAATAAAAAATATAATGTGTCACTGAAAAAAGAATTGATTTACTTTGAAACAATTTTCACTTAAAAATTCCTAGTACATTTCACAAATAATTACAAAGAAACAAGAAGCACATTAAAATAAATGTGAAATTTTGAAGTAGAAAGACTGAAATAGTATTTTCTTGTAAAAAAACATACTTCAATAATGTTTGTTTACAACTTTGAAAAATAATAGAGAAAAAAGAAGATCAATTTATATTAAAAGAAACTAGGCCTAGATGCAGTCCTAATCCACGCTTCAAGATTGATCGTAATCTCGAATACTTGTTCAACTAATTGCTCTAGGTTATTTATTTTTCATTTATATCCTTTTATGTCTCTGCAACCATTTTAATCATTGACTCTCTCTCTCTCCCCCTCTCTCTCTCTCTCTCTCTCTCTCTCTCTCTCTCTCTTTCTCTCACTCTCAGCTGTGAGATTTTCCCCGACTCAAGACATCAAAACCTCCACAACACAAATCCCCAAATCCACAAGTTCCATTTCTTCTACACCTCCTTCCCGTCTCCTCACTTCCCCCTCCCCCACCACCCACCCAAGCCTACCGACCCTGGAGTCCGGCACGGGGGACTCCGCGGGACACAACAGCACGGCCTCTGCCCTAACAGTAGTGTCCTGGACGCAGTTTAACGTCATCATTCTCGCCGTCATCATTGTGGTCGTCGTTCTCCTCATGGGCTTCGTCGGAGGCGTGTATACGTATCGTGAGTATCGCAACCGAAAACTGAATGCCCCGTTTTGGACCATTGAGCTGAAGGAGGACAACATCAGCTTCAGCAGCTACCACGATAGCATCCCGCACGCCGATCCCAATGGACTACTGGAGGAGGAGCCGTGTGTGGTCGCGGCCAATGGGCAGTTAGCACTCGCCACCGCCGCCAACATGTACAAAGCGTGAAGTCATCGGTACGATTGTATCTTCTTTTAAAGTGAGAGTTCAGTCAAAAATTAACATTCTGTCATCATTTACTCACCCTCATGTCGTACCAAACCTGTATGACTTTCTTTTCTTTCTTTCTGTGGAACATAAAAGATATTTTGAAGTACCACTGTCCTTATACCGAAAGTAGGCGGGGTCCAAAATAACATCTATTATCTTGTGTTCCACAGAAGAAACGAAGTCATACAGGTTTGGTACAGCATGAGAGTGAGTGAAATAGCAAATGGCATTTTTCAGGTGAATGATACCGTTAATTCCGATGATAAGTGAAAGAAGATGGCCTGGGAGCCAAAGCTAACTTATTTATTTGATTCTACACACTACAGTATTTAGCTCCCCATTGCTTCTTAAATGATATCATCATGCAAGTCCCGTGACATTTTAGAGAGGACTCAAGGTAATACAAGACAAGCCATTAACAAGTTATTTCGCGGTTGCCCTCAGACACAAAAATCGATGAATTGCGAATACATTGCCTCTTAAATGAGCCTCTAAACTTTGTGTGTTTGGGTGTAAGGATGCTAAACTTCAGTTGATATTTCTACATACATGTAAGAGGATTCCCTTCCACTATAACAGAGGCAGTTTAATCAAAACTGCTATTTGTATAGGAAACTCAATATGTTTTCAGACTGACCCAATTACACCGAAATTCACTATGGCTTTGGGATTTTCAATAGAAAACAGAGGAAGTTCATTCAATCAGCAAGGAAATTGCAATGGAAACAAAGACTGCCAGGTGAAAGCCCTTGATATGGAAACCTATGTGTGTGCGTTTGTCTTTGACAGAGACTATTTCATACATATATCAATGGTGGGACTTTGAAATGCAGTCTCGCTAAGAATTCCACTTGACTCGATTCCTGTCACAGACTGGTACAGAACTGAACATGCTACATAACAGTCATACCTGTAACACTAGCACCTGTTTCAGCCTTATTGTATTTATGAGTGTGAGTGGGTGTGTGTGTATGCGTGTGCTTGGAGAGAGAGAGAGAGAGAGAGAGAGAGAGAGAGAGAGAGAGAGAGAGAGAGAGAGAGAGAGAGGCACAGTGTTGAGTGTGGAGACCGTTTCAGATCTAACTGTGTAGAGCTGGATTCTACGCAGGAATGTACAAAAAGACTGGATTTCCTCTGCTGCATAGTTTCACGAACACTGATCAAATCTTTGACACAATATTGTAGACATGAAAGCCATGTAAGCGTAAAATGACCCACGGGGAGCGTGTTCCGAAGAATTTGCGAAGTGGAAAGACTTTTTAGGAATCTGTAAGGTACGACGGTGGACAGTGTTTTTTTCCTCCATTCGTCTGCAAGGACCCTTTTAAATGTGATTCAGGATCATTTTGATGATTTGGACAAAGGACTGGTGTTTGAACTAATGTGTTTTTTCCACGTCTATTTAATTCGTCTTGTTAATTTCTATTTATTTATCATTTGTGTTTGTCTCTGTGGTCTTATTTTATCAATGTTTTTTCAATCTTCATGCTGCATTGTACAGTGTACCATACCGAATGCAAACTATGTAGGCCGAGTTGTGAGCACAACCTCAAAGACGTGTTGGAAGACTTATTTTCTTCTCTTATTTTCTTTATAATTTATTTAGTCAGGTTATGTGTTAACTCACAGTATACAATGGGATTTTGGTGGAAAATACTGTATTTTCTCATTCCTGAGTGGTCAAATGACTGAAAATAAAGGTTTGTTGAATCAAAGGACTTGCTTCAAAGAGTTGGTATGTCACTTTTTAAAACTGAACTGCTTAAAGGGGTATACAGTATATCTGCTTTTCAATGTTAAAAGGATAGTCAAACCAAAAACGAACATTCTGTAAATGATTTACCATATGTTGCTCCGAAACTGTGGCTATTTTCCTGCTGTGGCATACAAAAGAAGACTCTAATGTTAACTGTTTTGTCCATACAATAAGAGTCAGTGGGACCCAATGTTGTTTTGGACCCCATTGTCTTTCACTGTATGGACAAAACAGGTAATGAGGGTGAGTAAATGATGACAGCATTTTACTTTTTGGGTGATTATCACTTTACAGTTTTTCAAAATTTCTTACACAGTTTTTGAAACTATAGGGGCACAGGACCGTTGGTCAGATCAAAACCTAATGAACACGGAGGATGCGAGCACTGTTTGTATGCTCAGACTCTTGCATTCTCAAAATAAAGGTCTGCCGGGCTGTAAAAATAGAAGTCACAACAACGAGCGCAGTTTACGTCACTTCAGAATTCCTACTGGCAGTGCGAATGCAACGAGAAAAGGTTCCTATGGGAACCACCCTGGTGGTTAGTTCCTAGAACTAAGTTCCTAGAACTATCCGTGCGAATGCCCCTTATGGCTTCATTTCTCTCAACTCTCAACTCTACACACATAACCACAAAACACGCACACAAGATGCAAAACGTCACACAGCCCTTGCAAAAGTAAACAGTTTATTCAAAACTATTTTAACTCTTCTAAAAATGCTATTTTTGTAACTCTAAACACAAACATAAAATGATTAGCTACAAACACGCCAAACTACACACAGATGTGAAAAATGTAAAACGCTACTACATATCGTGTCTTTTGCTTGTTCAGTTTGCAGTGGAGTGTAGGAGTGTGTCACATGTACATGTGAACAAAATACACTGTATATACATGTATGCACAACATGCATTTTACACAGTTATGGAACTGAACTTAATCAATACTGAACTGACTTGAGCTGAATAATGACACTAAAGCTGCTTTACAGCAGAATTTGAATTTGTTACTGTTGTGAAACAATCTATACTGTACAAAGCGCTTTAAAAATCATGTTGACTTTCTGACTTGGCTTGTATGCATATACAGTATATAAATATATATATATATATATATATATATACACTCACCTAAAGGATTATTAGGAACACCTATTCAATTTCTCATTAATGCAATTATCTAATCAACCAATCACATGGCAGTTGCTTCAATGCATTTAGGGGTGTGGTCCTGGTCAAGACAATCTCCTGAACTCCAAACTGAATGTCAGAATGGGAAAGAAAGGTGATTTAAGCAATTTTGAGCGTGGCATGGTTGTTGGTGCCAGACAGGCCGGTCTGAGTATTTCACAATCTCCTCAGTTACTGGGATTTTCACGCACAACCATTTCTAGGGTTTACAAAGAATGGTGTGAACAGGGAAAAACATCCAGTATGCGGCAGTCCTGTGGGCGAAAATGCCTTGTTGATGCTAGAGGTCAGAGGAGAATGGGCCGACTGATTTAAGCTGATAGAAGAGTAACTTTGACTGAAATAACCACTCATTACAACCGAGGTATGCAGCAAAGCATTTGTGAAGCCACAACACGCACAACCTTGAGGCGGATGGGCTACAACAGCAGAAGACCCCACCGGGTCCCACTCATCTCCACTACAAATAGGAAAAAGAGGCTACAATTTGTAAGAGCTCACCAAAATTGGACAGTTGAAGACTGGAAAAATGTTGCCTGGTCTGATGAGTCTCGATTTCTGTTGAGACATTTAGATGGTAGAGTCAGAATTTGGCATAAACAGAATGAGAACATGGATCCATCATGCCTTGTTACCACTGTGCAGGCTGGTGGTGGTGGTGTAATGGTGTGGGGGATGTTTTCTTGGCACACTTTAGGCCCCTTTTTGGGCATCGTTTAAATGCCACGGCCTACCTGAGCATTGTTTCTGACCATGTCCATCCCTTTATGGCCACCATGTACCCATCCTCTGATGGCTACTTCCAGCAGGATAATGCACCATGTCACAAAGCTCGAATCAATTCAAATTGGTTTCTTGAACATGACAATGAGTTCACTGTACTAAAATGACCCCCACAGTCACCAGATCTCAACCCAATAGAGCATCTTTGGGATGTGGTGGAACGGGAGCTTCGTGCCCTGGATGTGCATCCCACAAATCTCCATCAACTGCAAGATGCTATCCTATCAATATGGGCCAACATTTCTAAAGAATGCTTTCAGCACCTTCTTGAATCAATGCCACGTAGAATTAAGGCAGTTCTGAAGGCGAAAGGGGGTCAAACACAGTATTAGTACGGTGTTCCTAATAATCCTTTAGGTGACTTCATATATACACTCACTGTATATATACACACACACACTATAAACAAATGCAAGGGGGTAAAAATTATTTATTTCTCAAAACACTGCGTATTACTACGGAGCCCCTAAAGGGACCTTTGCAAAAATAAAAATATACAGACTTTCACGTGCTCACGAGAAACTTTCACGATAGTTTTCTCGTGCGCACGAGATACGTTTCTCGTGAGCATGCGAAAGTCTGTATATTTTTATTTTTGCAAAGGTCCCTTTAGGGGGTCCGTAGTACTTTGATTTCATTTAAGTGATCCATTTATGGTGATCATTGGGTGTGGGTAATCGGGAAATGATTGTGGCATTTAAATGGCAGTGTTTCCCAAATGAAACAAAAGAGCTGTTAGTTTTGACTGATATGTCTAATGTAGAGAAGTGTGTTTAGAGTTTTGTAAAAAGTTTATTTTACAATAGCGAACTGAGTTTAAAGCACGTAAAGTGCTTGTAGTTTTGCAGACTTGAATGGTTTCACTGAGTGAGCCTCTCAAGTACCACTTTTAGTGTCTAAGTTAGTGTTAAAATAAGCAATTTTAAAAAAAAAAACGTTTTTTTTTTCTCCTTTCCAGGTTAAAGCTAGGTTAGGCAATGTTTTTATAAACATTTTTTGTTACACTGGTTGAAACTCTACACACTGATAGCAATCGATAATAGAAGTGGTTTAAATATACAGTATCTTCTGTGGAAGTTGCAAGCAGACATCACAAGCAGATCACACATCACCATCCCCTTTTACACTTCCTCTCTGACGTATTAATCTAATTATAAAATAGCAACTCGCGACATTCCACTCGGAGCCGATCATGATTGGATTTATGCGTTTCTGTGGCAAGACTATCAATGCCAAAATGAATCTGCTGAAGTCAGATGGCACAAGTCGGGGCTCCATATTGTTTACGTTCATTATTATTATAATGTAATGTGCTTTGAGACATGAGGCAATTTAAGGTGAACATGATTTCACCAAGTACAACATGTTCCTGGATCAACATCTTTGTTGATCCTGGAAACAACATCACTGTCCGAAAACCCTAAACCTAACCTATAACTTATCCCTAAAATCAGAGGGAAATGATAACACGGATGTAGAAGCATCTAAACCTGGTTGTGAGCCTAAACATAAACTATTAATCTAATTGGTTGATTGGAATGTTGATCCAGGAACATGTTGTATTTGGTAAAATCACATTCACTGGTAATTTAACGTCCTCTCTCGTGATGCTTTGCAGACTCTGCTCTGGCTGTGCGCCGCACATTCATGTGTTTTGGAGGAGACGTGGCTTTTGAGATGCTCTGAAAGGGATCTTATGCTTTCAAAGCTAGCTTGATATTGCTAGTCTCTACAAAACTACACCCTAGTTTTAATCTAGACAGACAACTAAGTAAGTTGTAGACTGATTTCACAAAGAAAGTGTAAAGTGTCTGTGGTGCTATCAAAACTTTGCTCTGTTTGTTCGATCATCCAGAACAGATCGACACAGCAACAGCTCAACCAATGGCGTGAATTCAGAAGAACATTAATTTGTCATTTCGGACACGCTTGAATATTCTCATAACTGAATGTATTTTATAATTTAATAATTTTTCAAGAAAAAAAAAACTAAAATATTTGACTAAATGATGTTATAAACAATGCCTGCAGCTGTGTTTGTTAGGTTTCACTCACTGTACTTTCCCAATGTCTTATTGCTGAAATGTTAATCAGAAGGCATCTGAATTTACAATGAAAATAAAAATAGACCATTGGAAGTTTTTGCATTCAGGACCGCCTTTTTCCTCAATGGTGTAGATTTCTGCAGCTCAGCCAAGAGTAATTGTGACCCAACCCTTTTTAGATGCTGGTTGACGGCCAGCCATGTCAAGGAATTTCAAAAAAGATTTGAGTAAATGATATGAGATGTTTATTGACAAAGATGAAGTTTCTTAAGCGTGTGAATTGTTTCCTGACAGGGGTGAATGTACACTGTGCTGTTGTTCGGCCGTATCATGCCGTATCGGCCGTATCATGTATCAACACTACCGTTTCCGTTTAATAGTTTAAGATCAGTACGTAAAAAAAAAAAAAACTTTTATAAAATTGATCATGAGTGACAGTAAAGACATTAATAATGTTGCAAAAGATTTAAATTTCAAATAAATCTTATTCATTAAAATATCCTGAAAAAATTACAAATTACTTGATCAACATCATATTTGTGTTCAATTTGTTTCTTTTTATTGCTGAAGTAAGAGTGTAACTCTATCCATAAAATGTCAAATGTACGCAATTAGTTACTTTTTAGGGAATAACACTATTGTAACACATTACTTTTAAAAGTAACACTGCTCATTACGCAGTGGTGTCCAGTGCATGGATCAAATGTAATTTAAGATTAAAAATAAAGAAATGTTATGCTGTATGCATAATAAATTATATATTCGGCATCTTTTAGATCATTAATCAAATAAGTCAATTATTGACACTGAGCATGTGAACTCTGTACACACATGTTCTGGCTTTAATCATTCTGGTGACGCAATCATCAGAGTTGACATAAAATATGCTACAAGTCTTGTGATCTCATAGTTTTGGATCCCACTGAGCAATATTAACAGACTAAACAAATAGCTTCATGTAGAAATGCTCGAGAATAATGCGTTTCTAGGAATCTATGCGTTTGAGAATAATCTTTATATGATAATCTTTGACATTTGAACAGTGTTGAAACACTAAATCGTGAGCAATGAGGCAGGAATGATATCTCCACACTGTTTATAGTGTCTGTCTGCACTAACATCCTAAGTGATGTTTTCTTTTTTTAGAGTTAAAGGTATCGCCATGATCAGAGCTGCAATGAATAGCTAGAACACTTTGTGTTAAATGAGGTGTGAAGTCGGGGTATGAATGATCTGTTCATATAAGTAATAGAGACTATTTAAGGTTGTATCAGCATGATCTCAGAGCCTATAGGCTGCATACAGAGACGCGTTTTTTTGACGGCCTGCTTATGGGTTGGGCAGCTAGCGGATCGTTAGGAAAGATTAGATGAATGTGATCAATATTATTTGGGCCTTTTTTGGCCCTGAAATCGCTGATACAACCTTTAACTAAACCTTCAGACCTAGCGTCAAAACAATTATATGAAGGGTACCCCATGCACTCATATGTTTTAATATGTATGACCCAAAGGTGATAAGAAACACTTTTCACTGCAAAAAGGAGGGAAACAGTGCTGAAAAGCTGCATTCTTGCATGAAAAGCTGCATTCTTTTCATGCAAGATTGGTATCAGCATTAACCATATCGCTCTGGGTTAAGATTATACTGATTGTTTTGGTATAAGCACCAGCCACGCGCCCAGACTGTCAAGTGATAGACATTAAACCAGGTGATTTTTTATGGTTAACTATGGAAAAAAGGAAAATCGGCCCAAAGGAGGGCACTTTTAATTTTTGATTCCACTGAGAGAACCTAGAGAGAACCCACATTAAAACCTAAAAACAGACAACTGTGCTATAAAATGTTTAATAAAATGATTGTAAGATATCCAGTACAGTAGTATATGTACTGTAGAAACCAGGTAAAATTTGTCATAACAAAGCTGCTCGGAAATGCAGACTATGAAAACTTTGCAAAGACAATTTGACTCACATACAGATTAAACCAAGTGCTTTGGAAAGGCGTGACCTTGTGATTTCCCAAACTTCCTTAAACCGTTCCAATTAAAAGAAGGGCAATGCCATGACCTTACACAAATTCTTCAGTTAAAGATCAAATTCTTTTCTTGCACCAAACAAACAATACAAAGGCATTATGACACAACTGAGTTATTTAAATTTATGCAAACTAACAATAATGTAATCAACACTATTTGACAGAGTTCTCTTGACAGCTGTTTCAACATGTTCTACATACCTAAAACCCACATGCCTGCCAATCTGCATTGTTTCTGGTCCAACCATATTTTTTTTCCCACAATCTTCTAGAGTCTAAATGTTTTACTTAAATGTTGCTGCATCTAGCTAGTATTTCAGGTTGGCCAGTGTTTTCGGCCTGATATTAGTATGAACTAAATGTTGCTTCCCTAGCTATAAAGTATATGAAGTAAATACTTTACATAACTTACATTTTCAGCTTTCGGTCTTACGTAAACTGATTAACACATTATAAATAACATTATGACGACACAGGGTTACATTAAAGCAAGAGTCGACTGTATAATGTATGACAAGGGTATTGTTTATAAATATCAGGTAATCATGTGTTGTAAATGTTCAAATGTAAATTTGTCTGCAATGTCTAAGCAACCACTCAGAAAACCCCATCAACTGCATAGCAACACCCAAGCAACCACCCAGAATACATTTGAAACCCCAAAAAACACCCTATAAACTGAAAAGCAACCACCCAGGGCCAGAATACTTTAGCACCTGCATAGCAACCTCCAAGCAATCACCCAAAACACACTAGCAACTACCCCGCAATCACCCAGACAAAGCAATTGCAAGGCATCTATCTGTTTAATTGAAATGTATGGCCTTAAAACCTTCAAGCTTTTAGTTTTTCTTTTAAGACTACTTCAAACATCCAAAAACATTCATCTTAAAACCTCAAGTCTTCAAGCTTTTAAAATGTACTTTTAAACTTTTGCCCAGACTTTGACTTGAGAAGTCACCATCAACTTTTCTTTTGTCTAGTTGCAATATTTATTGGCCAAAACAGCAGTGCATTTTATTTGTGCAATTTGACATCTCAATTTCCATTGTGACAAATTACTCCATACAAGGTGTCTATTGAACATGTTGTCACAAAAGTTCAGTGACATTTTCTCCTGGGCAATAATAGTGAAAATATCCATAAGCTTTTTAGCCAAGAATAAAATATGTGCCTACATACAGAAGATCTATACAGAAGAACTATAAAGAAGAGTAAAATGTGTGACAATTATTAAAGTTATTAAACGTAATTTCAGGAGGATCGTCCATCTCATCTTCTAAGTATACCAGGATGTAAATGTAGCCTCCTATTTTCTTATATTCGAATACTTCGAATACTTTCGGGAAATTTTGGTTTTTGAACACTCCAACATTCCACAAACACCTACTCATCTTTCTCCAGACACCCTCACTGAAGCACCAAAGCAAATCAGTAGGCGGCTATTCTCCTATCCTTCCTTGTCCATTGCTCATTTCAGCTGGCAGTCGCGGTAGCGGGCAATTATAGTTCCCCTACAATTCTCCCCTCATTAACCCTCGCCTACTTACACGCTGTCCAAAGACATAGTTGTCGCCTCTCAAATCAAATCAACATTCAGATGCAGTGTGTGCTCTCCCGTTCAAATGCAGTGTGAGCTTTCACGATTCAATCATGGTCTCTCCTGTTGGAATTGCTGTGTTGGCTCCCCTGTTCGAATGCAGTGAGAGCCTACCGTTTGGATGCAGCAAGGGCTCTCCCCTTCCGAATTGCAGTGTGATCCCTCATGTTTTTAATCATGGAGGCTCTGCATTCGGATTGCAGTGTGAGTCCTGTCTGAGCGCTTCGCGACTGGAGGTGCTAGAATACCCCCACCTGGAGGGGACAGGCCTTTGCATCCACTCCACTTTTTGCAGAAAATGCATATCGATTCGTATACGGAAAACTTTGGTGGAATCAATAGTTTTGTGTCATCTGGACTATTGTTCCATCATTTGGGGTTCAACTACAGATAATAATTTAAACAGATTACAGATTGCACAAAGTAAAGCATCTCGGCTTGTTCTAAACTGTTATTTTAGAACAAGTATCAGGGACATGCACAATCAGTTAGCATGGCTTCATGTAAGAAGCAGAATTAATTATTCTCTTATTAAAGGTTCTCTAAGCGATGTCGGGTGACGTCACTTCTTGTTGACGTTTAAAGTATTGTCAAACAAAACGCAGGCTAGCTAGACCCTCCCTCCTCCTCATCCGCGCACTAACCCCCCAAACCCCGCCCCCAAGTCCTTCTTGTCGGTGATTGGCTGGAACTGTTTGTCATGTTTCGTGGAGCGGGTTAGCCCAGTTTGTTTTTGTTGCTGTTTGTGGAGCCTGGGCTGTCTACAGAGATCGCGTTTCTTTACAGTGTGTTCAGGGGACAGGCAGCCAGCGGTTAGTGAGGAGATGTTTGCTGTATGTGACAAAAAATGTTTTGGCCTAAAAAACGCGTGACATCGCTTAGAGCACCTTTAAATTCTTAACAAATATAATTATTACAAAAGCACCTGAAATTATTTATAGAAGATTGACCTTCTTCAGTGGCGTTCATAGCTATTCCTCTCGTCAATCAAGTGAAGGGCGTTTCTTGTTACCTGCCTGTCGAACAAATCAACTTCAAAGAACATCGTGTTATAGAGCAATGGTGGCATGGAACTGGTTCCTGTTATTTTTGGTCTCAGAGAGTCACAATGTTAGTTTTTCCAAAAGATTGAGACTGTATTTATTTACTTTGGAGTAACTGTAATTATGTAATTAATAATGACTGGAAAATGAGCTATGATAATTGAAATGTGTTTTTCATATTTTATATTATACCCAGAGAGTGGTAATATTTTATACATAGAAGAGCTTACATTGTGATCTTATGTTGTTATGTTTAGTGTATATGTGTTGTGCTGTGTTGTGTGTGTGTGTGAGAGTTCGATGACTTATATGATGTTGTGTGCACTTCTGTATTTGTCTTCATAACTCCTTTAAAAAGGGTCATAGGAGAGGTGTGGCTATTCTAATACCTAACTCAGTCTGCTTTGAATTCTGCAAGGAAATTAGTGACAAGGAAGGAAGATATATTTTAGTAAGGGGCAAAATTGAGAATAAAATGGTCACATTGGTCAATGTATATGCCCCTCCAGATTGCGGTAAAAGTTTTTTTAAGTCCCTTTTCAATGTAGTAGCTCTAAAGAGAACCATGAATGTGTCGTTATTCTGAGTCTTGATGCAAAAAAGGCATTTGATCGTGTCAATTGGGCCTTTCTGTACCAGGTGCTTGAAAGATTTGGATTTAATGAAAATTCAGTACAGTGTATTAGAACAATTTATTCAGAACCAACAGCCAGAATCAAAGTTAATGGTCATTTGTCAGCCACTTTCAATCTAAGTAGGGGTACAAGAGAGGGCTGCTGTTTGAGCCCCACTCTTTTTGCTCTTTATATTGAGCCTTTGGCCCAAGCAGTAAGGTAAAGTGAGGAATCGGGTGGGATAAGAATTGGAGGTGACCATCATGTGATTGGGTTGTTTGCTGATGATGTCACTATTTATCTTAAGGAGCCTGAAACTGCTCTCCCATTACTTATGAACCTACTGGAAGATTATGGGATCTGGATATAAATTAAATGTCTCAAAAACTCAAAAAAAAAAAAAGAAAAGAAAAAAAAAGGAACCAGCATCAGCTGTCATTAGCAGGTCATTTGTAACTCTCACTAAGGCTGTTTCAGTGCTGTGGGCTGGACGGAAGCCAGACTGAAACTTTTCAAAGATGTTTGTTGTGTTTGAGGTGGTCTGAGTAACGTCTGGGAAGCAGCAGAGTAGCCTGCGGGTCAGTAGTTGGAACAGACGAGGAGGAGGAAACAGAAAGGGATGAGCGAATTTTAGCAATTTTGCTGCTAAAAAAGCCAAGGTCATAAAGTTGTTACATTGTTCTTCTGTAGCTCCTATGAGTGGGGCAATTTGAGGTTTAAGGAGATGATTTATGGTATGGTACAACCATTTGGAATTGCCAGGACTATTATTAATATTAATAATATTAATTGAAACAGTGCTGATAGCCTACATGACCCGAGTTCGAATCCACCTTTTGCCAAACTCGCTCTACTCCCTTTTCCCATCACATATCAGATCACAAATCATTATTTTCAATAATATATATATATATATATATATATATATATATATATAGGCTATTTGAAAAATGGAAATTAAGTGTCTAACATGTGTTTAATAAAAAAGTGTTAATCGGTTAGGTGTAGGTGTAGGAGGGTTTTACTGTCCCAATAAGGCAGCATCCATTTAATACGTTTAATAATTTACAATATGTTATTATTGCATACAGTTTAATGTACAACAACACTGAGGTGCAAATAATATCTGCCAATATAAGTACAAATAGCATCTAACTACTATTTAACTACCGAGGGAATTAAGCTGTGTGTGTGTGTTTTTTGTTTTGTTTTGTTTTTTAATGTTGTTTATTTATTTCTGGTGCATTTAAATGTCTTATAGCCTACTCCTTGTTCGGTATCCTTGAGTGCCGAGAAAGTCGCCTTTAAATAAAATGTATTTTTTATTATTATTATTATTATTTACACTTATGGCAAAGAAACTTAATGAACCTCAAAATCACCATACAATTCATAGACCTTTAATCAGGCACTGCTCATGCTTGAGTCATAGAGCATTACTTATTGTAATGGGGTTTCGAATGGTCTTACCCCAACATTTAATGTAATGCTGTGTGTGAACACGCAATAGTAATGCCCACGTAATTGTTTATTTGCTCAAGAATTTGGCACGGAGTCAAGCGCAGGTCTTGCGTGAGCAAAGCAGGAAGCGACACTGGATTGATTTGACCGAGAGAGCCTCATGTTTTCAAGATGCCGAAACTTAACGAGTAGGCTGTTTGTTTTGGGCGTTGAAGAAAACACGTGGGAGAATTGGCATATATAGGCTAGAGGAGTCCGAGCCGAGGGAATGAAGCGGTGCTTTTTAAACTATCCGTTATGGAGATGGGGAAAGAAGAGATTGCCGCTAAAGAGTGCGTGGTTTTAATGAAGCCCGCGAGCCGTCTGAAGACACAGTTCCACTCACTGCGGCGACAGGTATACTTCTTCCAGTCCATATGTGTGCTATTCTGCTTCACCAGCTGCCTGTTCACGATCATCAATCACGCATACCCGTCGACGTGCAAGGTAAGACGGATTCAAAGTCAACTTACAACAGTCATGTCACTACTTAGTGATACAGTGAAGTTTATCATTTGCTTTGCTGAATAGCCTACACCATATACACCACACACCAAATATAATATGGTATCATTCAAATCTTACAGTCAGATATGTAGGCTACATGGTACTGTTATTAAAAACGTTTAGTAACTGGAATCCATAGGCCTACTAGTGTACTGCATATTGTAATTTATATCCTACTAGCTAATTAAGCCTGAAATAAGAACCTATAGCCTATCTACTAGTGGCATAGTACGAAATAAGTACTAGTAGGCCTACTAGTTAAACTAGGACAGGTGCCAGTAGTCATGGGAAAACTTAGTTGTCAGAAGTAAATAGTTGATAACACAGTAAATAGGATATAATACCAACAGAATAAGTAGGCTAGTATCTAATAAAGAAGTAATGATACATTACTAGTGTTATTGAAAAATATGTTGCTCATTATTGACTTATTTAATGTTTTTATTGATAAAAAAGTAGTTATGCCTGAGATAATCAATACACTGATGTTTTTTTATTGATAAAAAAGTACAGTTATGCCTGAGATAATCAATACACTGATTAATTTAGGATTCATTGCGTGTTTATTAAACTGTTTACATTTGCTCTATATTTTCACAGGAAAATATAACTGAGGCACCTAAAATTGGTGAGTTCATTACTAAAGCTGAATTTTATTGTAAATATTGATTTTAGTGTCTTTCACATTGTGGTACCATGATGCATTATATATATATATATATATATGACATCTTGAATATCACATTTTTCATCCATATAGGAATGCAGCGTCAGAGCAGCAACGCAATGACCCCGACACAAATAAACACATCCATCACTCGTCTGACAGGTAAGAAGTAATGTATTAAGTTCATTAAGAAGTAAGTCATTAGTAGACATACCGGTAAATACAAAACATAATCATCAATTCACCATTTGGAAACGATTAACTGTAACCAAGAGATGTTCCTTTAATCAGACAACTTGTGCCTTAGTACTTGCTGTAATATAGGGCCTGAAAAAGTAACTTTAAATAGACAGCATCTGTTTAAATTTGTTTACAATTAAACATTAAGTAGAGCCGCATGATTAATTATTAAAAAGATCATGACCTTGATTCAAACACCCACGCCATCGTATTCCTAATTGACAACGATTTAGCTATGCCTATTAAAACTTGGACAAGTGCGATCGCAGCGGAACATTCAAATAATTATTTCTGTGTTATAATAATTAAAACGATTGCAGAAGTACTGGGATAAAAATGTATAGATCGGATGTCACTAATGTCTATGGTAGAGATCGAAATAGAGTAAATCACCATTTGAAAGTATACTTGACGCTTCAAATAATTCATTCAAATTAATCAAAAATGTTTGAAGTGTTATTTTGTTTCGTTGTTTATTCAGAATCGTCGGAGAATTGTGATCTCTATTTTAAAAAAAAAAGAAGTTTTTAGTGCTAAATAAAGTATTAACATTAAGGAGTTTCATCACTGTCATTGAGCAGGTGAAACAGATATGTTTGAGCCAGATGTTAGACAACACCATATCATATGTCATTTTCATTCTCAAAGATTCTTAAAACATTTTTTGGCTAAATGTATTTACACGTTTCCCTTCTCTGTAGTGAAAGAAAGTGATTTGCCTAAAGACGGAATTTTTGCTAAAGAAGAACAACTTGTGCCATGGCAGCTCTCACTAGAAAATCTGGCACCAAACCATATCCAATACTTGACCTTGGAAAACAAAACATCTCTGAGGGTCATTCGTGACGGAACGTACAAAGTTTCTTTGCAGATCACGTACAGAGGAACCAATGAATGGATGAACACAATTGATGGGAGCTACATTCTGGAGCATAATATTAAGCATCACACTGACAGATATAGTAAAGAGGCCCTGCTTCTGCTCACCTACATTGAAACAGTGACATTTACATCCCGATACTGGAAAAAAAGTATGTTCTCTGAAGGTATTTTTTTCCTCGAATCTGGGGATAGACTCGAGGTAGGGACCAACAGTCTGCCCCTTATTGATTCTGGAAAAAATGCGGGGAAAAAAACAGTCTTTGTGGTGTATCCTCATTTTTCCACATGAGGAGAATATGGCGAAAATAAAAACAAAAATGACATTCCCTCTGTGCTTTGCACAAAGATCGAAAGGGCTACCATGAATGATGTATCATATTCATTTGTCTGTCATCTAAACCGGTTATTTTACTGTCAGCAGAATAATTTGGATCTCAGATATATTTGAGATATAATCAATAAAGCCATCTACAGATACGTTGGAACAGTGACTGTGTCACATGTTAATACCAGGGTACTTTGATATATACTTGGTACTGAAATAATTTCCTTCTAGGGTATTTTTTCAAGAACATGTCAAAAGAAAAAAAAACATGCTATTACCATAGTAGGCTACTTTTGGGTATTTTTGTATGTTCTGCTTCAAAGCTACATTTGAAAGCATTGCAATGGAGGAGAAATTGTAATGAAGTATTTTTGTTCTATTTTGATTGAATTTGTTCAGAAGATAAAACAATGAGTTTTCTTCCCAGTAATCTCAAAGCTTTGTGTGGACAGACGGATTGTATGTTATAATATTTATGTCATTGTAACCTTATTTATGGCTTTTGTATGCTATTTATGTTCAATAGTTAAGGATTTGGGTTGCTAATGCAAAGGTTACAATTACGGTAACATTACGGAACGAAGAGAATGATCACAATCCTTATACTGCGGTGTTCCATCTTATGCTTTTGAGGTACATTATGGGTGCTGTCATTGGAATTAGTAGGCTATTACTTTTTGATTAAAAGGGTTAGCAGTTTCTTGAAATCACCAAATATCACATTTGTAATGATTTGCATGAAAGATCTTTTATGTACATGAATGCACCTTCAAAATGACATTATTTCTCTGGCCATAAAGCATCAATAAATACTATTACATAAAGCCAGTGTCTGTCTCAGAAAATTCTTAATATTTTTCTGAAGTTTTACACTATATCAGATATATTATTTTCTGCTGCGTTTCAGAGATGCCAGATAACCACTTAAAAGCAACCATTTGCTTGATATTTCATTTTATATTATAATTATATTTAAGGCATCTGAAAAGGCGTAGAAAATGGCTTTATAGTTTATTTAAACAAGTTTCAAATGGTTTATCTTTGCTATATAACACCATATCATTAGTAGATTAGTCATAACTCCTGTCAAGTCATAACTGCCTTGACAGCATTTGGTGTCTGACAGATAAGAGATTAAAGCCACAATATCTATGAAGTTGGCATTGAGGACCAGTCAAGTAAACATTTCTTATGATACATTTACGTTAGAAGAAAATTAGCATATTAGGTTAGGTTGTAAAACAATTAAAAACTATTTGCCAATAGGGTGAGCGCCGTCAATCTACACTTCTATTCAATACATATTACTTCAATGAGCTCATTGTTTCTGCCTTAAATGAATATATATTTTTTAATTAATACATTTTTAGCTAACCGTGATTTGTATATGTACATTTCTGAAATGCATAACTTAGACAGTCACCTCTTATAACAGATCACTCTAAATTGTAATGTAGACGCATACATTTTCTGTAAAGCTGCTTTGAAAACGATATGTATCGTGAAAAGCGCTATAAAATGTGAATATTTTGTCAAAACAAGTCTTAATATCTTATTTTTCTTCGCAGATAAATGTATCTTGTTTTATAGACATTTAGTATACTTTCCTCTAAAATGTGATAGTCTTATTTGTTTTCCAACAATTTTAATTGAGAGTAAAATAATGCTTACATAATTTGTTTCATAAATCCTTTCCATAGCCCATGTTTGTTAACACACGGCCAATCTTCCAGTCTTGTAAGACATATCTAATAATAGTCAGAAAAACGATATATTTTTAAATGGAACCATGGTAGCACGTTATTTTGATGGACATTCTGTTGACTAAAAGAAGCGATTCACCTACACGTCAACTAACTCTCTCACTAGAGTATTAGTTGACTGTCTGTTTAATTTCTGCTAATGTTTTATTTTGATGGTCCCCCAACAAACATTCTACTGACTATAAGTAACTTTACAAGTATTTACAAGTCAATTTATTCTTCTAACCCTACCACTAACAGTATACTAATACTCAACTAATACTCTAATGAGAGTTAAGGCCCCATTATACACACGGCCTTTTTCGTTCCTTGCTTAAAAAAAAAGTTCGAAATATGTGACCAGCAATATATCCGACGCTGCCCACACTACCGAGAGTGACAAATGAATATGTAAATATGTGCTGTGCGCTTTCATCTCAATAACAAAATAAACACAACAAAATTGTGAAAACAGCAAGCATTTTTTTTAAATCAAGCATAAGAAAAGCATCTGATCATAGCAACATGGATATGTTTGCACGAGCTCTGCAATTCGGCACTCTAGTAAAGTCACGTCATGTTGCTTAAAATCAGGCAGCTTTACCGTATTGAACATTAAAAAATAGTGTCAGTGTCTCTTTTCATCAGAAGTAAAACTTAATTTTCTGCTATAAAGCAGCTTTCAAGTGTGTTCATGTTTTCACTCGCGGACGATTGACCTCGACGGACTGAACAGAGTAAATGAATCAGAAAAGATTTTGACATGAAAGAAGGCGGAGCCTGCGCACACACCTGCAATCGGACCAATGGTAGTGCAAAGGTGTTTACCAGCCGGAGCAAACTTTTACGGAAACTCCAAATGAAGTTCATTTTGGCTTGATTTTTTTTTTTTTTAAATGACATCACATTTAGTAGCTTGAAGAATATCGGGACCTTTAGGGTACGTTTACATGACAACGATATGCTTAAAAAGTTTTCCGCGTACTGACGTACTTTCCGCATTGTCAAAATAATCCCCATTCACGCGGATCCGCTAAAACGACTAAACAAGCTGTATTCTGCTACCAGGCCATTAGATGGCGATAAAACACTATAGACTGAACACGTACATGTAACACGTATGTGCATGACGTCATCATCTTCAGAGATTCACGTTTTTGTTGTTTACATCGAGACCGTTTTCAAAAACTTGCACTTTGAATCCAGTTTTCAAAAGTTTGCGTTTTCAGGCACCCAAACCACCGTTGTCATGTAAACGAGCGGCCAAAGCGCATACAAAGTTTTACGTTTTTAGCTAAAAACGGTGTCGTCTTAACAGCCCCTTAGTTGACATGTAGGTGGAACGTTTCGTATAGTCAACAGAATGTTTAAAGGGGACCATTAAAATGGAACCTTTAGACAAAATACCCCCCAAAAGGTAAGGTAACCTGTATAAAATACCCCATGTTCAAAATTAAATGTGAGGATGTGTTCTCAGGATCATGTGATCACAAAAGGCAAAATTACTTGAAATGGCCATGAATGCCATGCAGCCTTTGCTAATGACCTCATAGTCCTCCCTGAAGGGATCCAGTTGCTCATATTCGCTGGGAAAGACCTGAATTAATGCGGCAAAATTCTGCAGGCAAAATGCACTAATTTCAATAAGAATCTGCACGATCAAGAATTTCTCCCCACACGGGTTTCGGGTTCAACTAAGTTGCACTTTGAACACATTAATTCACTGCAATCACTAACATAAAGTTACATTAGTGTCATAAAAAGGGTAGACATGATTTTAAGAAACAAGTCATTGTGACATTACAAAGTTAAATTTCTGTAAGGCTTACTGAGGTTCCATGCAATTATAACGCATTTCTGTGTCCAGCCACAGACTTAGCCTATTTCTAGTTGTACATTCTGTGATGCACTGTAAACTGAAGGCTTATTAATGTTGTAAAGTGAAAACTTTAGTGATTTTTTATTTAGTTAGCAATGGTTTTAATGACAATTTACATAACCACATACATATTTACAGTGCTTTCTGTCTGATAAAGGTTTGCATCCCCTGACACAGTGAACTGAGTAATTATAAAGCTGATGTGTAAAAGTGACACTCCCTTTCTAGTGTAGAATGGCATGAGAAGGATTTCAAACACATGACTCAACAGGTGTGATGCAATCTAATCCTGCTGTAGTTGATGCACTTTCTGGATTGCTTTTGCAGACACTATGCTATTTGCTAAAAGTGTTAATAGTTGCTTAAAATAAGTTAATGTTTTATTTTATAAGTGTGTTTTTTTTTCAAGGCATGTTTGAGCACTTACAGGTTCGATCTTTGAACAAACAGGTGCAATTTCTGATAAATGCAGTTGAAAATGTAAATCAACACCTAAACAAACAATTTAGTGAATATTTCGATTTCAAATATCAACAGTGTCAGTACTCAGAAATCGCTTTCTGTACCTTTAATATATAAATATACATAAAACATACATGAAATTTACAACAATGTTGTATGTGGGATTGGGAAGCATAGGTGAATGAGCAAATACCTGAAATTAGACAATAATGAGAGGAAATAACTATCACATGTGACCACTACTCCTCCAGAAGTTGTAAAAGTAATGTGAAATAAACTATTTAAAAAAAAAAAATATATAATTATAATTTGTGATCATATTAATGTCACAGAGGAAGCAGATGCAGGGTTTTTTTTAGCAGGTAACGGGTGAATCGCAGATAATGCAGATAAGTGAACAACATGAGTTATGCTAATATTAGAGGTTCAATAAAGAACGTTGGCAACCAAAAAGTTTCGGTTCCCATTGACGTCCATGTTTTTTTTGTCCATTCAATTGAAGTTAGTGGGAACTGAAACTGTTATTCTTTAACTATCTTCCTTTATGTTCCACAGAAGAAAGAAAGTAACACAAAGTTGGACTACCCCAAGTTAAGTCGACAGCATAACAACTTCTTGAGCTTTGTATAAAAGTTTTTGAAAACCATGTGAAAACCAACATGAATACAAAGAGTAGGCATACAACTCTGCACATCTATTTGAAACTATGTCCGGGTCCGCCTGTAAACTGTTGTAACAAGCATTTAGATAAAAGGTTTTTAAGATTCCTTTATAATTTCCCATTTAACTGTGTCCAAACGTCTCATTCATTCAAAGAATGACTGATTAAAAAGAGATCACTGTCTCTGGATATGTCCTAGAAACTAAACTTCTGATCATCCAATGCTCTGGATTCTGAACATTGTTTTCTTTTTCAGGAAATGTACACCTACGATTGTTTGATAGAATCAAAGTACTTCCCTTTATTGCACTTTTGAATAGAACAGAAACTAGAATGAGTGAAACCATTACTCGGCATGTCACTGTGTTGTGTGTAGGTGTTACAGTAAGGTTACATAATACTTCTAGTCCTGTATTTTGTCCAGCTAATACAGTCTGTGGGGATTCCCCATTTCATACTACACCAGGAATGTTTGGTATCCTTGTGAGAATGATGAAATAGTTTTGTTGTAGATATTGCATCAATATTCTTCTAGTTTTAATGCACCATTTTTTTTACTTTGCATGATTCAAATGTGATTTATTTGTTTGTTTGTTTTTAAATATGAAAGGGAATTCTAAAGTGCCTATGGTATTTGGACACTTTAAGATGCCTATCATTACATAATAAGATAGAAAGTGACATCTATACAGTGACTTTTAACCAGCTAGTCTTTGTAGCTAGTCTTTTTAGTAGCTGTCCAAATTAAGTCGTCACATTAACTATGAACATGTTCCTTTAACATTTTATCAACGTTTGAAGTGTCGAAATATATTATAAAATATTAATAATCAACTTTTCTTTGAAATAAATGTCACGCTGATACCAAGCCACTTGTTTATATTTGACCGGCATGGAAGGACACTAAAGACGTCAACCTCTAGCGTGCCTCTTGAAAGTTTACTTGAACAACACTTCACAAGTTGGCCTCCTTTACACTCAGCCCTCTAGAGTCTAGACTTCACTCCCATTTGGGTCACGGCACCAATGTGGCTGGTCCTACTCGCACCACTATAGGGTGCATTTCCCGAAATCATCATTAGCCAACTATGGTCGCTAGGGCTGTGTTCGATACATCAATACGACAATGTATCGTCACATACTACTTGTCGATACAAGTATCGCTGCTTCTGTGTCGATTCAACAGCACGTTCGCAGCAGTAGACGCACTTATTTTGAATACAAGAACAGCGTTTAAAACGGAGTGAAAATGTGCTGAATTAATGAAAATAACATAATATAAAGGCTAGAACAAGGTTTAATCTGCTCCACAGAGATAAATAACTGGAGTTGCCTGATATCAAGAGACATGATTCCCCAATCAGAGCTTTACACTTGCGCAATATGAAAATATCTGCTAAGTGTTTTACTTATTTTTCTCAACCTGTCTACACTGTGGAAAAAGCGCTGGCTTTCTGAAAACACCGAATTTCCAATTTAACGGTCCCATTTTAGATCTGCGGTATGTGAAAGATTCTCTGAGGAGATTCAGGTTCAGGATGCTGACTATTCCCATCATTGTCTGCCAAATCAGATACAAGGACTGATCTGATCTGAAGGACGCATACTTCCACATATCCATCCTTTTGCTTTCGGGAGCGAAGCGTTCCAATATCAGGTTCATCCATTTGGGCTAGCTCTCTCCCCTCGCACCTTTACCAAAGTAATGGATGCAGCTCTGGCCCAGTTGTGGCTCCAGGGCATCTGTGTATTAAACTACATCGACAACTGACCAATACTGGCCCAGTCTCAAGAGATGGCAGTTCGGCATTGAGATGTTGTCCTTGGCCATATAAAACGCTTGGGGTTGAGACTCAACACGGAAAACAGTGTGTTGACATCTGCTCAGAGAACTACAATGTGGGCACAATTGTCTCCTGCTGCATATCGAGTCATTGGAGATGGTAGACAGGCACGCTAACAAGGACGATAAGCATAGTGCGCCTCTTGAGGCCAGGGGTGTGAGGTTTTACTTGCACTGCTCTTTACTAGCTGGCCTCTGTTCAGTAACACTCTTTTTTTTGAGTGCTATCTACAGGTATCTGCTATATTCCACATGTATCCACTACAAATTAAAGTTGTTTTGAAATTTACAAATTATCTCTGAACAGTGTAAAAGAAGTGCAAAGAGTTCTGTTGTTATGGCCCTCTACCAGGAGGAATTTTAACAGTATGTTGTAACCCTATTAGAAAGTATATACATCAGCTTAAATTTTGTACATGAATTTATTTTGGTAATCAAATTTACTTTTTAATCATAATTTTTTAGTCAATATGTGCATGCAGAATATATCAAATAAAATGTAATTTTGTAAGATATTTGAATTTACAGTGACTGTCATGTGACTTTAACCACAAAAAAAAAAAGAAAAAAGGAAAAGAAAACCAGAGATGATACTGCAGGATAGACAAAGTAAGCCTTTCCTGTCTAAATTATTTGTGTCTATATGTAAATACAATTGAATATTATGCATACTCCTTTCTGTGGTGAACATTATAGCCTACTCAGTGAAACTTAATTTCTTAAAGAGTTATAAGAGTACAGTATCAGTGACACTTCCTAGTAAAGGAAGTTTGACATTTTTAGGATCAAAGAAGTCTTAGTTCAGTAGTGTAAACTACTATCTAGAAGGCTTGGAATTCTTGTGTAGGTGGGAGAACTCAGTTAGCTCAGTCATGTTAAAGGATGCCACATTTCTACCAGCATTTATTCGGCAAGCCCCACATTCTCCACATTTTCTTATTTAATGAGATTCTAAACAAGCCCAATTTCTAGAGGATAATCTATCCTTTAATGATGACTGAAATACATGACAGAAACTACAATTCCTTCCTTAACATGACCCTGAAACTGTTTTTTTTTTCCCCCACCATCTTTATTTCCTTACAGGGATAGTTCACCAAAAAAGGAAATTTTTTGTCACCATTTATTCACCCTCATGCTGTAGAAGATATCTTAACAAAATTATTTTGGATCCAATTTACTTTCATTGAATGGACAAAAACAGTTGAAACATTCTTCAAAATGTATATTTTTTTTAGGTGAACTATCAGAGAGAAAACTAGCAAAAGAAAAATAAACCCAGAATGGACAGCAGCAAAGACCTGCAATGAGATGAGGCCTATACTGTAGGTCTTTTTATTTGGGGTTGTCTCCTCTTTGTAGCTGATCAGTGATCATACTTGGCTTTCACATGTCACTTTCACTTAACTAAACTGTTAGTGCCAAATGAGTTTCATAAGTTCCTCAAAAGTTGCAGCAAAATTATTATATTTAAGCTTGATGGTACTTGATCGTATTAAGCATTGCATTATGTGAAGTGCCATTCATATATTTAACTTCAAAACCGGAAACAAACTTTTAACACTAAGGATACGTTTACATGACAGCGATGTACTTAAAATGGAAACATTTTTCCTTTGCGTTTTTGCGTACAGACAACATTGTTAAAACAATCCCTGTTCACACTGATCCACGAAAACGACTAAAAACACTGTATTCTGCTGCCAGGCCAGTAGTTAGCAATGTCACTTTGTAAATAAAAACTACATGCCTATAGAATGAACATGTAATACACATGCACATGATGTAACCGTTTCACAAACTTGCGTTTTTGTAGTTTAGACAATAACGGTATAGTTTTCAAAAACGTGCACATTGAAACCTGTTTTCAAAATTTTGCATTTTTTAAGGCCCCCAAAATGACATTGTTGTGTAAATGAATGGCCAAGGCATGTTATACCATGTGACCATCTCTAAGTCAAACTACTGTTTCTATGTGATCTATGTGATGGTCACACTTGATCTCTGCTTGTGACCAATTTAGATAATTAAGTCTCTTACTATATGTGAATATTGGATGGTTTATGAAATCAGACATTTATGGTTATAATGTATATAATTCCTGTTTTCTCTTTAAAAATATAAATGAGACCGTTGTAGAGAAAATAATTTTATTGCATTTAACTCCTTCACAGTCACATACTGTAATACTTGTCACAAGGTGAACCCATAGACGAGTGAGGGTTAGATTCAAGTAAAAAAAACAAGTAAACTGTCCTGAGCGCACCAAAATAACAGCCTTAAGCCCCGTACACACTGGGACGAATATCGGCGCGCGTTATTCGCCAGCGTTTTTCAATGCTTTTTTTGTGTTCACACCCAATCGATTTTCACTGACGATGAGCCGAGTGAACATGCAAATTCATTCCCTGACATTAGATGGCGCTTAATGTAAAACAGAAATAGTCCTATTTTGTAGTCACTGTCGCGTTTGTCATATAGTTCTTTATGTTCCGAGACCAACAAGACCAGCAGCTATACATTCATCTTGCCTTGCATCTTCCTCGTCTTATTTCTTCCCGGCAGTGTAGACCATAGATATCCATAATAAAGCTCATTGGCCAGCAGCGCGGACGAGACATCTATCTATGGTGTAGACGCTACTTGGCGCATCTTCTTCGCCGTTACGTATGTGTGCTCGGCTTGACCGTTTTGTGTTTGAGCGCCCCCAAATTGTGTTTTACTGTAACTTAAGAAGCTCCAGACACGTGAGCAAAAGCGTCAATCTCATTGGTCGGATAGTTTTTGACGCGGCGCGTCAAACCAAAAAAACGAACCCGAGGCGTTTAAAAAAAAATGATGCTTTTACGCGTGGCGTTTTTCGTGTCGGTATGCACACTCACATTGGCGCCCTTTGTTTAGTCACAAAGCATTAAACGTCGGCGAATATCGCGCGCGAAATTCGTCCCGGTGTGAACAGGCCTTTAGGCCGTGTGTCCACCAAAGGGCTAAAACGCTAGACGCTCTGCTGAAAGCTGTGGCTGTGGGCGCTTGAGAGCATTTTGGCAGTGCAGCGTTGTTTCAAATGCCTCGCTCAACATGCACCACGTGCGGATCCCATGCTCTCTGCGAGGGCATGCCTGTCTCGGTACTGCGGACGCGGCTAGCTCTCTCTAAAGATGGCGACGCCGCCCATCCCGCTCTTCCTTTTCCCGCGCTAGTTCTGCCGAAGAGGAAGAAGCACTGCAGCCAGCGGCAGCCCGAGAGTATGGAGGTAAGTGAGCCCACGCCGGCCACGAACCCGCGTGCCTCGCTTTCTCCTGCTCCGTCACCGGTCCTGTTCTCGCAGGCGGACCAGCACCCCCCCACCCACGTGGCGGGCCTGGTCTCATTCGGTACGTCGGACGACGAACACGACGACAGCCTCTCCATTGCGGCGTCTAAGCAGGAATGGTCGGGCTCTGTCGACCCCACCCCCGGGTGCCAGTGTCTCAGCTACCAGGACCAACTCTGACACAGAGATGCCGAGGATCCTCACCGCGGCTGTCGCAGACCTCGGGCTCGAGTGGGCCTCGCCGTTGGAACCGCCTCGAAGTCGGCTGGACGGCTGGTTTTTGCCAGGGCGCCAGCAGGCCCCTCGTCACAGACCTGCGCCGTTCTTCCCCGAAGTTCACCAGGAACTCACAAAGACATCCCTACTCCGCACGCACGAGCTCCTCCATGTTCGCAACGCTCTCCTCTGTGGACGGGGTGGTGGAAAAGGGCTACGAGTCACTGCCGCCCCTCGAAGAGGCTGTGGCCGCTCACCTCTGCCCGAACACTGCTGCTAGCTGGAGGTTTACCAGGCCAAACTCCTCCAGGCGATGGACGAGGCTGGCCCGGATCCTGAGGCCTTCCGCGATCTCTTTGTGTGCTACCAAAGCTACAGCGCAGGCTATCGGGAGGAGCATGGCTATCCTGATCGTGCTCGAGCGCCACGTGTGGCTTAATCTCACTGAGATTAAGGAGGCAAACAGGACTATTTTCCTCGACGTGCCCATCTCCAGCTCCGGTCTCTTCGGCCCGGCGGTGAAGGGTTTTTCTGAGAGGTTCACTGAAGCGCAGAAGTCGTCCCAAGCTATGAGACACTTTCTGCCGAAGCGCTCGAGCTCCGCGTTGAGTAGGCCCAGAACCACGCTGCCTTCTCCTCAGCCTAAGAAGACAGCAAAACAAATCCCTCAGCGCCGCCCTGCGGCTGATACCCACCGCCACTCGCGGCCAGCTAAGCGCTACCCACTGCCTCGGCGCTAGGGCCCCCGACCCACCATTTCGTTGGACCCTAGGCCTCCAAAGACCTCCTAGCAACAGGAGTGAATAGAGGGGCTCGAGTCTCGCGCGATCCGGATCACCCTCGAAGAAACCCGCAAATCTCACAGCTCCCTTTTCAGCTCAGGTGGCTGGATAATTTTATATCGTAGCAAATGGGCCCCGATGCGCTGCACGCCCCCCTACACACAAACGCTGTTTTCACAGCTACCCCAATAAAGCACATAAAGAGCATGTTTCAAGCACACGTTTCCCGGTCCCCCTTCACTAGGTGGCCCCCTACCAGTTGTCATTCTGACTTCGCCCGGGGCGAAAGCCCCTGGAGTCAGCCCAACACTCAGTATGTGCACAAATAACAATATAAGGGTATCTGCTCCCCCTGGGATAGGTGGCCCATCCCCGAATATGTGTCAAACCCTAGGCACAAAGGCTCTGGCCTGGCAAGCCATTCCTGGTGTGTCGATTTGGGTTATAAACACAATAAAGCGAGGCTACTCGCTCCAGTTCGCTCGCAGACCCCCAAAGTTTCAGGCGGTTCTCGAGACTTTGGTGAGAAGCAGCGTGTGTCACGTGCTTCGCTCCGAATTACAAAATCTGTTAGCAAAAGGGGCGATAGAATTGGTTCCCCCCGCGCTAAAACACTCAGGGTTTTACTGCCGCTATTTTCTAGTACCGAAGAAAGATGGCGGCATTAGACCCATGTGGCATGTGAACAAAGCCCTCATGAGACGGCCATTCAGAATGTTAACTATCAGACAAATCCTCACGCAAGTTCGCCCAGGGGATTAGTTCTTCACTGTGGATCTGAAAGACGCGTACTTTCACATCCAGATAGCCCCCCATCACAGGCCATTCTTGAGATTCGCCGTAGTGAATCGCAGTAGTTTACGGACCCTGATTCCCTGGCGGGCTCAGGACTGGTACAACGAGGGTGTAAGCCAACTTGAGCTCTCTGAGAGCAGCGCATATCCCTAAGCGTAAATAAAATTTGCATGTGCAGGAGAAGATTTGTAAAGGTGTATATCGCCTTTCAAGTGTAAGAAAAAAATATTTGCAGCATTTCACTGTTATTAAGTGTAATTAATGTATTGTGAAACTGCAGCTTCATGCTTACGCAAAATTAAATGTGATCTGTATTCTTCTGACTTCCATTTTTCCGCGCTTACACTTTTGGCACGTTTTTTTCCGCACAAATACGGCCAAAAGCACTGCAAGCCTGTGAACAGCAATTTGCAAGCGAAAAAAAAACAAAGGCAGGAACTGCAAAACAGATTGATCACATAAAACCAACCTTTGTGTAAAAAAATAAACTGTTGCAAATGTCTAAATGACTTGTTGTGTACATGGGGCAAAAAGTTCCCGAAATAACCCGATTTGTACAGTTGCGTCTTTCTTTTAGCTGCGCTTACAGTTTTGTAAGCATGAAGAAGAGGGCAGGTCCACCTTCATCATGTAGCCAATCAAATGATATTCTCTCTGACTCTTGTTATACTCTTATCTGATTGGTTCAATAAACACGCCAGTCCAGAACACATCTTTATCTTCATTTGGTTCTGCATCGTTCTCGTTGCCGAAATGGTACTTTTAATGCACACAGCCTACATGTTAAATAAATAAATAAATCATGATTGCTTAATAAGCTGTGCACCATTAGACTGACTATATGAGTTCATACAGAATTTCGAGGTGATGTTAACGTTATTGGATTGAAATTTTATATATTATATCTGTTACACCACTGCTGATGTTAAACTTTACAATCAAATATTTAATACCCCTTCTTTAATACCTATGTATACCATTTTGATGCAGTGTTTTTCACATCATGTCTCTGTTCATGTTAATTATCACTCAATTATAAATTTTAAAATATTGTCTTGGTCGCACTGTCAATATTGGTTCTGATTACTTGTGACTGATCAAGCTATTTGATTTCCATTACACGAGAGTAGATGTTAAAACTTCATGCAGATTTGTACTCGGCTTTCGTCAAGATAAGCACAAACTAAGACGTAGCTTTACAGTAACCTGCTTCTCCATCCATTTACGCTTCCTTCCATATGGTGATGTGAATCTCCTTCTGTCCGGCGTTAACGGCTGCAGTGTACTTGGCGTGTCAGCACACACAACGGCTGCAACTACAGTGTGGTCTCCCCAGTGGACCAGCATGACAACCATCTGGATTGAGCCGAGTAGGGGACATCTCTAGGGTCTTCAAGTGGGCACCTTTCGTCCTCAGTATTTCGCCGACTAGCCCACGACACCTCAAGAGGGCTCGACAGTGACTCTGGCGTCCCAGAGTCACCCCCTTCCATCCCCCACTCAACTCAGCCCAGCTTACTGACCTTTACATCCCTCCTGCTGCTGAGGTTGCTCCTTCCTCGTAGTTTACATGTGACCTAACCACAATCTCACAATCTCTCCGCAACCCAACCATACGCGCCAACCCGTTTGACTAAGGCTGTCGAGCCCCACTGTCTTCGTTAAAGTAGGTTCAGTAGCAACGGTTCCGTACTGCATACTACCTACCGCAAAACACCATATCTGCCCAATCACCAACCCTCATTCACGCAATATACACAGGAACGTAATAACTGTAATTACTATGCAAACTATACAAATAAACCAACAGACTCTTCGAGTTTTTCAAGAATTCTATGTGGCGGCCTGTACACAGCCAGCCAGAATCTTTCTGTCCCAACCACAGCCAGTTGCTGCTCCTCTCTGCTGCTTCAGATAAGTTCTTTACTGTGCGACGCAACTCTTGGCCACTGAATCCGACGTCTCTGAGGAACCGGGTTGTAGAGTGTGCCACAAATCCTCGACAACCCACTTCCACTGTATAAACCTGGACTCTCCATCCTCACTGTTCTGCTTCAGTGGCCAGATGAGCATACCACAGTTTCTTCATCTCATATGCCTCATCTACAGCATCCTCCCATGGCACTGTTAACTCTATCAGTTGAACAATGCGTGCTGATCCAGACCACAGAACAATATCTGGTCGGAGGTTAGTGTTGGCAATCTCAGGTGGAAAAATAAGCCGTTGATCAAGATCAGCCAGCATTTTCCAGTCTCTAGCAGCTTCCAGTTGTCCTGGGCAAGAACTGGTTTTAACACCTTTTCTTGGTGGTTGCTCGCCTGGGCGGAGGAATATTGTCTTCTGTGTGTAATGTTTTGCTAGAACAGGTGGCAACTTATTGGTCATGTTACGCTTGCCTTCCAATGCTAAAGGCAAACATCGCAGTACCTGGTCATAGCGCCAAGTAAACCGACCTTGGCTAAGAGCCACCTTACATCCTGTCAAAATGTGCCTTAATGTGGCAGGTGATGAACACAAAGGACAAGAGGGATCCTCTCCTACCCAGAGGTTTAGGTTCTGTAGTGATGGGAGAACATCATATGTTGACCTAATAAGGAAACTGATCCTACTCTCTTCCATTGACAAAAGGTCTTGCCAGCCCATCTTGCGTTGTTCCACACTCTCCCATCTCATCCACTCTCCCTGCTTGGCCTGGGAAATGGCCTTTATACACCTCATCCTCTCCTCCTGCTTCCGCACCTCATTGACTACCAGCTTCCTCCTTTGAGCTGGGCCTGCCTTGTGCAATTTAGGAGGAGCTAAACTGAGCCCAAACCCCCCTCTTCCATGCTGTACCTGTCCCACTATATCACCAATTTGAAAGGCAGCCTTTGCCTCTACCACAGATTTCTTGCTGACCACTTTCTACCAGTTTTTAACACAGGTGCTGCCTCCCTTACACATTTGTCGCGTGACTCTACTAAGGTCATTTCCAGTCTGACCTTGGCGCACTTAAACTCCTCGGTTAAAGCAGAGACTGGCAGCTGCAATATTCCTTTACTATAAAGTCCCACTCTGCTGAGGCAGCGTGGAACTTCCAACCATTTCCTAATGTATCAACTTATTAACGCTTCCCAACAGCTTATACACTGTAGTCAAAGAAACCTAGTACACAGTCAGTGGCCACAGCAACCTCGGCAATAGACCAAACTGAAAGCACCAGAGTTTTAGTTTGCCTGGTAGAGCACAGCTGTTTATGATCTTCAACCCTTCCACTGCTTGTCGTCTAACTCCCACTCGAACTGTGTCCTTTAGATCCCCATCGTACCATCTCCCAAGACTCTTCACTGGCTTCTCAGAAACTGTTGGTATTGCCTCACCATTAACTCTCTGGGGTCGGCGGTCTCGCCGGCGATACCAGCTCACTTTTTTCCTTATCAGTGCAAAAGAGACTCAAATTACTCTGTTAATTTTGATCTTACATATAAGTGTTGTACATCATTAGATCCTGTTAAGTTTCTATTTTTTTTGTGGATACTCACAATAAAAACAAAGTGTTGTGCTTTTCACCAAATAAAGAAAAACAAACATGATGCGAGTTTTGCGTTCTCTCTGTCAGTGAAGTCCATTCTGAAACGCGTCCTAAGATTAACTGTAACTCCGCGATTACTTGTCACACAGGCACGAGAGGTTTTTCTTTATGAAGCTTGAATTCTCTTCTTTTAAATGAAGTAATTTATATAAAAAACAAATATTCTCAGTTTATGCAATCTGTATGAAAAGAGAGTGCTGTCAGTATTTTTTCCCCCAGCTCATTACACTTCATTACGCGTTAATCTGACACGCCCACGGACGACGCGCGCTATTCAAACGCAAATGTCGAGGCAAGCCATGACAACGCCCACATCAGCTGTTCCACCGCGGCGGTAAAATGTGTGGTGTATTTGCTGCCTTTTACCGCTAAGAGGCGCTACAATCATAGACTCTGAAAAGTGTTCGTTTATTCCGGTTTATTCTCTCTAATGCGTAATCTGCTGCCGCACCGCGCTGATTCAGAGCGATTGAAAGCTGGTAGCAGAAGAATTCAACAAGTGAAACGTAGTTAAAATAATTCATAATCACAATACTGAAATTAGGCTACTGAAATGTAATTGAATAAATAATGAAAACATTTCAACATAAAACATTGCAATAAAAACATTTAGGCTACATGAACGAGGCTTTACAACTTTAACAGCGTACAGACGATAGCTCAGTGATCAACGCAACGACACGAGCTTCGAGGAGCTTCAACAGACCCGAGATCGAATCTCAATGTAGCATAGATGTTGTTAACCGATGTTGTCCTACGTTTATATTTTCCCACCTTGATGCTTAAATAGGTAACTGTTTATATCTGTTTACTTATTTAAAGTCAAGAGTTTTGTTTGATTATCATTACAACATAAATTTGCTACATTCCTGTAGAACCGCAGCCGCTGCACAAACGACAAAAACTGATGAAGATTGTCAGCCGATCAGAAAATGAAAATGAAGAAGCTCGTCTTTAGTCTGCTAAATTATTGTGTAATGTAAAAGAACACTAAAATTACTTAAGTTTGAAACCAAGTTCGAACATTTCAAGGTTTAAATTGTTTAATTTAAAACAGGGTTGCATCTTGTTTAGAGTTTATTTCTTTTGCGATGCAAAATAAGAAACACTAGGCTAATCTTATTCTTGCGACATTTTAAATTTGTATTGCCAAAGAAATTACAGCTAAATTAAACAATTAAAACAGTAGGCCTACAAAACGAAAATTGTCCAAAGAAACATAATTAAATTAAAAACATGCGTTTCTCTTTGCCTCTCTCGCGCTGGATCTCTTTTTAACAAGTTTATTTAGTCTCCCTCGCTGCGCGCGCGGGTCTCTCTCTCGAAATTAATCATTTCAGGGTAAAAACACATCATACAGCTGATAATACTGTATATGTCGCTGCGTGTCAGCCATACAAATCACGAAAAAATTATTTAACCTTTAATTGTTGCTTCAAAGACACAGCATGCCTTGTTGAATTCACCTTACAATAACTTCAATTGAAATTTTGTGTGAAAAAAAAACTTTAAATAGGCTACAATAAATAAACTACAATATTTATAATTTAATAAGATATGGGGCCTACATTTGGACACAGATTTATCCTTACAATAATTTTGCCTGCTCATCAGGCTGGCTATCCGACACTCTCCATATGAAAGAGGAACATTAACACCTTTGTCCAGCAACTGTCCCTCCAACCCCCCACAGGCTATCGGAGTCTGAGGCTGACTTAACACAAAGAGAAGTCGCAATTCACACTTAAATCGCCATTCTAGACAGTGTTGATAATGAAGGAATTAAATGATTTAAGTTACATGTAGCCTAGTGATATTTCTGTCATAAAAGTTTATTACTAAATATTTCATTATTTCAATAATTGATGAAATAAAACTGGTTTGGGGCAGCTTTTTCCAAGCAAAACTAAATATAATCTGAAAAAACGCTTGTGAATTTGTTGTCACTTAATATTAAAGTCTACAGGGATCTTTGGATCCTTACAACCAGGCATGCAATTTGTGAATTAAGTTTTTATTTTATTTTGTATTATTCAAATAAATATCGAAACACGGTGCTTCGTGGTAATGCTGCTAAATTAAATAACATTTATAGAATAATTATGAACTTAAATGAAACAATATCGCAACATTTCGACAAATACATTATTATGTTTTTACATTTTAATTCAGGGCGATTTAGCCTACATTTAATTAGAGCGAGATTTTCACCCATGTCTTGTCATTTTCTCATTGGGAAGCGCATGTTTGAGTAGATCCTCTGTACCTCTCGTTTTCATATGGATTAGCCTACATAATCAGATAACATTTATTAGCCTAAATATTTAGACATTTAAAGGCTTTAGACATAGCCGATTTCTTATCGTGACTGAGCTGAAGTGGCTTTCGGTTCATTTTTGTGACGCGCAGTTCCCGGAGACAGAGAGGACAGATATACTGTTTTTGTCGTTAGCCTAATATGAATACAAGTTTACAGTTTTGAACGATGTAAGCTACTCTACTCTTATCTGTATGACCAAAAAATTACGGAGTCGCCTATTAAGTTATTTTAGCTGTAATAATGAGATAAATAAATTAATCTAAATGAACGCGCCGCCGCGTTTGTCGAACACTAACTCACGATGCCAGAATAAAACCCGACTTTAGAAAAATGCATAGGGTCACTCGGCGTGGTGTGCCAAAACACTTAATTATAAACTTCAATATTTCATTCAAAATAATCTCAACACGCTTTGTGAAATTTTGAAAAGCCGTGCATGCATTAAGGCCACTGGAACTAATGAACAACTGAAACGCTGGTTTTGATTTTATTATTTTTCGTTTAAACGTGCCTGTTGCATATCTCTATTTTATATATTTGATATTGGTGAAGTAGCCTATAGCATTGATTAGCTGTGGAGGGAGGGGTGTGGGGATTAAAATAATTCAGCAGAAGTAGGGATGTTTAGACCAGAAGGAAATCCCAGTCCCCCCTGGCAAATCACACTTTACTTAAAACCATGTTTTTAAAAACTCTAGGTTGTAGGGAACAGACCTCTCTGCCATGCGCGCGCACGGTTTGGAGCACAATATCTGTCTCGCATGCACGCTCGCTCTAAATAGATTACGGGATATTTTAACTAATTTACGGTATAACTAGTCGATCACGAGTGGCTCAACAGGTAGATCTATAGATAAACTATATCTTTCAGGAATTTGACCGACCGGGTTGACACTTCAGCGTGAGAAATCGGGGGGGTGGCGTGAGAGCCTGGAATAAATAAATAAAAAAATATATATAGCCTATATAAAACAAAACTGTATGGTGTAACAGAGTTTTAGAGCTAGACAAATCTCTCTGCAATAATAAATATAAAATATACAGCAGACCATGTTTGTGCGGGATTTGAACCTGTGTCATCTTGATGATGAACCATCAGTTCTACCGCTCGGCTATGAATTTTGTTACTGAGAAATAACCAAACGTTTGATTCTCACATGAGCGAGAAAACGTTTTGTCTTTAGCCTGTGAGTGTAGGCCTACTTTAACCTTTTACAGTTTTAAAAGATTATATCTTATCTGTATGACCAACAATTTGTTGTAGGCTTATTTGGAAATTACCATAACTTGTAGTATTTCATCCTTAGGCTACTGTTAATAGACATTAGCCCCACTTACGTTTTGCTAAATGTCCCTTTGCGCCACCTGGCGGTCATTTCGCGTACGACTTTGAAATGCGACTGGTTTATTTTTACCGCGGTGGATGGCTAAAAATGGTATGTGGATGGCTAAAATGTGTGACTAAAAATGTGCTTTTGGCTTTCATTTATATTTTGATTGTTTGTATATATATATATATATATATATATATATGTATATGTATATATATATATATATATATATATATATATATATATATATATATATATATATATATATATATATATATATATATATATATATATATATATATATATGTATATATATATATATATATATATATATATATATATATATATGTATATATATATATATATATATATATATATATATATATATATATATATATATATATATATATATATATATATAATGAGCCTTTCATTCAGGGGTGTCACACAAGAAAGAATGCAAGGACAATATATATATATATATAAATAAATAAATATTTATATACACACACACACACACACACACACACACACACACATATATATATATATATATATATATGTGTGTGTGTGTGTGTGTGTGTGTGTGTGTGTGTGTATATAAATATTTATTTATTTATATATATATATTGTCCTTGCATTCTTTCTTGTGTGACACCCCTGAATGAAAGGCTCATTAGTATGCAGTCTGCTCAGGTGAGAACTGCCTAATTATTCATGAGGGGGTTGGGCCGATCCGCCCATCCGCATATTGCCTTTGCAAACAAAAAAATGTTTTTCACAATTTAAAACAATCTATTGTTTTATGTGAATGATTAGCCAGAATGATTTTCAGATCAATTTGAAGCAAATACTCTAGGCGACAACATCCACTAGTCAAAAGTCTTGTGGACAGATATTTAGTATGTTATTTGTGGCCATATATTAGAAAATTTATTTTTTAGTTTTTTCAATAACCACGCATAAACAATATTCTCTCAAAAATACAAACATGTACATACATGTTGCTCACATATAATGGTAGCCCTGTGTGTGCTATATAGAGTGTAATTTCACCTGTGCCATTAATATGTTTATAAGCAACTGAAAAATGCACAAATGTCAGAGCATGCCAAAACATCTCAAGGACCCCGAAAACACCTCAGACCCCAGAGGGTTAATGAAAAATGTTTTATCTACTACCTTTCCTTTAACTATCGAGATGCTCCTTGATTTAGAGGGCTTAACCCTCTAGGTGCCACGGTCGAGTTTACTCAACAAGATGCGGCACTGAATAAAACGGCCGATTTTGTCAAATTTCGTTCGACCTCCCCTCCACTGGATGGCAGACATGTCATACTTCATCACCGAATAAAAAAAACCCGTCATGCTTCTATACAAAATGTTCGAGTTAGAGCGCATTGAATCAGTGCGATCAAAAGCGTGCCGATCCAATTACGTGATCGGAAATCTGGCCCGATCACGTGGTTTCAGACTCGATCGGAATCGGACGTTACCTCCCGATCAGGACTCGGATGTATATTAGGGCTGTAACGGTAACTTACATGTACATGTATTCGTATTGAACCGTTTCGTTACGAGGCTTCCGGTTCGGTACGCATACAAACCGAACGATTCCTAGGACCATTTTTCCTGCCGACAAAATCCGCGCTGGCTCGACCATAGGGCACGACCACCACAACGTTGCGCAACATCAAATGGCAAACATAATGAAAGCGGAACGAAACTGCGCTACTCATTATATTTTGCTTCACGGACCGTTTATCAGTTTCGGACCAGCAGCATCTGTACAGCGCGAGCCGATCTTGATCAAGCGACACTTGTTATACACAGCGCTAAAAGATCCAGTGAAGAAAACATTTGAATTCACCACTGAAGTAATAACATCGCTGCGAGATAGTGAGAAGCATTCAAATTTCTCTGTTATTAACCGTAGATCTCTATTAGTTTAAACAGCGCTGACGTGGAACCAAGGAGAAACATTGTGCCGTAAATGAACTAGTTATAGACTTTAAGTCCACAGATCAGCAACATTCACCATGGATTTAATATAGTAACACTAACTGTAACAATGGAAGTTTGGCTGGAATAGTGAAATGCTTTCAAGTACTTCACACATCTTTTTCCAGCACTTCAAAAATATTATACAAATATTATATATATAAATATATATTTAAATGTTATTTTTAATGTGATGACCATTTATAAACCTGAAAGTTTCAAGATGTAGGAAAACTCAAACTTATTTAAAAAAAAATATATATATTTTAATAAATAGGAAATTTCTCTGGCATTTTCTTTCTTTTTGCTGTATCGAAAACGTACCGAACCGTGACACCACTGTATCGCATCGAACCAAACCATTAATTTTGTGAAACGTTACACCCCTAATGTATATATATATTCTCATTATTTTTTTTATACACTTTTTTAATTTGTTTACGTGCCTGGCCTGCCGGGTATTTTAAGTTGAGGTGCTATTTGTTTTTATATTAGACTTTTTTATATTGACTGTTGCACTAAAGTCCAAAAGTGAAGAATTTATGTTATTTATTACTTGATTGTTCAAGCTACCTCACAGAAGTGCTCTGTTTGTTAACAGAGTTGTTGAATGTTAAAATACGGTGAATTAAATAAAAAATAAGGAACATCCTGGATATGATTTTTCGCTCTTCTTTATTCTTTTTTTTATGTATTATAGAAGTATCAGATCGGGATTCGGTATCGGCAGATACTCAAAATCAAATGACTCGGACTCGGACTAGAGGGCAAAAAAACCTGATCGGGACATCCCTACTAAAAATCCAAGAGTTAATTTTGTCTAATATTTACAGTTATATTTAAGATTTTTTTTCACTAATTTCACAAATTTAGTATTTGACTAGTTATTTATTTATTATACACTTAATATATTTGTGAAATTTCTATCAAAATATTTGAGAATGGAGAATTAAACTGATCTGTTTAAAGAACCATAAAAATTACTTGATTCAAATCAATATTATTAATATATTTAACACATTCTTAAGAAATTGAGTAATTTTACTCAATTAAAACAATGCACCCTTCCCCCCACCCTCTGACGTGACGACAACTCAACGGTTCAGTGCGCGTGCCGCGCGGGCTGTTTGAATTCTCTCCGGTCTCCAGATACATGATAGAAACATTTTGTTAAACCACTTACAAGTGTTATGTTGACAACACTATTGAAACAATTACTTTTTATTACAACTGTACATGAATATATAGGCCATTTGGCCCTGGACTAATAGGGTATTCTATTTGTCCTTTCTATTGGCTCTATTCTATTTTGAATACTTGTGCTGGCTGCACAAGTCTAATTTAAGGCTCTCACAAATAAATAGTATGGGTATATTATACATTTTCTGAGTCATCAGAGTGCCTTGAGTATTGAAGTTGTTGAGTTTTGTGTCACTGGTGTTCTTTCATGCCACAGGGATAAAAGAAATCATACAGTTTAGGCCTAAATTGCGGAAAAAATGTGTGTTATTTCTGGTTTAAAGAACTCATGTGACCTCTGTGTTTGTCAGACAAATTTAGTACTGGGCTTAAATGAAAGCCTAAAAGGTCCCCTTTCCAACGATACCAAGCACCATATTATAGAATATTGACAATATCCCTAGCATGAGCCTAAACCAGATATACACCAGATTTCAAAAACAGAATTTATTTTAGGGGGTTAGTAACTTCATGAGCTGAAAAAAAGTGATTTTGCTACCACCCCTGCACTGCTATCGTGATTTTTCTAGTACTAGGGGTGTATACCTTGCCAGCTCTGTATTGGCCCAAGTTGAGGAAACAGTCGTAGGTGAAATGTTTGGACCAGAATAAATACTGTAGCAATAAATACATTTATTGATAGCCCAGCAAGCAGTAAAGTTCTTTGGCGTAGGCCCCGTCCACAGCTCGCAATCCGAGGGTCCGGACTCTGCATTTCCTGCCTGAAGACGAAGGCAGGGGCGCACCCCTGTGAGGTATAGGAAGGGACCATCCTGGTGGTGGTGGGGAGGATGGAGGGGAAGGGACCATCCTGGTGTTGGTGGGGAGGATGGAGGTGAATGAAAGCGTCAGCATCTGCGAACTCAAACATGTGTAAGTACTGGTCTTTTTATACCGCAAGTATTAGAGACGATTGGATAGATGAGAAGGTAATAAGTGACATAGCAATTGAGTCTTCCTGGCAGAACTTAACGCTAAAGCTTCCATGGACACTTAAATACAACGGATTATAATCCATACAGGTCGGCAAAATTAGATCAATTGTATATATCAATAATATATATCAACGAATTATAATTAAATATTAATATGTCAATTGTCTAGGATAGATCGATTACAAGGATAACCCTTATGGAATTAATTTGTTATCGAATAATCTGTTCGTCCAGCAAACTGATCATACGATCTTTCATCAATCCTCAAGAGAAATTATCCTTATAGACTCGCAAGAAAGGCTATCTTTCTGGCCATGAAAATTACCTTTCCTGTTTTATAAAAATACTAATTAAAGTATCAACAAATTTAAAAGCTTGTAGCTTAGATCGAACAATTGAGGGACTTCGTAATATAAGCAACAGACAGAGTCAATAAATGAATATAATGGATTTAATAAAGGAAAACGTTACGTTGGATGACGATGAATGGGGTTCGCTTAGAAGCCTCTCATCTTCGAAAGAAATAAAATGAGCCAATGGCAAGGAAATGCCACGGGTCTGCGGAATTTGCAAGGCGAAGGAGAAACGAAAAGGAGAACGCCGGCAATATGCAGATGTTTCTTCGCTGAGGAGCCAAGACTGAACTCGGCTGTTCCAGCGGTACAGTGGAAGTGGCACCGAGACGTTCCCTTTCGTTGTCACTCCGAGTTACGTCGGATGACGACGAATGGGGTTACCAGTCTAATCATGCCACCCTTGCGTAAATCTGAGATCCCTGTCGTGAGACTAGCACGGACAAAGGACTCCAATTTAGCACAGGAATACCATGGTACACTAGGGAGCATATCTTATATCTCACTTAGAGAATGAGGGGACTTAGAGAATACACATATGACCCGGAGGGATGCATATGGAGAACACTGGGGTGTCCAGCCGCAGGTGCAATATTTCAACCCCAGGGGTGGCAAGGTGGCTTGCCAAGGGAAAGACACATGCTCAGAGAGGCTTACATTGGAAATACACATGTGGGGGTCACCCAGAGGGGGGCCCATGCACACGGAGGCACCTAGCCAACGCACAGGCAATAGACACTGGCGTCGACATCAGCAGTGCTGGAGGAACTCAGGGCTTGCGGTAATCTCACCTGAGGAATTTATCGCACGTATCCAGTCCGTGGAGTGGAATGGCGAGCAAGCGAAGACACCTGAGCGGGTCCGGTACTAGCTGGTTGAAGCAAGAACACGAGAGGACACAGGCTCCACTCGGAGATTGTAGAATCTGGCGAATGTCTTGGGTGTCGCCCAGCCTGCAGCTCTGCAGATGTCTGTTAGCGAGGCGCCATGCGCTGGAGCCCAAGAGGACGCCACACTCCGGGTGGAGTGGGCAGTCACACCAAGGGGGCCCAGTCGACCTTGCTGCTGGTATGCTTGCTGCTGGTATGCCAAAGCAATGACGTCCACTATCCAGTGAGACAGCCTTTGCTTGGAGAGAGCCTTTCCCTTCAGCTTCCCACCATAACAGACAAAGAGCTGGTCTGAGGTCCTGAAACACTGCGTTCTGTCTACATAGGTGCGGAGGGCGCGTACTGGACAAAGCAGTGCCAAGGCTGGGTCTGCCTCCAGGGGCAGCGCTTGCAGGTTCACCACCTGGTTCCGGAAGGGAGTGGTGGGAACCTTGGGCACATATCCAGGCCGAGGTCTCAGGATCACGTGAGAGTAAGCCGGCCCGAATTCCAGGAACGCTTTGTCAACGGAGAATGCGTGCAGGTCCCCTACCCTCTTGATGGAGGCCAGTGCAACCAGCAGAGCTGTCTTCATAGACAGGAATTTAATCTCCACTGATTGCAGAGGCTCAAAGGGAGCACTCTGCAGGGCAGTTAGAACCACTGAGAGGTCCCAAGAGGGAACGAGAGGAGGGCGAGGAGGATTCAGTCTCCTCGCTCCTTTCAGGAACCTGACGATCAGGTCGTGCTTCCCTACGGACTTACCTTCCACTGTATCACGGTAAGCGGCAATAGCGGCAACGTATACTTTGAGGGTGGAGGGAGACAGCCTTCGCTCTAACCCATCTTGAAGTAAGGAAGCACGACACTGATCGAACACCTCCGGGGGTCTTCTCGGCGAGAAGAGCACCAGTTGACGAAGAGGTTCCACTTCAATGCGTAGGCGTGTCTCGTGGACGATGCTCTAGCGGAAGGGATGGTAGCCACCACCGCAGGTGCCATTGGGTGCCCTGTCCCTGAGAAAGGAGGTCCTTCCTCAGAGAAATTGGCCAGGGAGGTGCTGTCGCGAGGAGTACGAGTTCGGAGAACCAGGTCCGGGTGGGCCAGTGCGGCGCGACCAGAATGACCTGCTCCTCGCCCTCCCTGACCTTGCGCATGGTCTGCGCAAGAAGGCTCACTGGGGGAAAAGCAATACCCCGCGGCCAGCTGTGCGCCAGTGCATCCGTGCCGAGCGTGCCCTCGATCAGGGAATAATACTGGGCAATCACATGCTCATATGAAGCAATCCGAGCGGCGTTGCCGCGGCTGCAGATGCCATATGCCCCAGGAGCCTCTGCTCTCATGATAGGGGCATTGCCACTGACCATAGTAGAGCGGACTCCCCAGAAGCGGGGAGGAGACCGTGCGAACTGAATCGCATAGCCAAGCCTGATGGTTCGTGCGACCCAGCGGGACAGGTTTGGAAGCTCTAGCCAGGCTCCCAAGGACTGTGCCAGCGGGGTCACGCGAACCACAGACGTCCCCTCGGTGGTGCAGCGAAGCGGAATGACTGGCCCGGACATGGACGGCATAGCAGCAGTGGGGGCACGGTCACCTGACAGAGGAGGCCAGGGAAGGACCAGCGTTCCGCGGGGGCCTGCTCTGCCAGGGGTCTGGCGACAGAGGGGGATGAGACTGGTACGGCCTGGGGACGGCACACACTGTCATCCAAGAGCTCTGGGACAGAGGGGGACAATAGTGGCAAGGCTCGTAAGCGGCGCGTACTGCCATCCGCGCCCTCTGGGGGCTCAGAGATGGGATGCAGCTCTTTGGAGAAGAGATTCTCCCCCGGTCCTCCACCGGGGGAAGGAGTGGCCCTGCAACCACTTCCTGAAAGAACTGCAACCCATGTCTGAGCTGCCCATAACGGGAGCGCCGCATCGCCTGGCGTTCAGCAGGGGCACCTTCCTGCGACCACCTCCACGGTGCGGCCCGGTGCTGCTGGGGCCGGGCGGGAGCGGGTGGACTGAGGCGTCTGAGCCGGCGGCTGGGTGGCAGCAGCTGGCCGCGGGGTCAGAATATGTTTGGTAGCCTCAGTCTGCTTCTGAGCGGCCGAGAACTATCGGTCGAGTCCTCGACCGTGCCGCCGAAGAGGCCAGCCTGGGATATGGGGGAGTTGAGGAAGCGGGTTCGCTCTGCCTCGCGCATATCAACCAGGTTAAGCCAGATATGTCAGACCACACATGCAGACATCACCTGACCCAGGAGCGTGCGGTCAACTTTCTTCGCTCATAGAGCAAGGTCGGTGATGGCAGGCAGCTCTTGGATGAGCCCTGAATCAGCCCTACCCTCGTGCATGTCATTGAGCACCCAGAAGGATGGCAATAACATGCAGTGAGGCGGCATTCTGCCCCGCAGCTCTGTAGGTCTTGGGGGTCAGAAAGCCTATAAAAAAAAAAAAATCAAACAACCCCTACATCACCACATGTTGTTTGGGAGGGTTTCAAGAAAAATCTTCCTCGCACATCCAAAAACAAACTCCAGCAAATTCAGATGTCAGACAAGACTGGAACTTTAAACGGCACAGGGTTCTGTGGTCAGATGAAACTAAAAAAAAAAGGGATTTTTGGCAGCAAAGCCACCATATGGGTTTGGTGCACACAAGGATAAAAAGTACCCCATGTGTACAATTTAATAAACCATTGGAGTGTTTAATGTTGTGGGCATATTTTTCTGCTGGAGGTCCTGGACTTCTTGTTCAGATACATGGCATCGTGGATTCTATCAAATATCAACAGATACAAAATCTAAACCTGACTGCCTCTGCTAGAAATCTTATAATGGGCCGTGGTTGGATCTTCCATCAGGACAGTGATCCAAAACGAACATCAAAATCAACACAAAAATGTGTTACGAAGCACAAAATGAAGCTTCTGCCATGACCGTCCCAGTTCCCTGGCCTGATGAATGGAGTGAACTGAAGAGAAGAAGCACCAACATGGATCTGGGAATCTGCAGGATCTGGAGAGATTCTGTATGGAGGAATGGTCTCTGATATCTTGTCAGGTGTTCTCCAAACTCATCAGGCATTATAGGAGAAGACTCAGAGCTGTTATCTTGTCAAAAGGAGATTGCAAAAAGTATTTAATAAAAGGGTGCCAATAATTGTGGCCAACGTGTTTTGGAGAAAAACATTTATTTCATAATGTGATTTCCCCCCCACTTTCAATTCTTTTACTTCAATTTAAGGTTAGATTTTTGGCAAAATTTTTTTTAATGAAAGATCAAAAGGATAAACGATGCAGATTTATTTTTTACAGCCAGTTTTGATCATATTTACCAGGGGTACCATTAATTCTGAGCACGACTGTATTTTAAGTTTTACGGCAAATGCATTTACACAGACTGTTTAATGCAGCTCAGAGGGGACATAACTGCTTTTAAACTGTTGGTACAAATAATATTTTGATGCTTTAAAGGTGCAATGTGTAATATTTCTGAGGATCTATTGACAGAAATGCAATATTCAATTCAATTCAATTCAATTCAAATTTATTTGTATAGCGCTTTTCACAATACATATTGTTTCAAAGCAGCTTTACAGAAAGTGCATTTCAGAAATGTACATAGAAGAATATAGTTAGTTAATCATCATGTATTAATTTAGGGCATAACATATCGCCGGCGTTGAGTCGTCTCTTCACAGGCGTCGAGTCGTCTCATCGCAGGCGTTGGGGCATCAGAAGTCTCCGTGAGAGTCTGGATACAAACTGGAGCTGACGAACGCTATTTACCTCGGGACTAGCGTCCCGAGATAACAGCAGAAAAGCAGATGGGAAATAATTAGCGTAGCTGCTGTTCATAATATTAATGCATTCGATCTGATTCAACAATAGAAGGTAAGCATTATGTGAATGCTTGGCTAAAGAGATGCGTCTTTAATCTAGTTTTGAACTGGGAGAGCGAGTCTGAGCCACGAACAGTATCAGGAAGGCTATTCCAGAGTTTAGGAGCTAAATGTGAGAACGCCCTCCCTCCTTTAGTGGACTTAGATATCCTAGGAATGACCAGAAGCCTCGAATTTAGTGATCTTAACGAACGCGATGGAGTGTAGGGCGATAGAAGGTCCATTAAATACACAGGAGCTAAACCATTTAGGGCTTTATAGGTCAGTAGTAGTACTTTGTAATTGATACGGAACTTAATAGGTTACCAGTGCAGAGATGATAAAATCGGTGTTATATGATCATATTTTCTTGACCTAGTAAGAACTCTAGCGGCTGCATTTTGCACTAACTGTAGCTTGTTTATTGAGGATGCAGGGCAACCAGCTAATAAGGCATTACAGTAATCTAGTCTCGAGGTCATGAATGCATGAACTAACTTTTCTGCATCGGAAACAGATAGCATGTTACGTAATTTAGCAATGTTTCTAAGGTGGAAAAAGGCAGTTCTTGTAACATATGAAATATGATTTTCGAAAGACAAGTTGCGGTCTAGTATAACACCCAGGTCTTTTACTGTAGTCGATAAGGTAACAGGACATCCTTCTAAATTAAAGTTGTATTGTAAGAGATTTTGTGGGTAGTTTTTTGGACCAATAAGTAATACCTCCGTTTTATCTGGATTTAATAGCAGGAAATTACACGTCATCCAGCATTTTATATCTTTAAGACATTCTGTCAATTTTGATGAGTTAGTGTTTTCATCTGGTCGTGATGAAATATATAATTGAGTGTCATCAGCATAGCAGTGGAAATTAATTCCATGTTTTCTTATAATATTACCAAGTGGCAGCATATATATTGAGAATAGCAGAGGGCCTAACACCGATCCTTGCGGCACTCCATAGTCTACTGACGTTATCTTCGATTTTTCCCCATTTAAACAAACAAAATGGTAACGGTCCGATAAGTACGATCTGAACCAGCTTAATGCCTGTCCCTGAACACCAGTGTAGTTTTGTAGTCGATCCAAGAGTATTTTGTGATCTATAGTGTCGAACGCAGCGCTAAGATCGAGTAGAACTAATATTGAGATACAGCCTTGGTCAGAAGCTAAAAGTAAATCATTTGTAATTTTAACTAGCGCAGTTTCTGTGCTATGATGCGGTCTGAATCCTGACTGAAATTTTTCATATATCTCATTTTCTTGCAAGAAAGAGCACAATTGAGCGGACACAATTTTTTCTAGTATTTTAGACATAAATGGAAGATTTGAAATGGGTCTGTAATTTGCTAAGTTATTTGGATCTAATTGCGGTTTCTTAATGAGATCCATCACTATGTGTTCAGTGGTGTATAGAGACCTTACTCAATGAACCGTTATGTTTTTATTACCTTAGAATGAGACATTTATATCTACATAACCGCGGACACCCCCTTCTATGAAGGTCGACATATGACGTCATGTTTCTACCGTAGCCGACAGCGAACAAACAGCGCTACAGAGCGCGTTTCGTTCATACCTTGAAAGAGAAGCCGCAGAAAGCTAGAAGCTAGCCATAAACACCGTGAGTAGTGACTTTTCCCTTGTCAGTGGTGTAAAATATGTAGTTGGATTGTTTCATGTAACTTAGTTCTTCTCCCTCGCTGTGTTATGGCTTTGACAATCAGCTGATTAGTACTATTGACCGTGAAACAGTAACGTTACAGGAGTCACCAACCCGTCGATTGCGGTCGACAAGTCGATCTTGGAAGCATTTTAAGTCGATCGCGAAGAGTTTTCAAAACCAGAGAAAAAAAATAAAAAATTTGTATTCATTATTATTTATTAATTTGTGTGTAGTAAATGGTGTCTAGGGGATGCAGCACCTTTGCGCTCCTGCCGACGCGTCGAGTATAAACAATGCTTTACGCTTTAACCAGCTCAGCCACAGCCCTACAGCATAACAGCTCATATTAGCCAGCTAAACTTTTACTACCCTGTTAGAAAAAATATGTAGTTGGATAGTTTCATGTGGTTCTTCTCCCTCGCTGTATGGGTTTGCTATGTGGGGAGAAATGTGCTGGTTACGTTCGTGAGACAATCAGCTGATTACTATGATTATATTATATATTAAGAATACCCTTGATCCTGACCTGACTATGGCTTTGTAAACTTTATCCATGATGTGGTTTATAATGGACTGTGGTACAGAAACTTGGCTTACTCTGGCTATTCTCTGCTGTCTCAGACGACGATATGTTTGTCCCGTTTTAGCAACCGTAGCTTCTTCGAAAGGGAGGGGTGAGCAGTGGGCTGAGCCATTAGTGCAACTCGCAACCGAACAGCTAGATGCCGCTAAAATCTACACACTGCACCTTTAAACATAAAATGTTGAATATTGATATTTGAAATTATTTAAAAAATAAATAAAAAAACTTTATATATGAAATTAAAATCACCAGTAGGTGGCAGCAAGACACTGTTAATGAGTGAGTCATTGGGTGTTTCTCAAAACCAAGAATGCAAAGAACGGACTTGTGTTCTTGGGGAGAACGCTCTTGCTAGTTGTTCTTGGAAGAATGAACTCACAAGGTGACGAGCACACAGAACGCTGCTGACAGTTTGAGACGATGTGTTCTTGCTGGTATTGCGCAATAATACCCCCGCACAGACACCGTCTGCAGTACCCAAACATAACGAGAATTATTGACGATAACAGCCAGGCTGCAATGGTCTCTTGACTGCGGGGAAAAACGAGTCTGTGAGCAAACTGGCCGGTTGGCTCGATAGCTAACGTTACACCCGCAGGCGCTTATGGAGATTCTCACTTCCGAAAACGTTTGAGCACATTTTCGATTAGCCATAAATTTCCGTAAAAATGCCAATATTTGAAATCTACACAGTTGATTTCTCGCATCAAATGTTCTCAGAAGTGAATTTAGTGATGAAATAGTGTACGTAATTGTAGAAAAACGAAAAACTGTATTGACCTGCCTCTCCTTCCTCGAATGCCGAATTGAATGCTGGGATATTTCTGCCGTCAAGTTCACACAAGTTACCAACCGATGCATCCTCGGTAAAATGGGCGTGTCAAGAACACATCCGGGATTTTTAACTGTTCTTGCCAAAATGCAAACTTGTGTATTGGGACAGTACTTGGGCCACAAAAGATGACGTTTCACAAGAACACAAGGACACAAGTACAGACAAGAACACAGATTGAGAAAGGCCCATTGAGTTTCAACTGATTAATTAAAAGTCCCCCAGTGGTGAAAATTCAGCTTTTAATGTTGTTTATATTTCTGTGTGGTGTTTTTAATATGCTTTAAAGTGCCCCTATTATGCTATTTTAAAGTTTCCTAATGTTGTTTTGGAGTCTCCTACAACAGGTTTGCATGCGTCAAAGGTCAAAAAACTGTTTTACTTCCTAATAATATACATTTGCACATCACCACATTTTCAATGATTCTCAAACGACTCGTCAGATGAATCAATCTCTCTAAATCCCTCCTTTCCTCGAGCTCCTCTGCTCTGATTGGACTGACAGCTCAGTCTGTTGTGATTGGTTTACCGCGTTACAGCGCGTCGAAATCAAAAATGCCCATTGCCTTAACAACATCAGCTCTGCTTGTCCTGAGGCTTCCTACACCGTAAACTAAACAGACTAACGAACAATGACGTCGATTGTACCAAATAAATGCGAGCGCGAGTCCGATGATAAAACATTGGAAATACACTACACCCACATCTGTCAGTTACCCACCCACACTGCTGCAACATGTGTACATATGATAATATATGTACAATTTATACTTGAATAGACAAAGTCAAATGTTGCAACATAACATGGGGCGGTTGCAACATTACTCAGGGGCATTAAATATAAAATCATTTTTTAACATCATTTTCAAATTAATATATTTTACTTGTGCACAGACAGGGTCTTTACTAAGCTGTATAAAGACAAAGATTAGTAAAAGGGGGAAAACATTTTCAAGTAACAACCAGGTTTTTGTAAATTATAATTTAAAAATCAAAATCAAAATCAACACTGAAATTTAATAATACTTCTGTGAAAGCTTACTGTGTGTGTTTAAGTGAAAGTTGGAATATATTCGTATATATTCATATATATTTTTGCAAGGTTATGTGGCAAATGGAAAAGTTTTTGCCTCAGGCCTCAGGCCCCATCCACACTACTGCGTTTTAGTTTAGAAACGGATAATTAAAACGAATACGATCTCCGTCCTGATGTGGAGAAGGATCATACGCGCTCCGCTCCTATTGGTTGTCGCTCCCGAAAGTCGCTCCTCATTTGCATAAAGTTAAACAGATCTCAACTTTGTCGCGTCGCCAGACACGCCCCATCCGGTCTCCAACGGTCGCTGTCGCGCGTGTCGCCGGAAATCGCCAGCTCCCCATTGAAATGAATGGTATCGCGTCGCTTGGTCGCGTGTAGTGTGAACGGGGCTTTAGAATTGATCTCCGTCCACATTAAAACGACTGAAAATGCGGATCACGTGACCTTTCACCAACACTGTGCATGCGCGCGCCTGTGTAAACACAACTTCATTGATAAAATTATCCCACCATGCTCTGGGTTAACCCCAGACCGACGCTCCATGTACGGTCAACGCCGCCGCTGCACACGGGAATTGTCACAGATCGAATAATAGCTTGACTCCGGCGCATGTAGGCAGTTATAGCGTTGTAAAATGCAGAATTTACTTGTATAACAGCTGCTAGCAAAGATATACGCCATGACGGCTGATACCCAATCATAGAGCCGAGCGTGAGCCTCTACTACGTCATCGTTTCTAAAGTCCTCCGTTTTGTCCTGTCTACACTAAAACGCCCTCCGGAGATTCAAAATGAAAAACGGGTCGGCAGCGTTTCTAAACTTCTCCGTTTTGGGTCTCCGTTTTTGCCGTTTTAGTGTGGACGGGAGGTGCAAACGTAGCAAAAGGTCTCCGTTTTTAAACGAAAATGCAGTAGTGTGGACGGGGCCTCAGTGTCCTGCTTTTCTGCATCACTATGTTTGCTGCTAACATCAGAACAGAGGGACACCCCTATCTGTTGTGCATTTCCTCAGATCAAAAATATGCCTAGTCTGACTTTTACTTTAATAAAAAGGGGAGGGGAGATACCTGACTATTAACAGGGGTTCTTTATTAATACATAAAATTATAATTATGTAATGTTATGACAAGGTTTTACATCAATGTTGTGATAACAACTGTCAGGCATGATAAAACTTGCTATGTTAGTTTGACACAATAGCTTTGACACATGCCCTTTAGAAGCTAACACTGATTAAAGTGATATGACTTTACAATGCTTCACACAAACAGTTTAGACAGTATGAAAACAAATCTGATCATAAAAATGTTTGACTTTTTTAATCTTTTTTTTTTTTTTTTTGCAGAAGGAATGGTCACATGTGGCTACTTTCTTTCAGGAAGGAAGAAGGGCTAACTGAGCGTATGTAATGTGAATATCATCTCTCTATAGCTCATTCCTGATTGGAGAAATAAGCCATGTTGCAACTGTGAAATTCCCCTAAATTACACAGTGAAAGCTGCACTCTAAATGCACAAGCGCACTAGTCTAAACTACTAGACCACATCACGTAGTGTATGCTTGTACTCTCTGTGTGTCAATCAATTCGTCAAAATAACAATCAAGATAGTATCTGACATAAATCGCTCACCAGTATTTGCATCATGTTTCTCTAAGATCACAGCTGTGTTGTTTTGAAAACTTCTGTTAATCTCTCAACAATGAGTTTGAGATGATAGCCTTGACATATTTCATCACTACAACAAAAGCCATTGCTTTGGTGACATGCTAGGTGTGATTCAAATGAATTGGGTGTGGGTAAGTTCACTGCTTGACTCATACATTTGGCACTTTTTCTTCTTGTTGATCATTCGCTAAAATATTTGTATTGGTCTGTTTTGTTTCAGTATGGTTGTTAGCTACAGTCATCTGTGACCCCTTACTGGAAAAAATTAATGAAACGTAAAGACAAACCATATTACTACGTGACTCAGCAAGCAGTTAGTACATTTACTGGTTACATTTTAGACGGAAATCACACGCTTAATGAAAAATCATGTTTACTGTTCCAACCACAATCTCTTAAAACTGTTCTTTCCAAAATGAAGCATGAACACATATTTAAAGCAGTTTTACATATTACAACTAAATATAATAGCAACAATATGAATTAAATTTTCTATATAATTTGGAAATAATTTTTCCAAATTATATAGGAAACTAAATATAATTTGTCAAGTGAAAGTGCTGTTGAAATTAAATTAAATTATGAAATTACAGTCTATTTAATCCAGTAAATTATTTATGTAGGCTATTATTAATTTCTCAGACATTTCCTCCACAGTGATATATACAGCCTGTATATATAAAAATAAGGCATCTAAAAAAAAGCTGAGTAAATTAATATCTAGTAGTGTATTTAAAGCTCCAGCCCTTAACTTTGTTGGGTTAAAAATTATCTAAAATAAATTTTTGAGCAAATACATAACCAGCCAGTGTTCAAAACTATCTGCTTGCCTTAGCTCAATTCAAAGCGGTAAGCTTGTAATAATGTTTTTAATTCTAGTGGTACTGGTGAATTTCCGCGGGAGGTTCGAGCATGTCTTTGCGTCATTACGTCACATCTGTCCACATAAAGAAGAGTCTCGGCTAGTAGGCTATATTGAGTCATTACGTCACATCTGTCCACATTAAGAAGAGTCTCGGCTAGTAGGCTATATTGCGTGTGAGGATGTTGGAGGTGGAGATTTATAGCCTTTTCTCACAGCACTTGATATAATTAAACGTATCAATTTGATGGCGGATCCAGAAAGGTTCAAACGACAATCACCAGTGCCAACTAGAGACTCACCCGCTGTAAAATGCAAAAGACTTCGTTCGGACTTCGGAGTGGCTACAGAAAAAAGAGACTGCAACCGGCCCATGCGAAAACAAGGATACATATCGGAAGGACATTACATGTAGTCACGCAATACTGACGTTGTTAACATTAACAATTTGAGAACAAAGTATAATTTGCACGGTTTTGCGTGATTATGATGAGCGATTCAGCGCGATTTACTGCAATGTCAGAACCAGAACAAAAGTGGATGTTTCTTACTTGTTCAGATGACATTTTCCGGTAAAAATACTTATGTTGGTCATACTTCCAAAAAGAATAATCTGTGATTCTGAATGACAGTATCCACACCGGCGCGCTGACTGACAGCCTCACAGTCTCCTCAAACATTGTGTTCATCCGCGCTGTGCCGTGTCGAGGGTGTCGAAGTACAACTCACGTAAAGTTGATAATTCCGCGAATAACTGCAATTGCAGATTTCGAACAGAGATGGCGACAAAGAGGAAAAGCTGCGGACTGCAGCTTTAATTTGATGGCGGATCCAGAAAGGTTCAAACAACAATCACCAGTGACAACACTGGAGACTCACCCGCAGTAAAAAGCAAAAGACTTTGGACTGAGAGTTTGGAAAAAGAGACTGCAACCGGACTCATGCGAAAACAATGATAAATATCGGAAGGGCTTTAAATGTAGTCATGCAATGCTGATGTTGTTAACATTAACAATTTGAGAACAAAGTATAATTTGCACGGTTTGACGTGATATGATAAACGATCGTTAGATTTAATCAGTGTGATCTAATGCAATGCTTTTTTTTTTCAGTTAGTTGGTCAGAAGAACAAAAGTGGATGTTTGTTCAGATTACATTTTCTGGTGAAAATTCTTGGTCATACTTCCAAAAAGTAGAATCTGTGATTCTGAATGCCAGTATCCACACCGGCGCGGTGATTGACAGCTGCACACTCTCCTCAAAACGTCTCAGGTTACGAATGTAACCTCTGTTCCCTGAGAACAGGGAACGAGACAATACGTCATCGACGTTATGGGGAACGCCTTAGGCGTGACAGGTGTCTGAAATCACTATCAAATCACGTCAATCACATTGACCGGCGACAGCCCGTGAATCATTAGCGTGAATGATTAACGTGCGACCTGGAAGTATATAAGGGCGCCTTGCAAACATGACAAATCACCTTATCGTCTGAAGGGACTGTACGGCAGGCAAGCCCCGAGGCATGGCAGGGAGACGTATTGTCTCGTTCCCTGTTCTCAGGGAACAGAGGTTACATTCGTAACCTGAGACGTTCCCTTTCGAAGGGAACTCAACAATACGTCATCGACGTTATGGGGAACGAAATACCCACTCCGCCATGCTGAGGGGAGTGCATGCCCTCAGGCAGTGACAACTGTCCGAACCAGCAAATTCAAATGAAATGCTAGAACCACTCACCCTCAGGTCACACTGGGCTGTCAGTGACAGCATTCCCTACGGTCATAGCCCAAGCTATAAGCCTATCAGGAAAACCTCCATAAACATGGTTAAATGAAAAGGCCTACCTGGGCCTGCTCAAAGGCCTAGGACCACAACTTCAATTAGAAGGGGTCCCTTCTAGGGAATGTGGCTAGGGAACCCGAAGGAACCCCAGCCAGTCACTATTCAGGGGAACGTACTCACCCCGAAGTGCCACCAGGACGGCCTGACCTGGCGTCAGAGCATAGACACTTAGTCTGGCCACTTCCTGTCTGTCCGAAGACAGAGCCTCTGGACACTTGCCTTAGGTAAGGCATCCAACCCGAGGGACTGCGAGCTGGCAGTGAACCACTCGGCCCGGATCTCAGAGACGGGACATCCCGGAGAGTATGACTCAGCAAGTGCTTTGCAGCCCTTACCAGCGAGGGGAGTTTCTCTACTCGATCCATGGATCTACCCAGTGCTTGTGATTCAAACACTGAGGAGGCCTGTGAAGGCCTAAGGGCTGATCTAACTGGGAGGCCTCACGAGAGGCCTACACGACCGTCTGACCAGACTCAGGAGTCCGCGTGCTTATAGTGACCCTCTGTGAGGGGACCACATGGTCTGCCTGGTACACTTTAGTCGAGCCAGGGCGCAAGCTCGCCTTCAGCAGCTGCCTGATAAGGCCAGCTGAAAATGATAGCAAGAGGCCACTAGCCTCCTGAACCCAGCACCGCTAGGAAACCACTCACAGGGAGGCCTGGAGAGGCCTACAACCTGATAACCACAGTATGTGGGGACCCTCAGGGAGGCCTGGAGAGGCCTACAACCTGATAACCACAGTATGTGGGGACCCTCAGGGAGGCCTGGTGAGGCCTACTACCTGACCGTACTCACTCAGGGAGGCCTGGGGGAGCCTACTACCTGATAACCACAACCTGTGGAAACTCACCGTCAGAGAGGCCTGGTGAGGCCTACTACCTGACCGTTCTCATTCAAGGAGGCCTGGAGGAGCCTACTACCTGATAATCACAGCATGTGGGAACTCACCCTCAGGGAGGCCTGGTGAGGCCTACTACCTGACAGCCATAATATCTGGGAGCATTTTCTGCTACCCGATAGAAAGTCAGGCTAGCTGTTCAGTTACCTGACCTTGGGCTTGTCTCCAGGGAGGCCTGGTGAGGCCTACTACCTGATAACCATCTCAAATGGGAATTCACCTTCAGGGAGGCCGGGTGAGGCCTACTACCTGATAGCCAATGTAGGTGAGGATTCGCCTTCAGGGAGGCCGGGTGAGGCCTACTACCTGATAACCATCTTAAATGGGAAATCACCTTCAGGGAGGCCTGAGTGGCCTACTACCTGATAGCAACTGGTAGCTGAGTTCGGGTGACAGTTCCAAGGCGGCCTGTTAAGGCCAACCAGCTGGGGACTCGCCTATCAGGGAGACCCGGTTGGGCCTACCAGCTAATAGCAAGTCAATTCCTACAAAGGAACATTGTTGGGAACCATACTACACCAACGTAACTATTGGGCCCACCCACAGGAGGCCTAGTACGGCTAGCTACCTGCACCAGCTATAAAGTATGTCCCACAACGTTGGGACTCACCTCCGAGGAGGCCTGTTTAAGGCCTACTACCCACCGGTGAGTCAACTGCCCGAACCACCAAGGCCAACTATTTCTCTCGAGAAGTGGCCTACAGCGCCCTATTGGGGGCTGCCCATACAAGGAGGCCTGCTGTGCCTACCACCTGATGGCGCAGCCTTCGTTGGCAGATAAGCTGTTTACACAGCGCCTACAGCATCCTGGTGCCTAATCACATTGCCCACGGCAGTGTACTCAGCAAGAGAGCTCAGCAAGAGAGCTTAAAAACAAGGGGAGTACAACATACGCCACTCTGCCTCAACGGAGGCCCCAGTTAGTCAGGGGCCTACCATCTATGCATGGGCGTCAGCTCAGGGCAATGCTCTGGCTACAGGGGAGCGTACTTCGACCAAAGAAGAAGTGAAGGCTTACTTCATACTCGACCCGAGCCATAGTGGTGCGAGGAAGGATAAACAGAACTGGGAGTGAAGTACTCAGACCTACCCTGAATCACAGGGGAATACTCACACCTCCCCCTGAGGTTACCAGGGGGTGGGCCTGCCAGCGGCTCTAGGGGTGACAGAAATGTATCTGTGCCCAACCTAGGGGAGTGGGGCTTGAATGAAAGCCACCCACCTACAACCCGGCGCTCGAGCAGTAGCTCAGCGAGGTAAGTGAAGCCCATACTGGCGGCCTAAATCCGTAGCCAGTTCTGCACGGCAGGGTCGGGCAGGAGACTCAGTCTTCTTCGTGAAGCGAAAGACGGCCTAACCCTGCTCAAAAGGACTTATATACCACGGAGGCCTAACTGAGGCCTACCGTATCCTTATAAACCATCCTCTGCACCACGCTGCATTACTCTAGTCACCCCGGAATGCAGAGAAGGGGGCGGGCCTTGGCCTAACGACTCCCATGGGAGGAGGCTGATTATACAGGGATGCCAAAAACCTACATTCACAAAGTGAAGGATCAGAGGAAGAAATGCTAATTTTAGCAGAACGCCTCTAATATCCCTGGCACAGCCTAAGCCAGCTACAGAGGCGGCCCTGGTGAGGGCCAACCTGTAAGCATAGATCTATCTGAGGGCTCAGAGGAGCCACAGCCTAATAAGGAATAAAATATGTATTATTCGATACAAAAGGCTGCAGAATCGCTCAGCCTAATGAAACCCAAACAGAGCTCAAAGGGCGAAATACTCAGGAAAGTCAAACGGTCCCGTGGGCCGGACTTAAGATCTATCTGAAGCTCTAGCATCAGTCAACACTCTAAATAAAATTTTTTAAGAGAGAGACCAACTACTCTACCCTGAGGTGGCTAACAGTCCGAAGGCTAACATAGTTACCGTTCTGGCCACCTACCGGGGAACTTCAGGACCCTGATATCCAATAAAGTTCTCTTACCTTATTACTTTGACATGGCCCCATAACTCTATACAGGGAACGAGATCTGTAAAGAGAAATATGTTATTTTTTAATCACAAAAAATACTCTTTGAGAAGACCAGCAGCTCACCTGCGGCGTGCAAGGCGAAGATTCGCCAGACAGTTCTTTATGAACCTGGGAACCGCCACTTTACATGCCTGAAAGGAGCGTTTCCACCAACCAGGCCAAGGTGGGCCATAGGCCCATCCCCAGGCCTGATGTAATGAACGCCTGGGGGTCAGAAGAGAGAGGGCAGATTTCGTGACCCTCCGGGGAAGTTATCCACTACCGACGCTGTGAGCGTTTGTTCTGGATAACCTCCCTCAAATCTCTTCTGTTGCGGGAGTCACGCCTCCTCTGCGACCTGCTCCTCGAGGGAGGGGGCGCACGAGAGGCGACTGCGGACGCGGATCTCAGCGGTATACATGTCCTAAATGCTGCTGAGCGCGCCTTCGCCTCCCTGAACTTCCCCACCACCTCTTCTACAGAGGTGCCAAAGAGTTCGGAAGGCGAAAACTGGCGAATCGAGGAGAAAGGTCTTTTCTTTCTCCCCGATGTCAGCTAGGTTTAACCACAGATGCCTCTCCGTGGCCACCATCGCCGCCATCGACCGACCGATCGCGGCAGCGGTTTGCTTGGTAGCCCGGAGAGCCAGATCTGTGGTGCGGCGCAGCTCAGCCACCGCCTCAGGGGACATCCCTGCCCCCTGGTCGAGATCCCCCAGCAGATCGGCCTGGTGTACCTGCAACACCACCATGATGTGCAGGCTAGCACCGGCCTGACCCGCTGACGTGCATGCTCTGCCATTCAACTGGCAGGGTTTGAGCTCTCAGTGTCGATTGTTTTCCCATCGACGCATACCCACGCTCTCCTGTCCTCTCAACATCAGCGAGACTAGCCTGCTGATGTTGGTGGATACAGGCAGAGTATGGGTTCTTCCATGTCCTCCCGATCTCAGTATGAGATCGGGAAGAAATGAAAGGCTCACCTGAGCTGGTGGTTCTATGACCGGGGGAAAACCGCTCTCCTCGCGAGCGATTTCTCCCCCAACGAGCAGCCACGGCAGCTGCAGCCTGTCCGCGGCGCGTTCTATAATACCAACCAGCTCAGCATACACGGGGCAGTGGGGCTGAGAAGATACAGGAAAATATCTTATTATTACCACCCTCATCAGCCATCTCCTGTTTGTCCAGGAGAGCGCTTGCTGCCGGACTAAGTTTTTCCTTTTTTTTTTTGTGGAAAACTTCATCCAATTGCAGCTTCTCGTCAGCCGCCGCATCGTCTGAGAGGATTACACCCCTCTCAAGGCGATCGGCGAGCTTCATCTGTGACATCCAGACGCTGAACCCTCTTCTCTCGAGAAGAGGGACAGGCGCGATCACAAATTTGTACAGGCAGTTCCCTCGAGAACTGCCTGTGCGCGTCTTCCTTCCCAGACAGAAAAATGCACAGTTCGCGTGTGTCACCCGGCTTCAGATATCTTGAGCACGGGTCTGCACACTTCTGAAAGCATTTCATAATTACCTGATTTTCAAAGCAGTTACAGACAAAACAGTCCCTGAAGACGAAAAGATGATTTGTCATGTTTGCAAGGCGCCCTTATATACTTCCAGGTCGCACGTTAATCTTTCACGCTAATGATTCACGGGCTGTCGCCGGTCAATGTGATTGACGTGATTTGATAGTGATTTCAGACACCTGTCACGCCTGAGGCGTTCCCCATAACGTCGATGACGTATTGTTGAGTTCCCTTCGAAAGGGAACATTGGATTCATCCGCGCTGTGCGGTGTCGAGGTACAGCTCATGTAAAAGTTGATAACTCCGCGAATGACTGCAATTGCACATTTCGAACAGAGATGAGGAAAGAGGAAAAACTGTGGACTGCAGCTTTAAGCATGTCTTTATTTAGATCAATTTAGTTTTATGACAGCCTTGTTTTAGTGTTTTATAAAAATTGGGTGTGGATCACTGACTCATTCTCTCTACACATAACCAGCTTTGAAATGGAAGCTTTAGCGTTCTACCAGGAAGACTCAATTGTTACGTCACTTATTACTTTATCATCCACACACACACACACACACACACACACACACACACACACACACACACACACACACACACACACACATACACACACACACACACACACACACACATACGTGTGTACAATAGTGTCTACTCTAGCGTATGCATTTTTTTGGATTGTGGGGGAAACCGGAGAACCCAGTGGAAACCCAAGTAGACAATGGGAGAACATGCAAACTACACACAGAAAGCCACTTTATTTATTTATATTCATCTTAAATAAATTAAATATTTATAAATGCTCTCAAAAACAAATGTTACTTAGCTGAATGTCAGATAATTCACAGATTTATTAAGATTCACTAAATTAATTAATCTTTCTAAACTAAATGATTGAATCTTTCTAAAATGTATTGGTCCATCAGCTGTTTTTGTCCATCATGTGCTGTTGCTCATGATTGTGAAGTAAACACACAGTGGCAGGCCTCCAGCAGGGATGATGTAACAGACTTTTACTATCTCTCCTTTGAGTCATCAGTGCATTTAGTTAGCTCTCCTCACTGCTGAGCTACACTTTTGCTCATTAAGAATTCAATGAAAAATATTAATGTCACATTTGAGATTATTGATGTTTTTCTCAGGATAAAAATCTGACAAGCATTTAATCTGCATAAAGTCATCAGGGTGTGTATACATATACACACACAGAGATATAGTACAATAAATAGATCAAATATGTAATTTTCCTGGACAAATGAGGGTCTTTATGGCAGTCTGACACTAGATGGCAGCACAGAAACAGTTTTACAGAAAGCTATACAGTTATCCAAAAAACTGCACTGAACTTTGTGTTATTACAATTCACACATTTATTATGCTTTTATTTACTACAGAGTTTTTATTTACCTTTGTTTATCATCCTGATTTTCCAATCTAGCTTTTAAAATGTAACTGTTTATATGTCGTTCTGTAATGCTGGAAGTGATGAAAAGAAAATAGAAGCTTGCGTGTTTTAAATGATTTAAATGATTTAAAGTTATTTATTTAGTTAAATGATTTTAAATTAGTTTAGTTAGTTGGTTGGTTATACATGTTTTGCTTAGTTTCATCTTTTCATAAAATACTTGCACCTAATATTGTTAATCTCAGGCAGACAGGCAGAGCATTTCCCATCAACTCCATTAAGAACTAAATTGAAATTGGCTGTGAAATAAATTTTTTTTCTCAATTTTAGCCATTAATTATAGGCATTCAGCATTACAGTATAACTGAAAGCTTACAATTTTAACATTTATTAGGTTTTAAAAAATATAACAATTTAAGTGAATTTAAAACAATCTTCACATTAACCCTTAATAAATGGCACATTTACCTGTGCCCTTCAATATATCAGGGCTAATTTATTTATATTGGTCCAGTTAGACCAGTTCAGATTTTTACTTGCCCTGTCAAAATGCACAAAAAGTTATTTCTTTGACCAATGTAACCTTGTAAACACTTCTTCACTGCATAACTCCACTCCTTGTGCCAGCCCTGGCCAGAAGAAATGTCGACGGGCCAAGCCCAGGGTCTCAGCACCCATTCCAGGACTTGATTCTGCAGACACTGAGGTACAACTACTTGTTTCCATTTGTCAAATGTCTTTGGATCACATACCTCCCTGCACAACAGTCCCTGATCTACACGGAGGCAGCATTACCAATGTCGCAATAGCAGTATAGCACTTGAGTTGACCAGTCATCAGCTGCTCACTCTTTTGGAACAGCTCCTCTCCCTCTGCTTATATAGGCCCACAGTCGTGACACCACTGGATCATTTCACTGCACCCTCACACCACTGGCTGGGGCCAAATTTGTCTTTTTGATTTATTTGTGCCCCTGCCTCAATCTTCTGACCCTCCTCCAAGTCTTCAATCACTGGAACAAAGGCATGGACACAGGCCCGGACCAATTCAGTTGCTAAATATCCACTCTCACCACATGAGGCTATCCCATCCTCTGTAGTCCTGACAGAAGTCTCATTCACAGGCCACCTGGAGAGGGCATCAGCATTTCTATTTGTCCGTCGCAGTCTATAACGCACCTCAAACTGAAATCCTGCAAGCGGGGGCCACCCATCGTTTCTCCACTGCACCCAGATTTACCGTATTCAAATGAGCCAATGGATTATTATCTGTGAAGTCAGTAAAGGAAGACACGGCAAGATATCCCCTAAACTTTTTTACTATGGCCCATTTTAACACCAACAGTTCTAGTTTGAATGAGCTGTAGTTTTTATCATTTCTTTCCATTGGATGGAGGCTTCTGCTTGCATAGGAGATCACTCTCTCCCTTCCTTCTTGTACTTGTGCCAGCACTGCCCCCAAGCCTGTCTGACTGGCATCAGTGTACAACAAAAATGGTCGTAACTCTACATCTCTTTGCCGACTTGGACACAGCTCAACATCAAAAATCTGCCCTATTCGACAGTGCTGGAAAAGATTTATAATTTTGACCATAACTCTCCCCTTTGAAACTGTGCTAAGTGATCTGGCTACCAACAACTGGCCCGGCAATACATCTTGACAAGGTTCTACCAAACCCATATAATCCTCCTTATCAGGTCGTAAATGTGCACATGCCTCTATCACCACCTCTGACTGTGCTGGTGTTGTCTGTCGTCTTCCTGCGGCCAGTAAATTGAATGGATCTGTCCTGACTCATCAGCAAACTTTAACAGATCTTCACACACTGAAAACATCTGATGCCACACCTTAACCTGCACTTCACCTTCTGATCCTACGCAACTATCCCCAGTCTGTGTCATCAGGAAATCTCTGCACTCCTTAATCAAATCCATGCCAATGAGTCCTGGGTAAGATGATCTATTTGAGTCTTTAACAACCAACACTCCCCTTTTTGGTATGACTTTCCCACATACTGTGTATTCAATCCACCTCAATGTATCCAATGTACAGAATAACTAATCAATTACCAGCTCGCTGCCAAATTAAACTTATGGATGGGTGGGTACATTGTTGGTCCTCAAAATATTTCCTAAAATACCTTTCGGTCAATGTGGTCACTTGTGAACCTGTATCAAACAAGGTGTTTTAACACCCTGTATCACCACTTCCGCAACTGGACATTGTCCTATTATATTAACCCTCTGGTTATCTTCGGGGTCTTTTTAATCCGCAAATGACTTTTGTTAAAATAAAAATAAAAATTCTCTTTGTCCAAATGGTATGAAACTTTCTACAACTCTCAACACTTTCTAGATCTACAAAAAAAAAAAAAAAAAAAAAAATGATATTATGTTAGCGTGAAAAAATAGTGAAACTAGTTGTCTTCGGGGTCCCTGGAGAACCCCGTTAGTAAATATACAAAATTCATCATCAAAATCAGAAACAACGCAGAACACATAGACAGAAATAAATTGGCACACTTCCAACAATGCAAAACATCTTGTTCAGGTTTTATTCTAATCATAATGTAACATTATTGAAAAACTTTTTTCAGTACAAAAAATTATAAACTTTGACAAAAAGTTTTTTTTGTTGTTGTTGTTGTTATAATTGTGATTTTATAATATTTAGATATGAATCCAACTGAATCCAACTTGTGTAAAGATATCTTTCGGTTAGTCAAATAGCAAATAGCATATAGTGGAGCTCTTTAGCCATCTAGTGGTTAAAGTGATTTATTTATTTTTTTAAATTGCATTTTCCAAAAAATGGGCAAACATCTTACATTAAACCATGTAAAATTATCCATGTTATACCCATGAATAAAAGTCTTTTATAAAGTGAATTTTACATAAAATGCTGTTTTTTTGTTGTTGTAAAAAGCCTATTTAAATAAGTATTTATTTATTTATAGAAATTTTAATTATATCATACATCCTCCAAAAACTGCACAAATGTTGAGTAAAAACATGGTAACACTTTATTTTGATGGTCCCTTTTGAACATTCTGTTGATTATAAGTAACTTTGCAATTATATGTCAACTAACTGTCATTACAGTATTGATAGACTGTCTGCTTAATTCATACTTTGCAGTCACGTGACTACCATGGATACCTGGCGGGCAAAAAACGGGTATTTTCAACGTAGAGTCCTGTAGTTCCAGGTCTTATAGGTCTTTTAGTAGCTGTTAGCGAGCTAGCTGCATAACTATGGACTAGAAATAGGATTAACTCCAAGGTAGCTAAATTGTGTAAAGCAGACAAGGTTTTTTAAGATAATCGAGCAGTAATAATTCCTCCTTAAATAATCTAGCTCTACTGTTGGGTCATCTCTGGTTCTCATTGAAAACCATAGATATCACAAACCTCAAAACACCAACTTTTGTATAGTAAAACTGGCGACGTCCTGACAAGATCCTTGATTAGTTTACTGGGTTTCGTTGCTGGAGAACGACGTTCTTGCCCGCCAGCCAGTACTTGTGACGTCACGTGCAAAGTATGAATATCGGATAACTCTTTATTGGGATGATCCTCCAACATACACTCACCTAAAGGATTATTAGGAACACCTGTTCAATTTCTCATTAATACAATTATCTAATCGACCAATCACATGGCAGTTGCTTCAATGCATTTAGGGGTGTGGTCCTGGTCAAGACAATCTCCTGAACTCCAAACTGAATGTCAGAAGTGGAAAGAAAGGTGATTTAAGCAATTTTGAGCGTGGCATGGTTGTTGGTGCCAGACGGGCCGGTCTGTGTATTTCACAATCTGCTCAGTTACTGGGATTTTCACGCACAACCATTTATAGGGTTTACAAAGAATGGTGTGAAAAGGGAAAAACATCCAGTATGCGGCAGTCCTGTGGGCGAAAATGCCTTGTTGCTGCTAGAGGTCAGAGGAGAATGGGCCGACTGATTCAAGCTGATAGAAGAGCAACTTTGACTGAAATAACCACTCGTTACAACCGAGGTATACAGCAAAGCATTTGTGAAGCCACAACACGCACAACCTTGAGGCGGATGGGCTACAACAGCAGAAGACCCCACCGGGTACCACTCATCTCCACTACAAAGAGGAGAAAAAGAGGCTACAATTTGCAAGAGCTCACCAAAATTGGACAGTTGAAGACTGGAAAAATGTTGCCTGGTCAGATGAGTCTCGATTTTTGTTGAGACATTCAGATGGTAGAGTTAGAATTTGGCGTAAACAGAATGAGAACATGGATCCATCATGCCTTAATACCACTGTGCAGGCTGGTGGTGGTGGTGGTGTAATGGTGTGGGGGATGTTTTCTTGGCACACTTTAGGCCCCTTAGTGCCAATTGGGCATCGTTTAAATGCCACGGCCTACCTGAGCATTTTTTCTGACCATGTCCATCCCTTTATGGCCACCATGTACCCATCCTCTGATGGCTACTTCCAGCAGCATAATGCACCATGTCACAAAGCTCGAATCATTTCAAATTGGTTCATTGAACATGACAATGAGTTCACTGTACTAAAATGGCCCCCATAGTCACCAGATCTCAACCCATGGGTTGATAGAGCATCTTTGGGATGTGGTGGAACGGGAGCTTCGTGCCCTGGATGTGCATCCCACAAATCTCCATCAACTGCAAGATGCTATCCTATCAAAATGGGCCAACATTTCTAAAGAATGCTTTCAGCACCTTGTTGAATCAATGCCACGTAGAATTAAGGCAGTTCTGAAGGCGAAGGGGGGTCAAACACAGAATTAGTATGGTGTTCCTAATAATCCTTTAGGTGAGTGTACATTCTACTGACTATAGGTAACTTTGCAACTACGTCAACTTATTCTAACCCTAACCCTACCAGTCGACTTATACTCTACTAACACTCGAATGAGAGTTAGTAGACATGCAGGTGCAACGTTACTTATAGTCAACAGAATGTGTTAAAGGAACCATCAAAATAAAGTGAAACCAAAAACATTAATAAACATTACATTTGTAAAAAACAAAGACAAAAACAAAAAACACTATCATTCTGTCACAAAATTAAATGTTATTGTCTGGGGTCCCTAGAGACCCCAGAGATAACTAGTGTCGGCTCAAATGAAGATAATCAGAGGAAAGGATCTTTCTTTTCTGATTGGCCACTACTCAATGTACCCATGGTTTGGGCCTGTACAATGGGTTCTAAAAGTTTAAAGCCCCCTGTGCTCCCTCTACAATCCCACAACGTCTTTCAATATGCCCAACATGTTTGCAACATCGACAGAGGTCTTCCCTGATGGTCAAATTGTTCTGAGCTTCTTCGACCCCTCCTTAACTCATACCAAGGTCTTGCATTATCACTACTTGACAGTAATTTCTGTAGTCCTTCACAAACTTCATAAATCATTCCAGCAACCATTTAATTTATTTCTCCTTTTAACTGCAAATGACCTCCTGTTTGATCTCCTCAACCAATTTTGTTGTATCTGGGGCTGGTTTTGAATGTTTTATTAACAAAGTTCGGGAGAAGCACGTTCAAATAATTAACCTAATTGTCATGGGAGGAGCTCATCCAGTCAACTCAATTAACATCAGGAGGTATATATACAGCAGATTTTACCGCTGTTCTATGACAGTTTTCCAGCATTCCTCCACCACCCCATCTCCTCACTTACTAGTCCTATACAAAACCTGGGAGGGGGGAGTACTCTGGGTTTGGGCCGAATTACGAGCTCGGAGCCCTCCCCTCGGACAGCACGCCAAATGCGCATATCCTTTACTCTATCTAATTATATGTAAGTGTGAACTCGTGAACTGTACCGTTGCAGCTATTGTTTGCCTTACCTCCCCAAACTCCTCTGATCCTAAAATTGCTTCCTGTTTAACTTCTACAAAAGAACTATCAGGAGCTGCTCCAACCATACCCCAAAGTTCCCTACGCAATCCTGCATCTCTAAATCCCTAAATAAATTGGTCACGTAAGACATTACCCATAATGGTCCCATCGCCCCTATTCTCCCCAACCGATTACTCACTTCTTGAAGTGCCAATGCAAACTGCCTAACATTCTCATCTGTCCTTTGTTTATGAGTAAAAAAATTGAGCATAAAGGGTTGCAAGGGAGACTAAGTCTACACAAATACTTTTCAAAAATGACAAGATCTGTTCAGCTGTTGTACACTGTGCTGTTGGCAAGGTTAACACTTCCCTCTTTGCGTCCTCATCCAGATTACTTATTAAAGAGGATAGCTTTTGCACCTCAGAAAAAGAGTATAGAACACTGATGTCTGCATATTATACCAATCCTGAAAATTATTCCCCTGCGCCATTTGATCTCCATTAAATTTTTGACACCAAGGTGTCCCCATCAACATTGAAAACATAACCATATTTGCATTTTTTGCTTGATTCTGAGCCATATAAGATGAACCATCTACTCTCTGGTGCTCCTCACTGGATGTTGAAGGTAACTGCACTGATTGTTGTGTAGTTTATATTTTCCTGGTTATTGCCCAAAGTCCAGACTGCCAAAACTGTGCCATGTGGTAACAACCCCAATAACAATAAGGGTGCTTTACAGGTTCTCTACTGGACCAAATATGTTATGTGGGCTCAATAACCAAGGAAACACTCAAGACCCAAAATTAGTCAAATACAAATGTAACAATTTTATTTTTGTACAATCATAGTATTAAATAAAGGTTGTTGTGAAATACATACATTACATTAATTCATGTGATCACCTAACATGCATAATTTCATTACACAGCAAACCTCAAAGTCAAATAAATACCAGTAAACAAATCACTTAAAATACCACACATAAATAAATACACACCAACTATCAATCAGGACATACCACCGATACCACTCAAGCTAAATACGTAGCCTTCATCAATAACATTAAAGGAAACATATGGGAGATATTAATAACCTGCCCTAATACCCCCTTACTCACACACACGCGCTCACTTTACAAACAAATAGCGCCGGAGGGCCAGTAGTAGTCACGCACATTAAATAAGGCGTCCCCGGCAAACAAAGCAATACACCAGCATATGTCAACAACCCATACAACAATAACAATAAAAGTATACTGCTGGCTTCCCATACCTGGCGGAAATCAACGGTGGCCGCCAAACTTAGTAACGGGGAAACCCCAACACATGTCCCTCCCAATCTATTCGTACGCGTCGTACAACAATCTCCAGCCCACGTCATGGCACGGCTGGCAAGAAACTCAGCAGAACCAACAATACCTCCCCAATAAGTAACTTATTTTAAAAAAGTTGAAAATTGCTTAATTTATTTTGATGAGTTAAAGCAATGTAAAAACATATGTTGTCAGAACTTATTGATCATATCATTTTTTACAGTGTATAATGACCCTTCTTCAAATCTTGTAACATGGCACATGTTGTTGTGTTTACATTGCACATGATCATATAGCGACACTTGAATCTAGCCAATCTCCTCATTCTTGTTCTATCTATTTTACTCAAACTCATACACAAGCAGGCTGTTCTTGTGGTCTTGTAAAATAATGTAATCTAATGAGATGAGATGGTAGATTTATTTTATTGCAGGATCATCTGTTTGGGGGTTTGGTTTCGTCTCTCTCAACAGCGCTAAGAACACACACAGCATCTGCTCCTGAGTGTTCTAGTCCCCTAGAGTAGACCTTTGATGCTCAAACACATCCATACACAGATGCCCACACACTTCAAAACACATTCATTTGGACCCCCGCTGGGATACAGGGAAGCCTGGGAGATGTCTTAAATACTGAGCAGACTGGACTATGATACTGCATGACAAAATGCTGAAAAATTGTTAGTAAATTTAATGGAAAAAGAATGTAATGCAGCATTACAAATCTGTTGGTTAACTGTAAGTCCCAGTTAAGTTAACTGTAAAAAAAAAAAAAAAAAAATTATTGAAAAATAATGCACCATTTAGTATTTTTTTTTAAATACAAATTATTTATTGTATTTATTTAGACATTTTTACAGTGTTGGTGTTTTATATGAAAGTTAGGGATCCTTAAAAAAATTCACCAAAATTGGGGTGACGATTGTAGAAACTAATAATAATGGTTGCTACCCCCCTAAAAAACGAATCCATCTCTGTACATTCCATATTTTAATAACTTTCACCACATTTCACATCTACCCTCTCGTTTTTATTCACACCTGTCTGAATACTGAGGAAGATCACGGTCTGATGTGTGTCTGGGTTTAATTATTTCAGCAACAGCAGCAGGCTAAACCTGAGACAGTTTGACAAACACAGCAGGGGAGAGCTCAGTCCTTAACAATCAACTGTATGTCACATCAAACCGTCATCTCTCTCTCATACACTTCTTTCTCTATTCTTTATTTTTTTCACAGTTTCCCTTGCTCTCTCAGAGAGGTGGGAGAATATAGATGGATTCATGCTAGCTTGGGCAATATGTTAAAAACTAAACAAAAAAACAAAACAAAAATAACTGCAGAGTTCTGCAAAGAAAAGATTGCTTTACAAACTCATATTCATCTCATCATAGCTTATCGGCATCTCAGGTAGTAAATCTGCGGAATGCATTAACCATAAATCCATGTCCACAGAGAAATATTTCTTAATAATAATATATATTTATATATTTTTTTTCTTGTGAGTCTGTGTCCGGGCCGTACTGACAGGGCCCATGGGATAATTTTTGATGGGCCCCCAGGTCCAACAGCAGATGTTCTTAACCTTTTTGACTTCTAGGCCCCCCATTGTCCACAGCGGTATTCAAAGGCCCCCAAGGCCCGAGCCCTAGTTTTGTTTTCAAGGGTTATTTTGATCTATCGATATTTCATGACTTCTGTAAAAACAAAACAAACAAAACAACAACAACAACAACAACACTAAAACAATTATAACAATTATAACAACAATTATAATTACACAGTGTCTGCATCGGACTCAACATGTACAGGTGTTGGACAATGAAACTGAAACACTGGCCAATATAGTGTTGGGGGTTTCACGCCTATGCATGGCCAATCTTAGCTGATTTTACATTCCATCAGTAAAAGCAGAGTGTGAAGGTTGAATTAGCAGAGCAATAGTGTACAAAACATATTGCAATCCACACAACATAATTGACATATCAGAGATTAAAAGAGGACAAATTGTTGTAATGAATTGGTGTATCAAGATATATGGTATCCAAGGTACTTTATGTCGTACCACATAGGACAAACCACATCCAACAGGAGTAACTGTCGATGCAAGAGAAAGCAATGATAAGCTGAAAGTGATGTCCAGGTACTAACCCAGAATGTCTCCAATAAAACCACTGCAAAGTCACTGCAGAATTAAATGTGCACCTCGACTCTCCTGTTTCCACCGAAACTGTTCATCGGGAGGCTTAACACCTGGACTGTTGCTGCCCAGAGTGAAGCACAGGGGTGGATCAGTGATGGTTTGGGCTGCAATATCATGGCATTCCCTACTGTGCTTAGTCACTGGCAAGGACTACCGAACCCTTCTGGAGGACCATGTGCACCTAATGGTTCAAACATTGTACCCTGAAGGTGGTGCTGTGTATTGGCGTAATAATGCAACAAATACACACAGCAAGACTTGTGACAGAATGCTTTGATGAACATAAAAGTGAAGTTGAACATCTTCCTTTATACACTCACCTAAAGGATTATTAGGAACACCATACTAATACTGTGTTTGACCCCCTTTCGCCTTCAGAACTGCCTTAATTCTACGTGGCATTGATTCAACAAGGTGCTGAAAGCATTCTTTAGAAATGTTGGCCCATATTGATAGGATAGCATCTTGCAGTTGATGGAGATTTGTGGGATGCACATCCAGGGCACGAAGCTCCCGTTCCACCACATCCCAAAGATGCTCTATTGGGTTGATATCTGGTGACTGTGGGGGCCATTTTAGTACAGTGAACTCATTGTCATGTTCAAGAAACCAATTTGAAATGATTCAAGCTTTGTGACATGGTGCATTATCCAGCTGGAAGTAGCCATCAGAGGATGGGTACATGGTGGCCATAAAGGGATGGACATGGTCAGAAACAATGCTCAGGTAGGCTGTGGCATTTAAACAATGCCCAATTGGCACTAAGGGGCCTAAAGTGTGCCAAGAAAACATCCCCCACATCATTACACCACCACCACCAGCCAGCACAGTGGTAACAAGGCATGATGGATCCATGTTCTCATTCTGTTTACGCCAAATTCTGACTCTACCATCTGAATGTCTCAACAGAAATCGAGACTCATCAGACCAGGCAACCTTTTTCCAGTCTTCAACTGTCCAATTTTGGTGAGCTCTTGCAAATTGTAGCCTCTTTTTCCTATTTGTAGTGGAGATGAGTGGTACCCGGTGGGGTCTTCTGCTGTTGTAGCCCATCCGCCTCAAGGTTGTGCGTGTTGTGGCTTCACAAATCCTTTGCTGCATACCTCGGTTGAGTGATTATTTCAGTCAAAGTTGCTCTTCTATCAGCTTGAATCAGTCGGCCCATTCTCCTCTAACCACTAGCACCAACAAGGCATTTTGCCCACAGGACTGCCGCATACTGGATGTTTTTCCCTTTTCACACCATTCTTTGTAAACCCTAGAAATGGTTGTGCGTGAAAATCCCAGTAACTGAGCAGATTGTAGAATTAAGAAAACGGGGGAAAAAAACATGCAATCAAGCACAAATATTTAACTTTTAACATCAATACTTTTCACACATTACAAAGAATACATATCTGAATTTATGATTCATATTTTTAAGACTGCCCCTCCCCGACACCCATGAGACACTTGCCATTACATTTATAACAATAATATCTTAGTCTAAACCTAAAGTAATCTTGACAAACTATATATAGCATTTGAAAGCTTTCAGACTGTCATGATCTGGCCTTCTTGTCCTTGATTTCCTCTAGTCTTGAGGCTGGATCATGACAGACCCGTGTTTTGTGTACAAGCGCATGGCCAATTGCTTGGGCCATGTGCTTGTGTTGTCTCGTTACGTTACCCCGCCCCCTTGTTATCCTCATCTTGTCATTATTGTCTAGTCAGTTTCACCTGTCCTTGTCTAGTCAGCTTCACCTGTCTTTGTCATTAGTGTTCCCTTTATAATCCCCTTGTGTTTGCTGTCCTGTGCTGGTTCATTGTGATTCTTATCTGTGTGTGAAACTTTGTGAGAGTCCCTGTGAGTATTTGTCAAGAGTATTGTCCAGAGAGAAATCCTGATTCTATGTTTGCTGTTTTGTTTATCGTCTAGTTATTTGTCAAGTCTCAGTCTAGTTTAGTCATTCCTGTTCCAGTCTTGTTTTGCCCCCTCGTGGGTTTTGTTTTCCCTGTTTTTGTCAATTAATTAATGTTGAGTGTTGCATACTGTCTGCGCTTGGGTTCATCCATTACCTTCATAACACAGACTCTAGCTTTCATATTTGGTGACCGATCTTCAAAATAAATTACAGAGCAATAGATAAATAGCGATAGATTCTTCATTTGTGATTTGGTGACAAATTATAACACACGCTCTGATTCTTTCCCTGTGTTTTTAATATGTGTTTTAGAAATTGAATTCATATCAAATATTAACATTACTGCCCGAACATCCCTCCTCAGTTGGACATTATACGTCGTGATGATGCACATTTCCAAAGGGGGCGTAATGCCATGATTATGTTCTATTTAGTTGTTCCTGTAGTGTCTTGTGAGTTCTCGTTAGTCTCTATACTGATAGGATCTTTGTTCGATGTTCCTGTTTAGTTCCCTCATTTATTAGGTGTATATTTTCTCCCTTTTTCTGTTCAGCCCTTTGTCGGTTATTGTTTGTGTCGGATGTGGATATTATTCCTGAGTTTGCTATTAAAGACTGTGTATTTAAAACCACCTTCTTCATCATGAGCATTCTACAGCCACCAGTCCGTGACAGTTATGATATGAGTTTTGCGTTTGCGCAATTCGTTTGCGATTTCATAATCACACTAAGCCAAATCACGATTTCGGTTTAATTTTGATTAATCGTGCAGCCCTAGTGTCCTGGGTAGGGTTGCACCATCCGTTCGTTAGTTCTTTCTTAAATTAGAACGTAAAGTCCACAGAGGCTTAATAACTAGCCTACTAGCTAGTTTAACTCTGTACTTTATTCCGTTGCACCATTTGTTTGTAAGGCAGAACGTCGCCTATTGGTCGTAAACTCTCCGTAAAGTAACAAAGTCGCATAATATGACGTTTAACCTCGATGATCCAATAGCAGCCTTCAAATACGTGAGCAGAAGTTGTTTAAATGCTGGGAATTTCAGTTTATCCTTCATTCCAACTTCTTTTGCCTCATTTAACTTACAGTAAAAATATGTTTCCATTAAATACGACACTTAATCATAACATAAGTGTTCCCTCTCGAAAGGGAACTCGCACTGCGTCGAATGACGCTTTGGGGAACACCTCAGGCGTGACAGGTGTCTGAAATCACAATCAAATCACGTCAATCACATTGACCAGCGACAGCATTTGAATCATTAATGTGAATGATTAACATGCGACCTAGAAGTATAAAAGTGCGCCTTGCAAACATGACAATATCTTTTTCATCTTCAGGGACTGTTTTGTCTGTAACCGCTTTGAAAATCAGGTAATTATGAAATGCTTTCAGAAGTGTGCAGACCCGTGCTCAAGATATCTGAAGCCGGGTGACACACACGAACGGTGCATTTTTCTGTCTGGGAAGGAAGAGCGTGCACAGGCAGTTCTCGAGGGAACTGCCTGTACAAATTGTGAGCATTTTTCTTTGTGAACGCTCCGCTCTCGCCTGTCCCTCTTCTTGAGAGAAGAGGGTTCAGCATCTGGATGTCAGGTTCCCAGATGAAGCCCGCCGATCGCCTTGAGAGGGGTGTAATCCTCTCAGTCGATGCGGAGGCCGACGAGGGTAAGCTGCAAATGGATGATTAAGTTTTTCAAAAAAAAACTTAATCCGGCAGCGAGCGCTCTCCCGGACAAACAAGAGATGGCTGATGAGGGTGGTGATGATAGGATATATCCTGTATCTTCTCAGCCACCCTGCCCCGTGTATGCTGAGCTGGTTGGTGTTATGGAACGCGCTGCGGGCAGGCTGCAGCTGCCGTGGCTGCTCGTTGGGGGAGAAATCGCTCGCGATGAGAGCATTTTTTCCCCGGTCATAGAACCACCAGCTCAGGTGAGCCTTTCATTTCTTCCCAATCTCATACTGAGATCGAGAGGACATGGAAGAACCCATACTCTGCCTGTATCCACCAACATCAGCGGGCTAGTCTCACTGATGTTGAGGGGAGAGGAGAGCGTGGGTATGCGTCGATGGGACAATCGACACTGAGAGCTCCAACCCTGCCAGTTGAATGGCAGAGCATACATGTCAGCGAGTCAGGCTGGTGCTACCCTGCAGATCATGGCGGTGTTGCAGGTATACCAGGCCGATCTACTGGGGGATCTCGACCAGGGGGTGGGGCCCCTGAGGCGGTTACTGAGCTGCGCCGCAAATGAAAAAAGTAGCTCTCCGGGCCACCAAACAGACTGGTACCGCGATCTGCCAGTCGATGGCGATGATAGTGGCCACGGAGAGACATTTGTGGTTGAACCTGGCCGACATCGGGGAGAAAGGCTTACTCCTCGATTCGCTGGTTTCGCCCTCTGAGCTTTTTGGCACCTCCGTGGAGGCGGTGGTTGGAAAGTTCAGATAGGCGAAGGCGCGCTCAGCTGTATCCAGGACATACATACCGCTGAGAGCCGTGTCCACGCCCAGACAGATGCGAGAGCCTGGCCTATCATGGTCCGAGGACCTTAGATAGGGCCAGAGAGCCAGTGTCGCCTCTCGTGCACCTCCTCCGTGGAGGAGTTGGTCGCAAAGGAGGCGCGACTCCCGCAAGAAGAGGGATCTGAGGGAGGTGATCCAGCACAAACGCACATTGGGTTGGTCATGGATCATCTTCCCTGAGGGCGTGATTATATCTTAGCCCTTTCCTCTCTTCCCCGACTCCCCAGGCGCTTCTTACATCAGGCCTGAGGCTGGACTCATGGTTAGAACAATGTTCTGATGGCCCGCCTCGGCTTGGTTAGTGAGAGTGCCTCTTTCAGGCATGCAAATGTGGTAGACCCCATGTTCATAAAGAACTGTCTGGTGAGTCTTCACTTCGCACACCACAGGTGAGCTGAGTGGTCTTTTTTAAGAGTGAATTTTTGTGTGCAACTAACACTAAAATGTATCTCTCTACATACCTCGTTCCCTGTATAGAGATATGGGGTCATGTCAATGTCCTAAGGTAAGGTACATTTTTGGATAATTGGGGCCCTGAAGTTCCCCTTTAGGTGGCTAGAACAATAGGAAGAAGCACCAGCTGTATGGGCATCTCTTGTGATGTGAAACTATGTTAGCCCTTGGGCTGTTAGCCACCTTAGGGTAGAGTAGTTGGTCTCTCTCTCATAGGATTTTTTACTTGGAATTTTGACTGACGCTAGAGCTTCAGATAGATCTTATGTCCAGCCCACGGGTCTGTCTGACTTCTTTCCTGTGTACATCGCCCCCTTGAACTCTGTTTCTAGAAAGCATCCCTGCATGACAGCCTCCTCCCATGGGAGTCGTTAGGCCAAGGCCCGCCCCCTTCTCTGCATTCTGGGGCGACAAGAGTAATGCAGCGTGGTGCAGAGGCATGGTTTATAAAGATCCTGGGTTAGGCCGCAAATAGGCCTTCCCGGTAAAATGTGTCTTTATTGAGCAGGGTTAGACCGTCTTTCGCCTCACAAAGAGACTGGGTTGAACTAGCATACGGATCTGGGCCGCCAGTTTAGGCTTCACTTACCTCGCTGAGCTACTGCAAGCCCAAACACAAACAAGCCCCACTCCCGTAGGTTGGGCACAGATACATTTTCTGTCACCCCTAGAGCCGCTGCCAGGCCCGCACCCTGGTAAACCTCAGGGTGAGGTGGGAGTATTCCCCTGTGATACAGGGTAGGTCTGAGTACTTCACTTTCAGTTCTGTATTATCCTGCCTCGCACTATTATGGCTCGGGTCGAGCGGGAAGTTCAAGCTTCACTTCTTCTTTTGTCGAAGTACGCTTCCCTGAAGCCAGAGCATTGCCATGAGCTGATACCCATGCGTACAGATGGTAGGCCCCTGACTCTTGGGCCTCTGTTGAAGCAGAGTGGCGTATGTTGTACTCCCCTTGTTTTAAGGGTACTAGCTCTCTTGCTGAGTACACTGCCATGGGCAATGTGATTAGGCACCAGGATACTGTAGGCGCTGTGTAAACAGCTTATCTGCCAACGAAGGCTGCACCGTTAGGTAGTAGGCCTGAGCAGGCCTCCTTGAATGGGCAGCCCCCAAGAGGGCACTGTAGGCCAGCTTACTTCAAAAAACGTGGTTGGCCTGGATGGTTCGGGCAGTTGACTCACTGATGGGTAATATGCCTTAGACAGGCCTCCTCGGAGGTGAGTCCCAACGTTGTGGGACATACTTTATAGCCGCTACAAGGTAGCTAGCCGTATTAGGCTTCCTGTGGATGGACTCAATAGTTATGTTGGTGTAGTATGGTTCCCAACATTGTACCTTTGTAGAAGAATTGACTTGCTATCAGCTAGTAGGCCCAACCAGGCCTCCCTGACAGGCGAGTCCCCAGGCTTAGCAGGCCGCCTTGGAACTATCACCCGGACTCAGGGCTCATAGTTACCAGTTTCTATCAGGTAGTAGGCTTCTCAGGCCTCCCTAAAGGTGAATTCACACTTGAGATGGTAGTAGGCCCCTCCAGGGCTCCCTGAAGGCAAATTCCCACTTACGCTGGCTATCAGGTAGTAGGCCTCACCAGGCCTCCCTGGAGGCAAGCCCAAGGACGGGCAACTGGACAGCTAGCCTGACTTACTATCGAGTAGTTGGGCTCACCGGGCCTCCCTGAAGGTGAGTTCCCACATGCTGTGACTCTCAGGAAGTCGGCCTCACCAGGCCTCCCTGAATGTGAGCTCCCAGATATTGTGGCTGTCAGGTAGTAGGCCTCACCAGGCCTCCCTAAAGGTGATTTCCCTCATGCTGTAATTATCAGGTAGTAGGTCCCACCAGGCCTCCCTGAATAGAAACTGTCAGGTAGTAGGCCTCACCAGGCCTCCCTGAAGGCGAGCTCCCATGTACTGTGGTTATCAGGTAGTAGGCCTCACCAGGCCTCCCTGAAGGTGAGTTCCCCACATACTGTGGTTGTCAGGTAGTAGGCCCCTCCAGGCCTCCCTGAAGATGAGCTCCCACGGACTGTGGTTATCAGGTAGTTGGCCTCACCAGGCCTTCCTGAAAGTGAGTGCCCCACATAATGTGGTAATCAGATAGTAGGCCTCTCCAGGCCTCCCTGTGAGTGGTTTTCTAGCGGTGCTGGGTTCAGGAAGCTAGTGGCCTCTTGCTATCATTTCAGCTGGCCTTATCAGGCAGCTGCTGAAGGCGAGCTTCCGCCCTGGCTCGACTAAAGTGTTCATTCTCTGCTACTGGTTCCCTCCCGGAACCTCTTTCCTGCCTACAGCCTGGTTTGCCTACCAGGCGGACCATGTGCTCCCCTCACCGACGGTCACTATGAGCACGGGGACTCCTGAGTCTGGTCAGACGGTCGTAGGCCTCTCATGAGGCCTCCCAGTTAGATCAGCCCTTAGGCCTTCACAGGCCTCCTCAGTGTTTTAAAACACAAAGACTGGGTAGATCCATGGATCGAGTTGAGAAACTCCCCTCACTGGCAAGGGTTGGAAAGCACTTGCTGAGTCAGAGGATATCCCTTCTCTGAGATCCGGGCCGAGTGGTTCACTGCCAGCTTCGCAGTCCCTCGGGTTGGATGCCTTACCTAAAGGCAAGTGTCCAGAGGCTCTGTCTTCGGACAGACAGGAAGCGGCCAGACTAAGTGTCTATGTAACTGACGCCAGGTCAGGGCGTCCTGGTGGCAATTTGGGGTGAGTACGTTCCTCTGAATAGTGACTGAATAGTGATTAGTGATTCCCTTCTAGGGAATGTGGCTAGGGAACCCGAAGGAACCCCTTCTAATTGAAGTTGTGGTCCTAGGCCTTTGAGCAGGCCCAGGTAGGTCTTTCATTTAACCATGTTTATGGAGGTTTTCCTGCAAGGCTTATAGCTTGGGCTATGACCGTAGGAAATGCTGTCACTGACAGCCCAGTGTGATCTGAGGGTGAGTGGTTCTAGCATTTCATTTGAATTTGCTGGTTCGGACAGTTGTCACTGCCAATGGGCATGCACTCCCCTTAGCATGGCGACGTGGGTATATCGTTCCCCAAAGCGTCATTCGACTGTAACCTATGTTCCCTGAGAACAGGGAACGAGACACTGCGTCTCCTTGCCATGCCTCGGGGCCTGCCTACCGAACAGTCCCTTCAGACGAAATGATATTGTCATGTTTACAAGGCGCCCTTTTATACTTCCAGGTCGCATGTTAATCATTCACATTAATGATAAAGGGATGGACATAGTCAGCAAAAATGCTCAGGTAGGCTGTGGTATTTAAGCAATGCTCCATTGGCACTAAGGGGCCCAAAGTGTGCCAAGAAAATATCTCTCACACCAGTACACCACAAGCAGCCTGAACCGTTTCAGTCAGGATGGATTCATGCAATTTTCTATTTTCCAATTATGGTGAGCCTGTGCGAATTGTAGCCTCAGTTTCTTGCTCTTAGCTGACAGGAGTGCCACCTGGTGTGTGTCTTCTGCTGCTGTAGCCCATTTGCTTCAAGATTAGACGTGTTGTGCATTCAGAGATGCTCTTCTGCAGACCTCGGTTTTAACGAGTGGATATTTGTGTTACTCTTGCCTTTTTATCAGCTCGAACCAGTCTGGCCATTCTCCTCTGACCTCTGGCATCAACAAGGAATGTTCGACAAAAGAACCGCCGCTCACTAGATATTTTCTCTTTTTTGGATCATTCTCTGTAAACCCTAGAGATGGTTGTGGATGAAAATCCCAGTAGATCAGCAGTTTCTGAAATACTCAGACCAGCTCATCCAGCACAACCAACCATGCCACGTTCAAAACCCACTTAAAGCACCTTTTTTCCCCATTCTAATGCTCAGTTTGAACTTCAGCAGATCATCTTGACCATGTCTGCATGCCTAAATGCATTGAGCTGCTGCCATGTGATTGGCTAATTAGATATTTGGCATGGCATTTTAAGATTTCATTCATTAACATAGCTTTTTCAGGTCTAGAAATTATACTTTTAAAATTAAGCTTTTAGGCTCATATATCAAGAAAGTGGGAACCCGGTTCTTCAAAGGACACAAACAGTTGAGGGGGTGAATTAAAATAAGAAATATCTTTATCTGATATTTAGTTATTTTAGCTCATTTCAAAGCTTGTTTTGTCTTATTTTAAATCATTTAATTGTGAGGCCCCATTGGATGTTTGCTGAGGCCCCCTAGTGCCACAACAGAAAAAAAGATTAATTGAATGGATACATCCTTTTGTTCACCACCTAATGTTACACAGTAGCTACTGTAGCAGTTAATTTCACTAGTTAGAATCTATAAAGCTTTTTTCCTACTTCATCTTTCACATAGCAACATGATTCTGTGAGGAAGCAAATAGCTCTTGATTGAAGTACCAATTAATTTACAGATTAGACAGGACATGAAAATGACCTCAGAGGAGGAACCTACAAGATTAACCACTCAAAATCTAAATCCCACATCTAAAATCTTACAAATGTTGACTTCATTGGTCAATATATTTAGCAAAAAGATGAACACTTTTAAAGGGAGCAGATCATGAATAATCTAATTTTACTTGAGCATTTGAGATAAAAGTTTATTTTACTGAACCATGTTGAGACATCAACAATTTAAATGCTAAACGTTTTATCAGTAACTAATTCCCATCCAATACATAATCTTTCTCAGTGACACTGAAACCAAGTGATTCATTGATGAAATGTTGTGTGACTTATCATGGTCACGGTTGGATAGGACAAAAACGGTACGTTTTATTGCTTGTCGTTTTATTACATCAAGTGGTTAGGCACAGTGTTAGACTGCAAGAGTCTGTTATTCCATGATGGAAAACTATATTAAAAACACATATAATACTCAACAGCAGATCCACCAACACGATCTCATGAAAGTGCGTATCTATACCACGAATTTAATTTCTCTAGCTATTTATACGCCAAAAATGTGTTTTTTTTTCCGTGCATATGCTACGCACTGTAAATCTCTTGGGTAGGATTAGGGTGTGGAGTGCGGGCGTATCACACGGCAAAAAGTGCGTATCATATGCACACGAAAACTGCATATCATGTACACGCAAAAACTATTTTTGGCGTATAAATGGCACGAGAAATTAAATTCGTGGTATAGATACGCACTTTCATGAGATCGGATCCACAGACACCTTTCAACATTTAGCTTAGTTGGTAGACAATGGCACTAATATAACTTAATGTAAACAAGTCTTGTTTGGCCATCTCCCATTCCCATATTATTTCTGCCAGTTCCTTCATTCAATGATTCAATAATTAGTTCCTTCATACTGGCAGTATGATGATGTGTTAAGTAAGAATGTAAATATCAATGACTTTATGTTTGTTAAGGAAACTGATGAAAAAGAAATTATGGAGATTGTTCAAACATTTAAGAGTAAAAAGTCAACTGACTGGAATGGTCTTGACATGTTTATGGTAAAAAGTATTATTGATTGTGTTGTTAAACCTCTAACGCATGTATGTAATCAATCTCTGAAAACTGGAGTCTTTCCAGATAAAATGAAAATGGCAAAAGTGATATCAATATATAAGGCTGATGAAAAACATACAATTTCAAATTACAGACCTGTTTCACTGCTTTCCCAATTTTAAAAAATACTAGAAAAAATATTATTTAAAAGGCTCGACAAGTTCATTGCTGATCATAATATAATGTGTGATCAGCAATATGGTTTCAGGGCTAATAGGACAACTTCACATCCACTTATTCAATTTGTGGAAGAAATAACAACAGCAATAGAGCAAAAAAAAAAAAAAATGCAGTGGGCATATTCTTAGATCTTAAGAAAGCATTTGATACAGAAGACCACAATTTTTTGATTATGAAATTACATAAATATGGAATTAGGGCGATTGCACTTTCTTGGTTAAATAGCTACTTATATAATCGACAGCAATATGTTGAATTGCAAAACCATAATTCAAAGTTAATGAAAATTACCTGTGGGGTCCTCCAGGGGTCAGTGTTGGGACCATTGTTGTTTAACCTGCATATAAATAATGTATGGGAGGTATCAAAATCTGGAACAACTCTTGGATACATTGGAAAATGAATTAAAAAAGATGAAGAGTTGGTTTGATGCAAACAAACTAACACTGAACATAAGTAAAACTAAATTTATTATTTTTGGTAATCATGCCATAACTTTAAATAAAAAACGTATGATATAGAAAGGGTAAAATAATTAAAATTCTTGGGAGTAATAATTGATGAAACATTATGTTGGAAGCCACATACACTATATTAGAGCCAAAATAGCAAAATCAATTGCTATATTGTATAAAATCAATTACCTATTAAATCAACAAACATTGTATATGTTGTATTTTTCCTTCGTAATTTTTATATTTCGTATATTATTTATTTCATATTGTTTGGAGGTGTGGGGAAACACTTACAAAACCAATGCTGAACCTATATTTATCCTTCAATAAAACCACGTATAGAGCACCAACTATAAATTAAAAACACTAAAATTCAGAGATATTGTTGATCTTAAAACTGCACAAATTATGTACAAAATAAATAATAATAAACAGCTATCGAACAATATTCAGGGGTTGTTCCAAATGACAGAGAGTAATTATCACTTAAGAGGAACATTAGTCCTTAAAAAGAAATGTATAAGAACCAATTCTAAATATCACTGTATTACAACCAAAGGAGTGAATGTATGGAATAGCTGTAGTGAAGAGATGAAATCATGTACAACAATGAGTACATTTAAAAGACTAGAACTGAGGATATTCAATGGATATGAAAAGAACTAGGTGATAATAATGAATACAGGTTCTTTGGTCTACATATTAAGTCTGGTATGGAGGTGTTTTTAAAAAACAATTGTAATTTTTTTTTTGATTTTTGTTTATTTATAGATAGATGGAAATGAATGAGAAGCGTCAATTTGTTTTGTATTTAATTAAAGGATAAAGATAGAGATAGGGGGTAGGACTTGAAAAGTTTGTTACAAACTTCTTCCTACTCCTTTTTGAACATGCGAATTTCTCATTTTAATTAATTCATTAATCTTGAAAGATTGTGTTGTGAAGTACATGACTGTATATATCCGTTATTTTAATTTTAATGTTATATATGTATGCATGTCTGTATACATACTTTTTTTTTTTTTTTACAGGTACATGTTCAAAATAAAAAATAAAAAATAAAAAAAAATTTTTTTTTTTGGGAACCAAATCCTAATGTTATGGGAAAGTTCTTTTAGGTTTGAATAATCATTCCCAGAATGCTACATTGATGTTTTACGTCCTCATATGTCTTTTTTTGGCTTTCAGCTTCTTCAATCAATGCAAGAATTGTTTTGGGGAATTTTTGGTAACCAAATACTAATGTTATTTGAAATTTTAGGTTTTACTTATACTAATATAAACTAACGTGCCCAGGACGTTGCATGGATGTTTTTAGCCATCTCTCATTCTCAGTTTGTTTTTGCTTTCAGCTCCTGCAATAAATGCAATAACTGTTTTGGGGATATATATATATGTATATATATATATATATATTTTTTTTAATTATTAATATTTTTTTTACCAAATCCTACCGTTCAAGAAATTTTCTTTTTGGTTTTAGTTTTACATATATAAACTAATTTCCCCAGAACATTGCTTGGAGGTTTTTGGCCAGCTTTCATCCTTTTTTTTTTTTTGCTTTCAGCTCCTTCAATCAATGCTGCATTCATAATGGCTTTGTTTGGAGTCACTGTGAAAACAACCTGTCTGCTGATAGAGGGCCATTCCTTTAAACTGTCCTACACACACACACACACACACACACACACACACACACACACACACACACACACACACACACACACACACACACACACACACACACACACACACACACACACACACACACACACACACACACACCACATAGAGAGAGGAGAGCAGGACATATGAGAAGTAATATTTGTTGCCGCATTGATAGATGTGACCATGTAGAGGCCGTGATTACCAGGGTATGGGGGGTTTAAGCGAACATCCATTAGACCATCGTTTAGACCTGCTGAGCTGAGTTCTGCCTCCTTCATCCTAGAGAGAGAGAGGTGTGGAGCGAGGGAAACCGGAGAGAAGGAGAGGTGTTTATGAGACAGAGGTCTCATGTTTCGTCTTTAAACAGGGCTGTTGTAGCCATGGTGACGGGTCTGTTATTGCTTTTGTTCTGAGATACAGAAAATGATTTTTCATGTGGGTGATTATTAGAGGCACAATCTCCTTTCTCTATCCCTCATTCTCCCGAGCGATCAGCCATTGTAACCTCTGCAGCAGATGCACATCCGAACTTACGGAGTACAGATGGTAAGAGTACAAAGAGCAAGCCCCCCTTGAATAGTTGCATTGTTGAGCTTCACTGTTCACAAAGCGTATCGAATAAAACTTTTAAGTAATGCTTTTAAACTTGCTGTGGAGAAAACAATCGATTTACCTTACATTAATATTGGCATAATCCTAGACGAAATGGATTTAGTGGTAAAAGCCTGTGAAGTTCACCTTTAAATCTCACAATGAATTGAAGCAGTAAACACTGTCCTGAGTTTAGCTTTGCCTTATAGGGAGGATGACATTGAAGTAACTTGGGATGGAGGGGTGAAAAAGAAGGAGAATGCATAGTGTTATTCTTTAGGAGCTGGATTTATCAGTTTGTTTGGCACAGCCGAGATGTCCTTTAGTTGGAATATTGAACGGACATCTTTAGGCGGAATTTATCAGTCACCACAAAAAAAGTCCTAGAAAGTTAAAGCATGCCGTAAGCGGGTCTCGACCTCTTTCATTTCTATTATAAAACTGAGATAGAAAGAGAGAGAGAGAGCAACAGACAGAAAGAAACAGAGGGAGGGCAGACCAGAATGTTCCATATCTCCAGTCAGAATGACCCACCTGCCAGTCAAAGTAATGGACTGTGAAAGAGAGATTAGAATGAGGTTATTTTAGGAATGACTCTTTAAAGAGCAAAGACAGTGCTATAAGAGTGAAAGAACATTTTTACTTTACTCAGATTTTACTTCCAGTCAGCCAGATTTGGGCCATAGAGAACAATACGTACATAAACATTTAGTTATAATCACTAATCGCCGATGAGACTACACTTAGAAAGACTATCATATGTACAGGTGACTGCTGGGGAGAGTTTTTTTGTTTAAATGTTTGCAAGTCAGTGTCTTTTTGTACTACAGTATGTCTCAAATGTGGATAGGATACATATGCCCTTATATGTCTGCAACAAATTGAGGAAAGCTGTTTGAAAACATTATCATTATTTTTTCCAATTACATTTGACAATGCAAATGATACTTTAAAAGACAGACAAGTATAGTCAGATATGTATTACTATAAATAATAAGTGAAATATAGGGCTGTATTTAAACAATTCCTTCCATTCAGTTCCTTCAATCAATGCAATAACTTTTGGGGGAATTTTTGGCAACCAAATTCTAACATTTTGAGAACATTCTTTTAGGTTTTTGTTTTACTACTATAAACTAACATTTCCAGAATGTTGCATGTTTAAAAAAAAATTTTTTTACTTTCTCTCATCCTCAGTTTTTTGGCTTTCAGCTCCTTTAATCAATGCAATAACTTTTTTTGGCAAACTTTTGTGAACAAATCCAAACGTTTTAGGACGTATTTTTGCAAGTTTACGTTTGATGATGCTAATTAGACTTTAAAAGCTTTAAGTTCAAGTTTAGACAGTATAGTCAGACATGTAGTCCTATAAATAATAAGCAATACACTTAAACAGTTTCAAGATTGTATTTGTTGTTTATACGGAGACCGTTTTCCAAAACTTGCACTTTGAAACTTGTTTTCAAAAGTTTGCGTTTTCAGGCACCCAAAACGCCGTTGTCGTTTAAACGAACGCCCAAAACGCATAAAAAGTTGTACGTTTTTAGTTGAAAACTGTGTAATGTAAATAGACCCTTAGTTTAAATAATAAAAAACGACCGTTTTTCAGGGGTGTTTTTCATAAACGTGAATTAAATGAGAACGCAAAAACAGTACAGTTTGAGATTCACTCTATGTCATGTCCATGCACTGAACTCTTGTTATTTGACTATACCAAGGTAAATTCAATTTTGAATTATAGGTCACCTTTAATATTCATCACATGTGTTCCTTGTTCTAGTTTCCCGCCACTCACCAGTCACCATGGACACTAACACCAACCATCACAGCTTATCATCCTTTAGTTAATCATATGCGTATTGAAGTTTATGCCTGTGTTCTGTTCTGTGTATTGTTCGTGTTACATGTTTGCACGCTGTTTTTGTAATAAATCCGATGTTCTTTGGTGATCATTTTCGTCTTCTGTGGAGTTTAAGCGTTGCATTGAGGTTTCTAAGAAAACGTCTCGGGTTATGACTATAACCCTTGTTCCCTGAGAAGGGAACGAGACACTGCGTCGAGAATCGACACTTTGGGGACGCTCCCTAAGCGTGCGCCTCTGAAGTATGAATGAAACTAATCCAATCCTGATTGGTGTTGCGTCGTGACGTAACATGTGACGGCATACCCGGAAGTATAAAAGTGACGCTGTCACAACACACACTAGCCTCGCGATGAAGCAAGACGCTCCAAGGCCTCAAGGGGCGTGGCAGAACGACGCAGTGTCTCGTTCCCTTCTCAGGGAACAAGGGTTATAGTCATAACCCGAGACGTTCCCTTTCGAGGGAACTCTACACTGCGTCGAGAATCAACACTTTGGGGAACGAGTGCCCACTGGGCCACGCACCGAATAGGCCTGTCCCGGAGTGAAACTGTTTAGGCACTCAGCAAAGACTGAGCACGTGTGTGCCAGGTGTACTAGGAAGGTGGAGACTGTGGAACCTAATAAAAGTATGTGGAGTAGCCAAACCGGCTGCCTCACAGATCTCCTGTAGAGGAACTGCCGAAAGAAGGGCCCTAGAAGAAGCCATGCTTCTAGTTGAGTGAGCCCTCACGGCTAAAGGTGAAGGCAAATCGCGCACCTTGTAAGCCTCAGTAATAGTCTGAACAATCCAATTACTAATAGTTTGCTTGGATGCCGGGAGCCCCTTCTTAGGTGACCCAAAACATACTAATAATTGGTCCGACCTTCTCCAAGAAGAGGACCTCTCAAGGTACACGCTCAAAGCTCTGACGGGGCAGAGCAAATTAAGCTTATCTTCTTCTGCCGACACATGAGGTGGAGGATGGAATGCCTGAAGAACTGTAGACCGAGCCGTATTCGATACTTTAGGCACGTAGCCCGGACTCGGGTGCAAAAAAGCTTTACTCTGCCAGGGGCAAACTCCAAGCAAGCTGGTGTACCAGGGCTTGGAGATCTCCCACCCTCTTAAGTGAGGTAATAGCTAAGAGAAAAACCATTTTCAGCGTTAAGTCCTTAGGCGAAGCCGACTGTAGAGGTTCGAAGGGGGCCAGGGATAACCCTTCCAGAACTATTGCCAGGTCCCAGGCAGGAACCCTGGACCTGGTTGCCAGTCTCATCCTCCAAGTACCACGGAGAAAACGAATGACCAACTGGTGCCTCCCCAGAGGCCCATCACTTAAAGGTGAGTGGAAAGCCGCAATGGCAGCCACGTACACCTTAAGCCTGGAAGGGGAGAGACCCGCAGAGAAACGATCTTGAAGGAACTCCAGAACTGAAGCCACCGGGCAGTTAACTGGGTCCAACTCATGTTCTCTACACCAAGTGAAAACACATTCCACTTGAGGCCATATAATCTCCTAGTAGATGGAGCCCTAGAACTAAGTATGGTTTCAACTACTCCAGCTGATAGACCAGCATTTAGGTACTGAACCCCCTCAGAGGCCAGACCCACAGCTTCCACAGCTCTGGGTGAGGGTGGAAGATTGTGCCCTCCGTCTGTGACAACAGATCCCTCCTCAGAGGAATCTGCCATGGCGGAGCTATCAGGAGTGATATTATGTCTGAAAACCATACTCGGGTCGGCCACCTCGGGGCAACCAGAAGTAGACTGATGCCCTCTTGGCGAACCCTCTCCAGGACTCCCGGGAGCAGAGCGATCGGGGGAAGTGCGTACAGGCGAAGCCTCGGCCAGGCCTGTCCTATGGCATCCAACCCCAGTGGGGCTGGATGTGTGAGGGAGAACCAAAGTGGACAGTAGGACGTCTCTCGAGACGCAAACAGATCCACTTCCAATGGTCCAAACCTCTCCCATACTGACTTCACCACATCTGGATGAAGTCTAAATTCCCCGGGCCTCAGCCCCTGCCTCGACAGGATGTCTGCTCCCTGATTCTGAACCCCCGGAATATACATTGCTCTGATAGAGAGTATTTTCCCCTGGGACCAAAGAATAATCTGATGCGCCAGTCTGCACAGAGGGCGCAATCTGAGTCCCCCTTGTTGGTTCAGATAAGCTACCACAGACGTATTGTCTGATCGTACTAAGACATGGTAACCATTGATGTCTGGGAGGAAGCTCCTCAAAGCCCTGAACACAGCCATCATCTCTAGACAGTTTATGTGCCAAGAATGATGATGTCCTGCCACAGACCCCTGGCAAAGCGGCCGTTCATGACCGCGCCCCGACCAGTGAGGGAGGCGACTGTCGAAACGGTTTTCCAGCGACATGACGCTCCCAGCACTGGCCTGTGGGATAGGAACCATGGTTTCTTCCAAATTACCAGAGAACGAAGGCATCTGCGCGTAACTCTGACTATACGGAACAGATTCCCCTTGAGGGAAAAAAACCCTTGGCTCTCAGCCACCACTGAAGGGGGCCTCATGTGTAGAAGGCCCAAATGTATAATGTTGGATGCCGCTATCATGAGGCCCAGCAGTCTTTGAAACTGCTTTACAGTGATGGCCTGGCCTAGCTTTATCCCGGACACCATGGCCAGGATGGATTCGATACGAGCAGGAGACATACGTGCCTGCATTGTAACCGAATTCCATTTCATGCCCAGAAGAGCAGTCTTCTGAGCTGGTTCCAACACATTTTTCTTAGTGTTGAGTCTCAACCCCCGATTCTAATTTTGACCAAGGATGACATCTCAATGAAGAACTGCCATTCCTCGAGACTGGGCCAATAATAGCCAGTCGTCGAAGTAATTCAGTATACGGATGCCCTGAAGCCTCAGTGGAGCCAGAGTCGCATCCATAAACCTACACATGAACATGCGGGGAGAGAGTGCTAGGCCGAACGGAGGAACCCCGATCTAAGAGAACCAGCCTCTCGAGACTGGCCTCTGGTGGTTTCCGAGCACCCTTCTCGACTGCCTGAAGCGGAAGACCGGCAGGCTGTAGTCGATACGGTTTTCGTAACCATAACTGATGCTCGTTTTTTAATTTTTCGAGGAAAAACGATGCATAGTGCGTTCGCTGGAAAATGATGCGGCCCGAAGCGTCATAGACGGCGGGCAATACACATCGTTTCCGGGCCCCGCTGCAAGAATCACATCCGATCCAGCCTCTCGAGACTGGTCTCTGGTGGTTTCCGAGCACCCTTCTCGACTACCTGAAGCGGAAGACCGGCAGGCTGTAGTCGATACGGTTTTCGTGACCATAACTGATGCTCTTCTTTTATTTTTCGAGGACAGACGACGCAGAGTGCGTTCCCTGGAAAATGATGCGGCCCGAAGCGTCATAGACGGCGGGCAATACACATCGTTTCCGGGCCCCGCTGCAAGAACAACATCGGTTGCCCTGCAACTGAGTGGACAGCCCCAACATTTAGATCTACCATGCCAAACCAGTCCTCGGATCTGATTTGGTTTCCGATAATGGAAATTGTAAGCATTTTGAACCTGGATCTCCTCAAAGAACAAGTCAATAGCCTTAGATCTAAAATTGGCCTCAGTCCAACATCCTCCTTTGGAACTAAAAAGTACCGGCTGTAACACCTGGACTTTCTATCTGGTAGGGGAACACTCTCTATGGCTCCTAAACTCCAGTAGAGTCTGTACCTCTTGTTCCATAACCCGAGCCTGTTCTGGAACCCCTGCGATCGGTACGACCCCAACAAAGCTGGGAGGTCGGTAACCGAACTGCAGTCCGAACCCATATTTAAAAATATTCAGGACCCATATAGATAATTGGAAGGCGTTGCCATTCTACAAAATCTACTAAGGGAACCAGCCCCTTGGGATCGGCCTCGGGTGTTTCTCGAGCACTATTCTCGACTTCCTGAAGCAGATGACCGGCAGGAAAAAGTCTAGAATTTTGTGATCATAGTCGGTGCCCGGTTGCAAGGTCTTGGGGTGAACGCCACGGTGTGCGTTCGCTGGAAATCGATGTAGCCCGAAACGTTCAAAAACACCAATCAGGATTGGATTAGTTTCATTCATACTTCAGAGGCGCACGCTTAGGGAGCGTCCCCAAAGTGTCGATTCTCGACGCAGTGTAGAGTTCCCTCGAAAGGGAACCTAAGCAATTAAACAGAAGTATAGCAGTTGTGGCTCTCTGAGAATGATTGAATAATGTCTGTACATGAACATATATTATAACATATACATATAAGTACATATTTTGTGTTGTCTTATTCATAAAATCATTCATAATACAAAACTATTTAAGTATTTTACAAACAATTTACTCAGATATTTTATGAATGGGGCCCATCCTGCCCCCCATTTTTTTTTTAAAGTTAGATATCCCTAACATAGGGCAATCATTCAAAAGTAGTCATGCATTCTGAAAAAATAAAATTCCCCTGTGTCAGTGGTGAGACAGACAACTACCCCTGTCACTTTGGTTATTGAATGCGGTTGTCACTCTCTGTCAAACCTGAACTGTGTGAACAGAACTGTATTTAGCTTTCTAAACAGGACTGACAAGTGCATCTTTGGCTGTGTGAATGTAGACAAGGTGTTAAAATCTCTGAGGACTCTGATGTGTGAGTATCCTGTGTTCTCTGAAGGTCACCTTCTCCTCTCCTGTGAACAAACAAAAGGGCGCCACTGGCAGGGGATGATAAGTAAATATAGCTTAAATGGGACTCCAAATGGGCCACAGCTATCTGTCTTTACCTGGTGTGTGTGTGTGCGCGTGTGCGTGTGTGTGTGTGTAAAGGAATGAGGTGTGCGGTCGAACTTAGTCAGGTCTATGCAGTTTTTATTAGAGCTGTAATAGATCAGATACTGACAGCTGAAGTGAGATGGTCTATGACTGATGCTTGAAACCCTCATGGCTAAAGAGAGAGGGAGATAAAGAGGCTGAAAAAAAAGTAAAGACTGAAGGACATAACCCTTGACTTATATTGAGGTACCCGAATTCTGAACTGTTCAATGATTTATGTGTTAGTAAGCTCTCCCAATTTGCTCAATAGCATGCAACGTCCATACACGAAACTACAAGCACAATAGTTAAAGAGGTGGACACACTTTATAAATCTGCCCAATGAGTTTTGTGGCTCAAGGACAACTGAAATGTGGGTTGTTAGTAAATAAAACTTAGGGTTTGTTATTAGGACGCATGATACTGAACACTTTTGTTCAAAAGTTAGTCAGTAAGATGTTTTTTAAAGCAATTACTTTTATTCAGCAAGGACGCATTACATTGAACAAAAGACACAGTAAACATGGTTAAAAAGATTTCTATTTCAAACCAATGCTGTTCTTTTGAACTTCATTAAAGCATCCTGGGGGAAAAAAAAGGTTACCACAAAAATATTAAGCAGCTCAACTGTTTTAAATGTTGACAATCAATGTTTTCTGAGCAGCAAATCAGCATATTAGAATGATTTCTGAAGGATCATGTGACACCGCACACTGGAGTAATGATGCTGAAAATTCAGCTTTGCCATCACAGGAATAAATGACATTAACATTTTAAAATAGAAAACAGTTATTTTAAATTGAAACAACATTTCACAATAGTTTTTACTGTGTTTTTGATCAAATAAATAGAGACTTCTAGACGAGGACTTCTAATATAATTGTAATAAAATTTTAACAAAGAGATTTCTTTCAAAAACATAAAAAAATCAAACTGATGCCAAACCGTATCGGTGGTACCATACCGTTTATTGACCAAGATTAGATTTTTTTTTTATTGTATCGATTGATATTACATACAAGCATTTAAAATTAAAACAATTGTAGCTTTTATTGTTTCATTTATCAGTCATAACCTTAATTATTGGCTTAATGGCATTGTATGTGAGAGTTAATGGTGAGACATCACCACCCCTGAGGAATGAACTGGGTGTACCCCAGGGATCTGTCCTGGGCCCTATTCTGTTCAGCATTTACATAGATGACCTGCCATTAGTGTGCACTGGATGTGAGGTGCAGATGTATGCTGATGATACAGTCATATATGTTCATGCGAAAAATAAAGCCCAAGCTGCTGCCAAGCTCAGCGATACAATGGTACATGTACGTAAATGGCTTACTGGCTCACAGCTGTGTCTCAATGTTAAGAAGACAGTCTGTATGTTTTTTAGCAAAAGCAACACTGTGTCTCATTGTGAACCCAATGTCTGTGTGTCTGGGGAGGTCATTCAAACAGTTACACAGTTTAAATATCTAGGCATTAATTATTCTTGATTCTACTCTATCATTTAAACATCAAGTGAGAAAGGTAGTGCAAATAACCAAATATAACCTAGCGAACTTTAGGTATATAAGGAACTGTCTGACAACACCTGTAGCAAAGCTATACATGAATACTATGATAATTCCTCACCTAACATATTGTATGACTAGCTGGACCCAGGTATGTGGCACAACGCTAAGGCCTATTTTATCACTTCATAAACAAGCACTTAAAGTATTGGACAAAAAACCCAAACTGTATCATCACTGTAACATTCTTAATAAATATAACCTACTCAGTTGGGAAAATATTTTAAAACACAGTGATGCATGCTTAATTTTTAAGATTATTAATGGGAAGGCTCCCCCACCTCTGTGCACTTTTATACAGCAGAAGTCATCTAGCAGCAGAACCACAAGGTCTGCCTTAAGAGGGGACTGTGTAGTCCCTCTTAGGTCCAGTTCCTTTGGCCAATTATGCTTTTCTGTGAGAGCCTCTAAACTATGGAACCAATTGTCAGTGGATATAAGAAATTCCACCTCATACCATATATTTTCGCGCCATCTTAAGGACTGGCTTTTGAGCACACAAAAATGTGAACACCTTTCAGAATAATTAATGTATATGTCTGCCTCTATACTTAAGCTGTCCTGTAACCTATGGTATATGTATAGATGGTTACTTTTTTTTAATTCCCTAATAGTTGTATGGCTGTATGGTTATATGTTATATGTTTTATGATGTTATGTTTTAATAACCAGTGCTATGGCATTATGTTTTATTGTTGTATACCAATTGCTGTGTGATAATGTTTTTTTTTTTTTTTCTAGCCATCATGTGCCTAGTATAACATCTTGCCAATGGACTACAGTTGAAAATTAGCCTGCTGGCTAACACTGGCACATTTACAGAAATGTTAATCAATGTGCACTGTCCTTAAATAAATAAATGAAATGAAATGAAATCAAAATTTGAATATTGATGCATTTTGCTGAAATATTGCACTCACTAAAGTGGCACAATTGTTTTATGAATCAACCCTTTACTATGTGTATTCTGCATCTTGGTGAAGATTTAGACTCTAGAATGAACTTGCAAAGCCTAAAATACATTATGAAACCTTTGGTCTAGAATATTGAAATTCCAGATGTTGCAATATTACCTTTCAGATATGAATCTAAGCACTGCGAAAAGACTATCAATTTTTCAATGCACTGCCGGAGATTTTGAAGATGCAACAAAACTGTCGTCCATGACAAATGACATTGCGTTCGATAAAAAGCACCTCCAGCAAACTTTACCTCTCAGTTTTCTTCAATATGGTCCAAAATACGGTCCAGACAGTCCATAGCTGCCAATGTAAATGTCAAAAACATGTTAACACACACACAGAACAAAAGGGGTTCTGTCGTAACAGAATAGAGTTAATATCTTCAGCATCTGTCTTGTGGAGACCCACATCTAGGGGCCCGTGTAACTCTAGAAGCAGAGCTCCGGTCTCTGGTGTGCTTGTGTGTGTATGTCATTATTATTATATATGTTTGGCAGAACTTAGTTCCCCTTTTCCTAGCATACTTCAATAGTTTGTCTAGTATTCTCAACAAGATCATTATAGATCCTTTATCATTTTCTAATAAACTTTGCATCTCGTTTTAATTTTAGTTACAGTTTAGTTTTTTAGATACATTTTTATTTGCTTATTTAAACTGTATATATATATATATATATATATATATATATATATATATATATTAGGGCTGTCAAATGATTAATCGTGATTAATCACATCCAAAATAAAAGTTTTTTTTTACATAATATATGTGGGTGCACTGTGCATAATTATTTTATATATATAAATACACACACATGCTTGTATATATTTAAGAAATATTTTCATGTATATACTGTATATAGATTTATATATAATTTATATAATATATATAAATATAAATATTTTATATATAAATAATATTTTTTTCTTAAATATACATGCATGTGTGTGTATTTATATATATATACAAAATAATTATACAGTGCACCCACATATATTATGTAAAATAAACTTTTATTTAGGATGTGATTAATCGTGATTAATCATTTGACAGCCCTAATATATATATATATATATATATATATATATATATATATATATATATATATATATATATATATATATATATATATATATATATATATAAATAAATAAATAAAAGATAATGACATTAGGACTACTAAATAATAGGCAAACTGTTATTTTTGTATTATTGAGATACTATTGTAGTTTTTATTAATATTTTAGTTTTAGTTATTTTATTTTATTTAAGTTAAAGATTGATTTTATTTCGGTACATTTGTTTTATTGTTTTACTAATATAAAACTGATAAATATAAAATGGTAATATAAACCTGAATATATATAAATATATGTATATTAATCCTGATATGTAAACATGTATACACATAAATAAAATGTTAATATATTTATGTAATAATAGAAATATAATTATATTAACAAATATGATATTTGATATAATCTTATTTACAAACAATCCTATTAATTATAGGATTCATATATTATTATTATTAATATTAACTATTATTAATATACAATATGTGCATCTCCAAGTGTTGACAATGATGTTGCTTTGTACCTCCTCTTAAATCAGCATTATGGACTTCAGGGAATCTTTTAAACCTCACTGTTTCTGGTCTGGCACACCATGCTCGGTCTGACAGCCTGAGGAAATGGCCTCTTCTCTGATCTCAAGCAATATTCCCATACCACTAACAGTCTGATGAGTTTACCAGCTGATCCGAGACCCATGAATACATGCACATGACCTCCACAGCTCACATATGAACACAGAACAGTACATTAGGTGGACTTGAGACTAAGTGGCAGTGGAAAAGTGATCTAGAAAGCAGACTGAATATCAGTCATTTAGATGGCTCTAGGGGGGATTGAATGTAATCAATGGGGATTTATAATTGTCTTTATACAGCTCATGTCAGTGACTCAAGTTTGAATGGGTGATGGCTGAATAATGCCACATCTGAAGGGAACTTAATCTCTGACTCCCAGCATTCTCAGCAGGATACCGTGGCGTTTGTTGTGTCTGTATGTGTGCGTGTGCATTTCAGTGAACATTTAAGCTCTTATTTTTTTTTTTTTTTTTAAATTACGGATCAGGCCTCCTGTGAGCTCAAGCCTTTGTGTATTTGTCTTTTCTCAAAAGTGTTAAATAATAGCACAATGCAAAACAGCCAAAAAAATTACCCATATCCTCTGTTTGTTCTCTGAGAAATCCACTTCAAATCCTATTACTGTGGGAGTGAATGCTTATTTATTTTTTGTTCTCCAATTCTATCTAAATAATTCTTGAAACGGTTTAAAATGCACTTTTGAAGTTCACTTTAAATTTCATTTCCACTGTTGCCTCTATAGATTGCAGTCGTGATGTGTAAGCAAATTCATGTTTGACACAATTAATGCTAAAATAATGTTTATTCTCAATAGAAAAAGATTATTTTTAATCAAAGATTGAACAGGTACACTTTTTAAGGAATGCATTTCATAAAAAAAATAAGTTTGTTAAATTTTAATTATAGATAAAGAATTACATAAATTATAGACATTATTCAATATTCAGAAAAAAAATTATTTGGACACTTTCTGGTTGTCAATTATTGGTGGATGTACATATTTAAAGGGATATTTAACCCAACAATGAAAATTCGGTTACCATTTACTGACCCCCATGCTGTTCTAAACACAGATGACTTTTTTAATGAGGAACACAAAAGAAGATATTTTCCATGTCTCCAGACACTTAAAAATGACCATTACATTAGTAACAGTATTTATTGTTTGTTAACGTTAACTGTAAAAAAATTGCTGTAGCTATGCAGCTGTTTGCCAGTAACTTACTGTAGATTTAAATTGATGTATATTTACTGGCAACAGTTTGTTCAAAGTTAAATGAACATTAAACATTAACAAGTCTTTGTCTTTACAGAATAAAACTATAAAATAACAATCTAATGCAAAGCATTCTGGGAACCAGAAATCTTCATCAACCTTTTTCTGTTTTTTTTTTCCCCTTCAGATTTTGGTTCCCATTAATGCTTTGCATGAGGCTGTTATTTTAGTTTTATTCTGTAAAGATAAAGACTTGTTAATGTTTAGTGTTCATTTAACTTTGAACAAACTGTTGCCAGTAAATAACATCAATTTAAAACTACAGTAAGTTACTGGCAAGCAGCTGCCAGTAATACTGTAATTTCTACAGATTTTTTTTACAGTGAAAATAACTATTCATATGTTAGTTCAGGTCCATTAAATAATAACATATACAACTTTAGATTTTAATGATGTATTGGTTAGTGTTGAAATGGAACATGTTTCATTGTTAGTAATGAAAGTGGTTATTATTGTGAAGTGTTACCCTTTTTGTTTGTGTTTGAGAGTATTTGCAGTGTGTTTCTGTATTTGGTTTCGTTGTGAGTATTTGCAGCACAACTTCAGATGTCTGCTCATTTCAGCTCGAATGAAGTCGAGGCAACTTTAGCATAACACATTTCTGTTCCGAGGGATCCTGCAGCGTGCCATTTAGTAAATAACACTGCTGTTCATTTAACCCAACCTGTTGATCCGCAATCCCCTTTTCCCGCCTCTCATCTGTGGTGCGAGTCGCGAGACATCAAAGGCCCTCATCAACAAATGGAGGCGCAAAAGACTTACATGAAAGCCTGATTGTAGATGAAGGAGCTGATTATAATTGCATTTTGTATTCAATCGTTTTCTCTCTTCTCTCTTTTCTAATCGGGCCGACTGCCAAGCTTTCTTTTCTGTCATTCGGTAATGTGGGAGAGCATTCTCATTAGGATTCAAGCGCGATGCTCGCTAACTTAATTAAGCATAAGATAGACATGCGTATAGATGCAATCTGATCTCAATGTGTGTGAGCCCACGTTTAGCCCCCGGTCAAGGGTTCTCAAAGGACGTGATGATGCTATGATGGCAGAAAAGTGGGGTATCTTGTCAGGTCTGGCTATTTGTGTGCTGCTTTCTTTTTCGAGAAGGTTTATGACAAATGGTGGAGTGGCAGCTAAATGAGTATTTGACAGGAATCTGTTGATTAGCTCATTGAAGATGCAGTTGTTTCTCTTTCTCTTCCTTTTAGAGGCAATCATATCTTAAGTGTGTCTACATTGTATTGCCGCTTGCGTTCTCAATAACCGAACGGTTACGCAACTGTTATTATTGGCCTACTATATGATTTAAAGAGAGAAAAACAGAGAAATTTGGTGTAATATCCAATAATCTTGTTAACCATATTGTACTGAAGCTGAAAAGTGCGGAGGAGTTGATTGATTGATGCATGAACATTAACTCAGTATTCGGCAGTTTCATCTGACAGGCCTGATGGATGCTTTTTATAACAAACCCAATGAATCTGATAAAACCTGTCTTGAAATGCAAACTAAGTAACATTCTGCAATGACCTACTAAACCTAAACCTTGTATGCATTGCATATGAAACTGATCAATCCTTGTAAACAGCAACACAAAGCAAACATAGCACACAAAATATCACACAAAGCAATGACTTCCAGAATGCAATATTAGTTTCAGAATTTGACATTAGGGAATATATGGCAACTTTCTGCAGAATAAAGTATGTCATCTTTTTAGATCATCTGTCGCAATTGTGTCTTTGTCTCCCTCTCTGTTGGTTTGTCTTCCTTCTCATTTTTACTGTTTTGCATACACACACTTATGTTTTTCTGTCGTGGTGGGGATTTTCCTTTGAATTCTGCTGTTTTATACAAGCGAATGGTATCTTATATTGCCTAACTCCTAAATCTAACCCTCACACAGATATTTTTGCAATTTTAGATTTTCATTAAGACATTTATTAGGTTTATTAAGCCATTTTCCTCACGGTCTGTTGGCTGGCCTTCACATTAAAGTAATTTCAGGCTTTAATATTTTTCATTGGACATATGCCCCCTGGTTTCACAGAAAAGACTAGTCCTAGACTAAAATGCATGTTTGATCTGTTTTAACTGAAAGCAACTTTCACTGATATATCTTCAAATATGTCTGTGCCATTGTTTTGTCTCAAGATGCACACCATGCAGCAACGTTTTTTTTCTTTCTAAGGCACGTTTATAAAAGCTAAATGTCCTAATTAAACTAAGGCATAGTCTTGGCTTAATCTAAACCCTGTCTGTAAAACCAGGCCATGGTCTCCTAAATGTAAAATCTCACCCACACCCGTACAGGCACATTGTTCCCACAAGGGGTCGCTGTTGCTTTGCAGTGATTAGAATTTGATTATAAATGACCATATGTATTGTCACTTATAATCATCATCAAACATGTGTAAATGAACTTCTGCCATGCCACATTGATGTTACTTACTTTCAAATTTGGGAACAAAGACTACCATAAACTGCCAATAACTTTTTCCTTAGTGTCTCTCTCTAACTTTTTCCCCTCTAAAGCAATCTTGAGGGAAACATTCTTTAAGACTGCTCCTGTAAACGCAGTTTTAAGTTTTGTAGTCTATTAAAGATCTGAAATGTGTTATGATAACTACTAAGATGTTCAGGTAATGCTTATTTGCACAGAAGTCTGTGGGGAGCCCTTGATGTGGATGACGTGCCTCAGGTGATGCTTTAACCCTGCAACTCATTTTGGACTTGCCAGTATCTTCGCTGGAGTGGAGAGGAGAGGTTGGCGCAGAAAAACCTCTTCAAACCCACATGCACTTATTTTTCAGCACATATTTGCTGGTAGTGTTTGTTTTCTTTAACGTGTTCGATTTTTTTTATTAACACTAGAACGATATCCCGAGGAAGAAAATCTACCAAGTAATATTCTCTGCTGGTTATTTTGAGCGAGACCGAGGATATAGGAAGCGCAAATGGTGCAATCGTGCGCTTGAGCAACTTTTTGGATGTGCAGGATGATTCCGCATTAGGATGTGAGAGCGGGTGTGGAGGAAACACGGATCCTACCTTATGCGTCGCGCATCAGGGTAAAAAAAAAAAAAAAACAATCCCACAGAAACGCCACCCACCCTGCTAGACTTTATTTAGACAAAAGTAGCCAAGGAACGGAAATTATTCACTCGCTGCGACTTAACACAAAAATACCGCAGACTGATCAGTTGGATACAGCGACGCATGGGAAAATATTTTGGATTTGAGAAAAGCACAATATTTGTGGAGCATCTTTCGCGCAACGAGGAGACAGAGTGGCATCCTCCGGGATCTTGACTGAGCCAATAAATCCAATCTGATGCGTAACGGGATGTTCGGACTCTCAAGTCTTTTTGACCTGAAGTAAAGTAAACCGACCCCAGTGTGAACTGAAGAACATTATGATGAATGCGCCTGGATATCCTCCGAGAGCGATACTGGAACTTAATCGCGCAATTTTGTGATCATCTCTTTGCGCGCAAAGGGATCCCTTTTCACTTTCACTGCCCTTCCGTGTCATCCAGTAAGATGGAAGTTTCTCACAGGGGGAGAACAAACATGTTGCGTCTCCATACTCTGCATTTCATTGTAATGCTGCTCAGAGGTAAGAAGAGATGGGTTTTGCGCGTTTTTTCATGCACCTTATGGTAGCCTATAGCCTACTTGCTGAATGAGATCTCCCTGTCAACTTTAGGTCGTGGAGCGAATTTCATAGTTTAAATCTAAACTCTCTACTATGGGTTCTGCATCTTATCTGTTGAGCTCGATGTGTCGTATTGTGTACGTGCGATAAGAAGGGGAACCTCACCGTAACGAGCGCGACATCACGGCCACTGACTCACACCATTTGCGCTGCAGCTGTAGATTAGCGATGTCCGATTCGAGAACGAATGGTTCTTTTGAGTCGAATCTTTTTAATGATTCATCTGAATTAGTTCATGAAACCTGTCTGAATCGGTCCGAGTGGTCACCAAGCTAAAAAACTGAAATTCACTCATTGAATCGAGAATCTATTTCTGCCATCGTATTCCCAAATCGTAAATAGCCTTTTGATTTGTGAACTGATATTAAAGGGATAGTTCACTCAAAAACAAAAAAAAATTCACCTTATTCACCCTCAAGTTGTTTCAAACCTGTATGAGTGTCTTTCTTCGGTAACGCTTTAGATTAGCTACAGCCCGGAAAGTACTGCGTAATTGAGAAGAATTTACAGCGTAACTTGCGGTAATTATAGTGTACCTATAAAGTACTTGCATGTAAGTATAAAGGAACGATATGTAAAGTTTGGGTAATAAAGGGGTAACAACAGGAGAATTAAAAAAATATATATTTATACTGTAAGTATTATAGAACTAAGGGGAACTAATTCTACAATTATGATACAACAATCTTGCATTTGGGAGTAATTTAGCGAGAACATACACTGCGTGCCTTTTTGTAATAATTGTACCAATACATACTGTATAGGCTTTTTAAAAATAACAGGGTACATACTGTATCTATGCATTTATACAGTTTTTTTATAGAAAATGTGCAGATGTTTAAGTTTGGGCTTACATGTTTCAAGGCAATTCAAGCTAAAACTATTGCATTTTTTTATATATATATATATATATTGGGAAATATACTCTTGTTCCATGTAGTTACAGGGTAAGGGGTGCTTGTTACTCTCTTGTTCCGTGTAGTTACAGGGTAAGTGTGACATTGCGGGCCGTAAATTAAAGTGGTGTTTGTTACCTTCTTGTTCCATGTAGTTACAGGGTAAGGACAATACAAATACATGCGCACAATGTAATATCACTGATTCGGAAACCTTTATTTGAAAAAAACAACTTATTACAGTTGGTCTGAAGCGATAGTCTACAGTTTAAAAAGTTTAAAATATTGTCATTTTTCTTACAAACACCTATTGTTTCACTTCAGAAGACATGGATCCATCCATTGGGGCCGTATGCATTACTACAGTCATTGCAGTATGTGCTGTTTGATGCTCCAACTTAGGAACACATGAGCTTGCATTATATGTATTCCCAGAGATGTATTTTTTATTTTTCTAAAAACCTTAATTTGTGTTAATCTGAAGAAGGAAAGTCATATACATCTTGGATGGCATGAGGGTAAAAGATGAGTAAATGGTGAGGACGTATTTCCGTCTGTACTGCATTTTCTTTTAATACATAATACAGAATAGCAAGATACATGATTTCTTCTTCAGATTCATCAGTGGAAAGAAAGAAAAAGAAGAGGAACAAAAGGAAGAAGCCAAGCAAGAGAAACAAGGGGGGACAAAACGTGCTTCTTTCTGTCAAGACTTAAGCATTTGAAATGAATTGTTGATTTAAAAAAGCAGTTTAAACGAAAAAGAAGTATCGTAAATCTGTTTTGAATTCAATTGTTTTTCAAATAAAGGTTTCCGAGTCGGTGATATAAGATTGTGTGTATGTATTTGTACTTACCCTGTAACTACATGGAACAAGAGGGTAACACGCACCAGTTTAATTTACAGCCCGCGATGTCACACTTACCCTACATAAAACAACAGTATCTTTCCCCAATATTTAAGCAAAAGTTGCAATTGTTTTAGTTTTCAGTGCACTTTTGTTAAAAAGATTACTGTATAAATGCATAGATACAGTATGTACCCTTTAATTTTTAAATAGCCATACAGTATGTATTGGTACACCATTATTATAAAAAGACACGCAGTGTATGTTCTTGCTAAATTGCTCCCAAATGCAAGATTGTTGTATCATAATAGTAGAATAAGTTCCCCTTAGTTCTATAATACTTACAGTATTAATATTTTTTTATTCTCCTGGCTGTTACCCCTTTATTCCCCAAACTTAACATATTGTTCCCTTATACTTACATGCAAGTACTTTATAGGAACACTATAATTACCGCAAGTTACATTGTAAAATCGCTTTAATTACGCAGTACTTTCCGGGCTGTAATCTGAAGCGTTACCCTTTCTTCTGTTGAACACAAAAGAAGATATTTTGAAGAATGTCTGTAATTAAACAGTTGACGGGAACCTTCAACATTTGTCAATCCAATTAAGCATGGCGCGAGCATGAGATCTTAGTACATTTAAAGTTGAACTTGGTTATCTTTGTGCAGTTTCGAATGGAATTCACTCAATATTTTATACCTGCATAGGCCTATTTGGCTTGATTAGAACGTTTTACAGCCCTTAAAAATTCATGCCGGTATGTTAGTGTACTTGGCAATTGCACCATGATTTTGAAAAAACAAACTGTTCATAAAAACTGATTTGCTGAAAAGAGTCGGACCACACACACACACAGTCGTTCTCCATTGGTAGCTTTTCATTCACTCATCATTTGAAGCAGGCTACATTCAGAAGTTCAGTGGTCAAGCAAAGATTTGTGTATGGTTTGGATACATTTCAGAATTTGATCTCATTGTTATGAGGAAAGCTCCACTAAACTAAAATAAATACAAGAAATAACACTTATGCTCAGATTTTGCATGGTTTCCATTTATCATTGTAGAAAGCACAGTATGTTTTTCGGTTTGTAAATAAGCATTGTCTGTGTCATAGGTCATTTAGGGAGGGAGGGCATCACTGTGTCCCTGCATAGCTTTCCGTCTGGATGTTTTAGCGGTGTGGTTCACAGGGGTAATTCAGGTAAATCAAGTCACGTTTGACATTTAAAAATAACGTTGTTTGATTTACCTGAATTTGCCTTGGTTTGTCTGTTGAAACGCTGTTGAAATGTGTCCATTATGAAAGAGGCCTATGATCGGGGGAAACACAGGGTCACGGTAGAGCGTCTAATTATTCTCCTCATTAAATATAAAGTACTCTGAATAAGCTGGCATTTGGTCTTCATATTAGACCGACAGAATGATAAGATGGACCTCTAAATTAATAAGGCCAGTATTTTCTCTCTGTATTCATCTTTCAACCTCTTTCTTGCTCTATTGTGTTCTCTCTCTATCTTTGGCCTTCCTCCTCCTCTTTCTGTACCTCAGTGGTGTAGTCTTGCATGAGAACATGTAGTAGTTAGTGCTGAAATGACCTTGGAATTATCCGCTTCTTTGAGCTTGATGTTCAGCAGGCCCACACATTACTCAGACTATCGTTTTAAACTTTGAGAAAAATAAGTGGATTGTTTCATTATTAGGCTGGAGAGATGTATGCACATTCTGGAACAGCAAACTGTTGCTGAAGTGAAAATAATCAATGATGAATACGTTTTTAAGTATTTTGCTTTTCTTATTATAAAACTTTAAAAGCAGAGGCTCTGTTCTTTCTTTTGACATATTGTATGTTCAGATATTCACAACACAATATTCTGGAGGCCATGAACGTTTTGTTCAAATGATCAAAAATGCTGGCAGGCAACTTAAAATATAATTAAAAAAGAAAACGCTGGCGGGGAAAGAGTTAAATGTAAAAATAGGCGAAAGTGAGGATGCATAATAACATTTTCAATATTAACAGATAGGATACATTATCAAATCTCAAATATCCAATAATCAAATACATTACCAATATATTGTTCATCCCTAATCTGTACCCAGGATAGTACACAGGATGAGTCATGTGTATTACAGAAGTCACTAGTGTGTGTACAAAGCTTCCTTTTGGGCAGATTGTCACCCCATACAGCCAAATTACTTTAAAACTCAATATGAACTGAAACATTTGATGTGTTATGTCACATCAGAGTAATTGCACCCAGCATTGCCATTGTGTCTTAGAAATGTTGAAATTGAGATCAGCTCTCAAAAAAAGAACATGTCAAGACCATGAGTTCATTTGTTCAAGAGCTGCTGTGGTAAATGAAGACTGTTTGACTTTAACATCTTAATTGAATTTCTATTGTGTTGTTTCCTCAAGGGCTTTCCCATGTCATGAACAATTTTTTCAGACCGAAAGAATAACAGTGACGTCAAACAGGAAATGGCCTGTAAATTATGCCACTTCTCTTCCTCCCAACCATCACTATTTCAACGATGACATCTGGATAAAAAGCCCTTTCCTCCGACCTTTAATAGAGAGCATTTTATCGAGCTATGATGGACCTGTTTGCTTAGAGAAGTTTTGAGTTACAGTAGTAGGCCTACATGATGTCTTATTATGCCACCTTGTACTTTGTGCTGACCTTAAAAAGCAAAGTAAAGAGGGTTTTTTTTGGCTAAAAGATTAGCGGTTTTCACAGTTGAATGACTTTTAAAAATGTTTTTTTTCTAATATTCATGAATAGATGTAAAAGAAAAGTTTTTTTGTCTCAGTCTCAATGAAAAGGAAAAGGTTTATTCCTTTTGTAGGAGTCCTGCATGGGTCTGATGCATAAAACCTTCCATCTAATGCAAAATGCTTAATGTTTGGAGACCATGCATGTAAATATTACAGTATATAAACCACACTGTGCATGGTGCATTTTTATAAATCTTAGTTTTGTGAATGATTATGCATTCGCATTCACAAGCTTTTTCCGGCCATGTGATCAAATATCGCAAAATAATGATAAATGGTTCATAAACCAATCTTTTGAATTATTCATTATCTTATAAGCATATATGTAGCCTTTTGTCTACTTTACATGAAATAATTCAGAAAAATATGACTGACATTATCCAGGCTTCTGTTCTCTCGTATGTGTTTCTATTGAAAGAGAGTATACTGAATGGCAGCAAGTGACCATTACTGTAATGCAGCAAACATTGCATGATTTTAAAGTACTAATTTAACATAAAAATATTTCAAAGACAATAATATGTGTGCAAGAGAAGTACAGGCTCTATATAATGCAGGGGAAAACCTCCCTGAAATCCCTGTCGTCAACTTGTTTAAAATAAAGCTTGCACTATGTATGAGCTTGTCATTTTCTTCACATTTCTTGGAAGGGCCAGAGTTGAGGTCACTGATGCAACGAGGCAACTTTTTTTTCGGTGTACATTGTATAGTATAGTAAAATGGAGTTAAAGGAAAGAGAAAAAGTGAAGGGAATAGGATCAGGAACTATAGCCAGATTCAAACAGTTTAGTTTAGAATTTACAGATTCAATTACCGGTATATCGCACATTTCTGGAAGCCTTATTCCCAACAAAGAAGCCAACTATGTAGTTTGAGCTTTTCGGTTTTCATCAATACACAAGACAAAAAAGCAGTAATCCTGTGTAGACCAAAGCACCTCGCAGCGGTTCTGAGTTTTCTGTTATTTATTGCTGATAGGGAATTTATTCTCCATTAGTGCCTGCAGAGCGAGAGCAGTTGTTTATGCCATACGGTTGTACTCAGAAAAAAAAAAAAACCTTTCGATTGTGACTGGTGCATTCATTGAAACATTCATTAACTAGTTTGCATAATTGCATAGACTTTATCACGTCAAGTTTGTATTTTTTTTTACAAGTTTGGACAGGATGATCTGAAAGAAGGCTTATAGGCTAAACCAGATTATTTTTCCAGCCTGTTCTCACGTAAATGCGTCTTTATAGCACGCATTGTGTATTATCGTGCAATTTATACGCGTAAATGAGTTTTGATACGCAGTTTTCGCATGCATTTGATACGCAGTTCATTTGCGTGTAATACACACGCAGACGGACTGGGGCTAAAAAACAGCCCTGGACTTTCTCCCAAATAGGCCCATCATCCAGCCATTTGCCCCTAGCCACTAGGATGTCCTGATACTATGCCACAATACTGTAACCTATATCAGACAAGGTATTCACAGCAAGTAATATCTCAAAAACAATGATGACAATTGGGGTTTTGTTTATTAATGAAGCCTCAGTCTTCAAATAAAAACAAAAAATGTACAATGCCATTACATCTGCATTGAAAATAAAATACAAATAATGAAATGTCACTGGCTACAGAAACCCTAATTACACAAACTTGTAATTATAAAACATTTAGTTACTATATACCAGGGGTCTCCAACCTTTTTGTGTGTGAGGGCTACCTCAAGGGATAAAATAATCTAGAAGGTCTATACTCAAAAATATTTATTATACATATAACATGGTGGTGTTTTTTTACCTTACCTTTACCTTACCTTTACTTTTAACTTTAACTTTTTTATTTTTCACCATCATATGCGAAATAATAAAATATCTTGATATTCTGGTTCAACAATTGGTGAAAAATTGTAATATTATTCTCTAAAAACCTATTGTAGCATAAACATTTAGTATAAATATTTAATGCAAAATAAATAAATAAACTGCCATAACTTCTAAACAAAAACATTACTGCATTACATTTAATAGCCTACATTTATAGGCCTACATGACTATTAATATAACAGCATTTTTAATATGAATACAGGCACATTTCTGCCAAAAAAGTTTGTTTTACTAAGTTACAGTTAATTCATAAGTTGTGGAGTGAAATGTCTTCTAACTGGTTTGTTCTTGGAACAATGTTTCACCTGTTTTTTTGCGTCAAGATGTTGAGAATATCAGCGCTGTTTAATCTGGCTTTTAACTAGCTTAAATCACAGCCATCTGTGGGTTTATAATAGAGATAGAGAATTCTGCGCTGAATTGAAATGCTTCTCAGTGGATCGCGCAACTCTGTGTAATAATGTTCGCGTGATCGAGATCAGTCCGCACAGCTGCTTCGGCCGCGATTCGGCCGTTTTTTTGGGCCGAGCTGATAATGCTCCGCGCTGGCATCCAACTTAAAGGTGCATTGCTGCCACCTACAGTACTGGAGTGTGAAACAGATTAGTGGGGGGAAAAAACAGGTTATGACTGCGTGTGTGGCGGGTGGTGGGCCGGCCCGCCGGCCGTCCTGGAGAACCGGCCGTTCTGTGATACTCCAGATCACACAGATGGCCAGTCCGCCCTTCTACCCAAACGTATAATACACACGCACCCCACACCACTAAACCTACCCTAACCAACCCATGCGTATCCTATGCACGTAAAAACTCATTTTCGCGTATAAATTACACGATAAACACACTGCGTGCTAGAGACGCATTTAGTGTGATCGGGTTGATTTTACAGGCTTCAAAAACTCATACTTTTGTCCTTTTGCTTTCTCTCTTTTAAATACATGGTAACACTTAACAAGGACACATTAAAATAAAGTGTTACCAATTATTTTATTGCATTAGTCCCTATTCTCAGCTCACATGACATCAACTTGCAGTATTTAGTGTAAGTAGATTTGCTTTCTAAACCCTAAACTCTTTTTTTTAGTTACACTTTATTTCAATGGTCCCACTTTAGATATTCTACTAACTATAAGTAACTCTGCAACTCGGAGTATTAGTAGACTGTTAGGTTCAGGTTAGTAGAATAAGTGTTCCCTACTGTATAGTCAGTAGAATGTCTAAAGTGGGACCATTGAAATAAAGTGTTTGCAGATATTAAGCAGACAGTCTACTAATTCTCTAATGACCAGAAGTTGACTTGTAGTTGCAAAGTTACTTATTGTTAGTGGACCATTGAAATAATGTGTTGCCTTTTTCATTCAAGTGTGACCAGAGAAAATGTCATGGACATGCAATTTCTGTTCTCTATAAAAATGAATTAACTAGACTATTAGTGTATATTTACTACTGGACTAATTATCAGTAGTAACATATACATCATTTAAATACTAATTTAAGTATCACATGTACAAAATTGATTGGAGTGCAAACAAAAACATACTTTTTTTGAATGTCAAAGTCAGCACAGCAGTAGTATTTTAATATATGACTTGTTCACTCAGATAATATCATGTATCCCAATAATGCACTCGCTCCTCTGAGAGCAATTTTCTACTATGTTTGAAGAGTACTGAAGCATGTAAGCTGTAGTTTTATACACCGAAAAGCATGTTCAGTGGTTAAGCGTTTGTTTCACCTGGGACCAAAACCAACCATCCTGCTTAGGCTGCCTCATTACCCCAGAGCTGCTCTACTGCCCACTGAGATTACTGGACTACTGGGAGAGATTTCAACTTCAAAATGCATTTTAGGAACGCCGGCATACAATGCGCATTTGACTAAAAACTCTCAATTGTGTTTCAAGCATAATGGCTGATAATTTAGTTAAATGCAGAGGTTGATTTATTTTTTTATCTTTATTCAGACTGTTGTCCAGCTGTGGAAGTTTGTAATTAGGATTTTTTTTTTTATCCTACAATTCTGACTTTTTTCTCGCAATTGCGAATGTATATGTCACAATTCTGACTTTATAACTCACCATTAATTGCCAGTTAACTCACAGTTCTGGACTGACAATTGCAAGTTTATATCCTAAAATTCTCACTTAATTTCTCTTTACTTAAAAAACTTTAAAAAGTCAGTATTGTGAGATATAAGCTTGCAATTAAAAAAGGTAATTGCGTCTTTTTATCTTACAATTCGGACTTTTCTTCCTCAGAATTGCGAGATATAAAGTCGGAGTTGCGAGGAAAAAAGATAAAAAGTAAAAAAAAAAAAATGTATATTCTGTGGTGGAAAAAAGCTTCCATATCCAGCAATACTTTTAATCCTGAAGTTGATTTATTCATTGGTCTTCTGCTATCCCTGTTGTGATCTTTTTTTGTTAAAAAAACCCGTTGCTGTTGTGTAATATTCTCAAGAGAAATGTGGTGGTTAAAGAAGAAAGAATAGCAAATTAAGTTATTTTAAAAGCACCCCAGAGGAAAGAGATGCAAAATTACACAAAGACTTGCATTATCCCACAAGGATAAACATTAAATATCAACGTTTCTTATGCCGAGGTTAGGTTGTTTAAGGTGAAGTGTAGAGATACCAACTGCAATTGCAAAAATAACTAAATTTTTTTAATTCTCTAAAGAAAATGCCACTGGTGCTGAACGTATTCGTTTTGTGGTTGCCAGGGTTTTGCTGACTGGTTGTTCACGATGTGGATGGTTGGGTTACTATTTTGAAAAAATACCTAACCCTTGAGCAATGGTATACATGTCCACTGGTGCGAAGTGAGCAGACATGAGCAGGCATATTGAATTCATTCTCTATTGAAGCTGAGCGCCAGGCTCTCACAGGGGATTGTGGGATTGACAGCAGAGCAGTGCAAGTGGTGACAGCATGAAAAAGTTGCTCAAATGCTCACATCATATTACTATAATTTTGCGGACATCAACCTCCCTAGCTTACTTATTCTCAGCACGGTCACATTAAGATGGAATAGGAGAAGGTATTTTACCTTTTAAATTGGTATATAGTGTCATTTTTCTTAAAATGCAATCTTACTGTAAATGTTACGCTTGGGAGAGTGTGAATTTCATCCTGTTGCTTCTAGAATTTCTGGCTCAAAACAGTTTGGAGAATAAATAAAACGGGTTTATATTGGAATGGTTATTTAATCACCTGTGCGGGAGAATTTGCCGATTCAACTGCTTTCAAGTCTTTTCCTAATACCTATTCAGGGAGGCATTTACAGATAATTATAGTCAATGACTATAATCAATTAAACTCCTGTCACCTCACCAAAAAGGTTCTCTCTTGATTAAATGCTGAATGTTAAGGGCACACATTAGGTTGTTTTTCAGTTATTCTTATTGTAGGTTATATTGTTTTTGTGACAGGTTGGCGATGGAACGCGTCATGTCATTTTGAGGGATGTGGCGATAAAAGAAATGTGCATTTATTATATACCTGAAAAGTCCCGCTGTTACTTCATTGGGTGTAAAGTAATGCTAGTTTGATACATACTTCGGTTTTGAATTCTCGGTTCGGTGTGTTTTCGGTACAGCTGGGGTAAAAAAAACTATAATTGCTTCTTTTTATTAATCCATTTACTTAACAAACACACGCTTTGTACTGCAGTTCATGGTGCTTTCGTAAATAGGAGAAGTGCTTCCACCTCTGGATGCAAAATATTTGAGCAAAATGTACTGTATATTTTTGTTAGAATTATTGTGCTTCCATTTTATTATTTGACTTGCATAAAACCAGTTAATTTAGATGTTACCACATGAATAACGTCTTAGGTGTTCAGAAAAAAAAGTTTTTACAGCACAATATGTATTGATTCCTCTGTTATTCACTATTGAAGAATTCACCCTTTAATTAGCAGTGTGATGAACTGTATCTGTTTGATACCATTAAAAGTGGTACAAGTGATTTCTCATTAAACATTAATAAGATGCATTCATTTGCTCACCCTGAAAGGACAAGCTGAATTTAAATTGGTACAGAACAAAAGGGCCTCATTTGCTTTTTTCCCCCTCACTATTTTGACCACTAACAAGAAAATACAGGTTTTTGATGTTTTGTATTGACCCTTTATTTACTTTAATTGGATTGCATGTGACTGTAGCTCATTATGGCAATATGACCTACTTAAAAACTCAAAACAAGCAAATTGATGTGACTAAGGATATTTAAATGCAATGTTTTACTAATGAATAACATATTTGTAAACATTTATCTATTTTTTCTCTTCGCCATTTACTCATGTACCGCCAACAGTTGTTCTTTAACTTCTTGATGCTCAATTATTATCTACTATGGCATTATTGTTTCATGATTTTTAGTCTTGCTTTCTAAATGTGTTTTTTTTATTTTTTATTTCTGATATTTTATGAGGTCATGGGGGTTTGGGCCCATTCTCAGGAAACTGTGCCAATTGTGACTTATTGGTGTCCCCATGACTTGTTACTGAAATTAACAGGTTACTAAACGTAGTGACATTGTTTAGATAGAGACTCACATATAAATTTCTGTTTTATAGAATACAACTTTCTTTCAAGGTAAATTTAGCCTTTATTGAAATTAAGATCAAGTCATGTTTTCACTGGATTGCTTTTTTTAAATGCTTTACAGCTTCTTTTAAGAAAACTGAAAATTGTATCCCTCATTTTCTGTTGAACAGGTTATGTGACATTTCCCCCTTTATAAATAGGATAAATAATTGATATTTCTAGGATCATATTGTGGGATGTGACAGCATACAAGTACAAGTAACTTGGCCTCGCTAAATTCAACATTTACTCAATATATACTTTCTAATTGGACAGTAGAATTGGACCCAAAATATTTTGACTGTAATAGGGTTGTCACAAAACATGCAATGTTTTAAATACAAAATTCTGTCATGAAACTCTAGGGGCCATATTTTAACTATCTAAGAGCATAGTCTAAAGCTCAGGGCGCAATTGCACTTATAGGGTGTGTCAGAATCCACTTTTGCTAATTTAACGACGGGAAAATGGTCGGCACGCGCAGCATGGTCTGAAAGGGTTGTCCCTATTCTCTTAATGAGTAATGGGTGTGTTTTGGGCATAACGTGAAATAAACCAATCAGAGTCTCATCTCCCATTCCCTTTAAAAGCCAGTTGCGCTCGCTTTTGCGGTGGATTGCTTTTTACATCACGGAATTTGCAAGCGGAAAGACTGAACGCGTCTCCAGTGGGCAAATGGATCTGCTCGTGCGCGAGGTTAAAGCACGCAAGCAGACCATCTACAGGCACAAGCTGGATTCCACCATGTCTTTGTGTACACAATATTAATCTTTTACATTGTAATCCTTTTGTTTTTAATATTTGGCTAGTTTGTGTGCTGCTGGGCATCCCTGTATGTGTATTAAGCAGTGTGTGTGTAATAAGCAGAGTGTACGTGCGTTGTGGACCTGCCTATAGGCGCACATTACTAATGCGCTCTTTGAATAACAAAAAAAATATTGCACCATTGACTTTAGACCAGGTTTTTTTGGTCAAGAGAGCAATCTATTTCAGTTGCCTCAAAATAGCAGCGCTCCAACAATGCGCCTGAATACACCTCGTTTTCAGACCAAATAGGCGAAAATGCATTTGCTATTTAAACAACGTGGCGTAGGACGTGAAAATGATAACTGCGTCGGGCTGAAACTAGCAAAAAAAAAAAACACTTGCTACGTGCCCGGCGCAATATGATTGGGCCCTCTATGATTGGGTCGCGCTTGGCGCTGCTTGCACCGGATGTATGATAGGGCCCTAGATAGTGCAGGCTGAGAGGTAACTCAATCTGCTTGCAATCACATAATTCTCTATAGGACACAGCTGATTGGTTCCTGCTGTATCATTAACCAATGAACTTGCTGCTCAACCTTCAAATATTTGGTCAGCAATCGCTATATCCATTTGCAGTGCGCTTTCAGAAACCTTTCACCTTCCCTACGGGTTATTGATGTACGCTATATTGTACACCAGCAGCATGTCTTGCTCACAGCAGCGTGTTGTGTATGTATTGGCAGTAGCAAGTCCTGTACTTCATTTGCAGCAGCAGAAATAACAGCAGCAGCAGCGTAGCAGATCTATTCTGGCAAGACCACACAAATCAACATTGTCATATCTATGACCATGGTAAACACTCTGAGGGCCCTATCTTGCACCCGGCGCAAATGACTTTGTACACTGACGCATTTATCATTCCTATTTTGCACCCGCGCAAAGCGGACTTTTCCCTCCACAGACGCACGCCGGTAAACTAGGAAATGAACTTGCGCTCCATGGGCGGGTAGGCGCAAAAAGGAGGCGTGTTTCTGCGCAAACATTCCCTAGTGCTATTTTGCAGTTCCAGAAAACAATTGCGCCACTGACCAGAAAAAACCTAGTCTAAAGTCAGTGGCGCGTTGCGCGTACATTCAGATGCTATTTTAAGCGCGCATGCTTGGCCATAATACAGAGTGTGAACAACGCGCATACACTGTAGATGATTCTCTCATCTACACAGATGCATTTTACTTTTTGCAAATTATATATTTTTATAAGGAAAAATATTAAAACACGAGGGAAATCATTGTTGTGTCCATGACAATTTGAAAAATAGGCATATAAGCTTACACAGGGACGGACTGGGACTAAAAAACGGCCCTGGACTTTGACTAGGCCCGGCCCAAAGCAATCGGCGCGCGGAAACTCGACAACAACAACAATAACGCCTGCCGCCTGGCATGAGTGTCACAATACTTTAATTGTGGCTCATGATACTATACTATCCAAATTATAGCTAACAGTATATTATACAATCTATTCCATGCTGTCTTAAAATGAATTTCTTACTTAATAATATTAATCAATTTATGGAGTAATTAATCTTAGCTACTGCACAAATAATAATACCACATCTAAATGAAAATAGGCTACACCATTACGGCAGTGGCTCAGTGGTTCATGTGGGTTGTCTACAAACCGGAAGGTTGGTGGTTCAATCCTCGGTTCCACCTGACCAAGTGTCGAGGTGTCCATGAGCAAGACACCTAACCACAGCTGCTCCCGACAAGCTGGATGGCGCCTTGCATGGCTGCCGTCGCCCGTCGGTGTATGAATGAGTGAGTGAATGGGTGAATGTGAGGCAAATTGTAAAGCGCTTTGGTGGCCATTGGGTCTGTGAAAGCGCTATATAAATGCAGTCCATTTACCATTTACCATTACAAATGTAACTTCTGTATTAAACATCTTCAAAGTTTGTAAGCATTAGTTGTAACGTTACCAACATTTTTAAAAGCACAACATATTCCTTAATATTAGCTACTGCATGTTGCATTTTACAGCTAAAATGTTGAAGTTTAGCTGTTTTAACTACTGTAATCATTAAAAATGTAGCAAGCTGAATATCACTTCCTAACATCATCCCTAGCAAGTTACTTGCAAAGTAATTTCTGATTAATTCGGTTCGGGAGTAGTAGAGATAAAAGCCCGCCCGCACTGACAATTGATTGGTTGGGTCCTTTCATGCGCACACTAGCACACACACGCAAGGCCTCTAGCTCGCTCCCTCTCTCTGCCGTGCGCTCTCTTCCTCGCTCTAGATTCCGGGAGATTTTAACTAATTTGCGGGCATCAGGGAGGCGCTATCAATATGCGGGAGACTCCCGGAACTTCCGGGAGACTTGGGATGTCTGTGACTGCGTGTGTGGCGGGGGCGGTGGGCCGGCCGCCGGCCGTCCTGGAGTACCGGCCGTTCTGTGATTCTCCAGATCACACAGATGGCCAGTCTGCAATGTCACTTCTCTTTCTTTTACGGCCCTGACGAGAACATCGATCTCCTCGGCTGTGAACCGATTCTGAAGCGCGCCTGGTAAATGCGCCGTTATAATAGTTTTGCGCCATGGAACAAGCGCACCTCGTTCATCATGCTCTTAAAGGGAATGTGATATGACGCTCTTATTGGTTTGCTCCCGCTACGCCCAAACCACACCTATGAATAATGAAGCTACTTCAGACCAACCCCTTTTAGATTTGCGCCAGGCGCAAGAGGCATTTATCCCGCCGGGAAAATAGCAACAGCGCCGGGATCCGCCCACAAAGTTACTTGCGCTTTCCGCTTTGACACTTGCGTTTCAGATCGTTAAAATAGGGCCCTGAGAGTTCCCTTTCAGTCGAGAACGTCAGACGTAGTCGACGTCGACTGAATGGGGATCACAGTAGGGAGCCAATCGTCTTCGAGTACTATTGAACGAGCCAATGAAATTGGCGTGTGTGATGACATCACACACTCTGCCCCCGCGGCGTGGGTATAAATACGTAAGTGGATGGACGCACTAGTTGCCTTTCGCTTCGGAGCCGATCGATTGGATGTCTCTGAAGAGTGCTGTTGTTTTCAACGAGCGAGTGTGTCGGTGTTCTTGCGGGAAGACCTCCCAATGTTGGTGTCTCTACAGCACGAGTGCAGCGGTGATCGCGAGCTTTGAGCTCTCAGCTGCTGTTTTAACAGCATCAAATTTCTATTGTTTGTTTATGTGTTTGACGGCTGGTTAGAGGGCAAAAAGTGAGTGCTTCACTGTTTCAGTTTGCTGATTCAATGTTGCCGCGGTCATTCCCTGTGTGCTCCGGCACTGGTGACGGTCCCATTTCCTAAAAGAGCAACACGGGTGTGAGTGCATCTTTCTCAAGATGCCATTCCATCCATGCGTTTCTGGGTGCGGTAAGGCTCTGTCCCCCTCTGACGGTCACGAAAGCTGTATCGCGTGTTTGGGCTTACAACACGCTGAGACAGCTTTCCTGGATGAGTCATGTTCCCGGGAATATGACCATCTCGGTGTTGAGATCGAGACTCGCCTACGCCAAAAGCGTAGGTGCAGTCCCCGCCTCTGGGCCCCGCCCTGGTCTCTCTTCTAGGTTACCTTCCCAGAGGAAGACTGGGGTACCGTCCAAGCTGAGTGATCTGAGGATTACAGTGAGGGGTAATCCGCCCGGCAAAGCCCCGTGGATCCCTCACTCCTCTTACGCACCGCAACCGGTGGAGCTCCCCAATGAACCTGCTGGTCCCTCTGTAGTGGACCGACTAGTCGTTTCATTTGTGGCCCCTCCAGGGGATAGTTTGTCAATCGCAGCATCGGATGGGGAGCTGAACTCTGGAGATGATGACTCGGCTGCGCTGCCTCTCTCTGGGAGACTTGCGTTGCCCGAGCCATATCCAGAGATGTCAGCTATGCTGCAAAAGGCCTCCACCTTGGAACCCTCCACCGTGTACCGAGCCGTCTCAGTTGGATGATTGGTTTCTCGGGGTGGGCCGGGCTGGTTCTGGCCTTTCTTTCCTGAAGTGCATGAGGAGCTTACGAGGGTGTGGACAGCACCTTTCTCTGCCAGAAACCGCCTAAGTAGCTCCTCCCCCCTCACTACCCTTGATGGGTAGTAGGTGTTACGAGGCTATCCCTCCGGTGGAGCGGTCTGTTGCGATGCAACATGTGTTTCCGGCGGCTGCTGCCTCCTGGAGAGATGATCCTCATCACCCCTCGCGAGCCTGTAAGTTTTCGTCCACTCTTTCAGGCAAGGCTTACAAAGCTTGTGGGCAAGCCGCTTCCTCTCTGCATGCCATGGCGTTGCTTCAGGTCCACCAGGCCCAGGCACTCATGAACATGCACAAAGTTAGTCCGCACCGTGAGCTCATGGGTGAGCTCTGCAGTGTAACCTCACTGGCCTCAGCAGAGCTCAGCTCTGCGACATCGCCCTCTGGGGCTCGAAGGTTGCAACTTGCACGATCGGTACGGCGATGTCCACACTTGTGGTCCAGGAGCGCCATCTCTGGCTCCACCTGGCGGATATGAGAGAAGCGGACTAGGTTGGATTTCTGGACTCTCCCGTTACCCAGGTTGGGTTATTCAGCGACGCTGTGGAGAGCTTCCCAGTCTCTACGCGCAAAGCGGGCTTTTCCCTCCACAGACGCACGTCGGTAAACTAGGAAATGAACTTGCGCTCCCTGGGCGGGTCGGCGCAAAAAGGACGCGTGTTTCGACGCAAACATTCCCTAGTGCTATTTTGCAGTTCCAGAAAACACTTTGTTTTTTTCCTCCCACGCCTGTTTAAGCGACGCTGATTTGGGTGGGTTTCTCCCATCCCCATACAACGTCACTTCTCTGTCTTTCAGTTTCACGGTCCTGACAAGAACGTCGGTCTCCTCGGCTGTGAACCGCTCCTGGCGCGCGCCTGGTAAATCCGCCGTTATAATAGCAATCCGCCATGCAACATGCGCACCTGCTCTTAAAGGGAATGTGATATGACGCTCTGATTGGTTTATTTCACGTTACGCCCAAACCACACCTGTGAATAATGAAGCTACTTCAGACCAACCCCTTTTAGATTTGCGCCAGGCGCAAGAGGCATTTATCCCGCCGGGAAAATAGCAACAGCGCCGGGATCCGCCCACAAAGTTACTTGCGCTTTGTGCTTTGACACTTGCGTTTCAGATCGTTAAAATAGGGCCCATTATCTTTATATACATGGACACGGAAGCTTCCATGTAGTTCTGCCATCTTGAAAAACTATAATAGCAGTGAGGGACAAAAAGTACTAGGCCAACGTGTTTGGTTTTCATTCAGAGCCAGCGTGACATAACTGAACGCAGCAGAAACGGAGGAGCAGACCAGTGAGAGGTGCTTGTCACTGCCACGGCAAGTTTCACAGTCAGTAATTCATACTGTAACATTCATTTGTTCGTTGTGTCAAGTTGCAGTTTGTTTGAAATAACAAACCTGTTCACCCGAAGGAACACTCGACGAAGTGCTATTAGAAGGCATCCTGTAATAGCTTTTTGGTACATAACGGCTACCGTAGATACAACACACATTTGAAAAAGCTAGGCGCTGGAGAGCACAATTTGTTTGAATGCAAAATACAATTTCACCGCTAGATGGGAGAAATTCCTACACATTGTCCCTTTAACAAAATAAATATCTTAATAGAAAAAATTATTTCTTGGTTTCTGCATGTGCTAATTTTTATTTGGTAAAATGTAATATTCTGACTGTTTGAGTTTTATTAAAAGTAACCATTGGTCATCCAGCATCATGCATTTAGATCATGATAACCACAGATAAAACCGGGCATAGCCTACAGCCCCTCACAATCATGGCAAAATGTTACTTTATGGTTTCTATGGTATTTGTATGAAAAACAGTAACGTTAGACTAAATACATTATTAAATAATGTAATACAATTCAATATGTATATCCCACATTTCATAGTGCAGTTAATATTAGTAGGCTAACGTTATAGTAAATCCGTGGTAAATTATGGGAATTTGTTAACGGAAAAGCCTTCTGACTGTATCGTTGCGCACAGTGTTTCTCCTGTTCGTCAGCGCTGTTTCATCTGCCTTTACTGGTTTAAATCACTGAGACATTTGTGTTCTTCGCTGAATTCAAGCACTTTTGCTCTTGTGAGCTCGCGCTGCGCTGCCGTTTGGACTTTGAGCCAAGCGTATAAACAGTCCGTGAGGCGCGCGCGGTTCAAATGAGTTTTTGATATAAAACATAAACATTAACATTATCGAACATTTATTGAACTCTTGATATCGTTTTATCGAGAAAAATTATATCGCGATAACTATCGTTATCGTATTATCGCCCAGCCCTTCTTTGAGGTAATTTAAAGCTGTCTCTAATGACACTTTTCTGAATCTGCTCTGGCTGTGCGCGACCTGTGCGTTCAAATGTTTTGGAGTCGTGGCTTTGGAGACGCCTTGGGAGGGATCTAATGCTTTCAAAGTTAGCTTGCTGTTGCTAGCCTCTCCGAAATTGTGTACCCTACCTTTAAGATAAAGTTACTTTTCTTGGATAAAATGTTATTCAGGAATAGAACCGACATAACCTAATGACATTTTATTTTCTTTCAGTAAATATTTGAAGCCTTTGCTGATTAAACCCTGCATTTCACTCTTTTCAGATATTTTTAGATAGCGCTTATAATGAACAGATAAAGATACAGATACTACCCGTGGGAGCTTCCCTGTCCTCATTTGGTCTGTGTCTCTTTGCCAGAGCACAAACCAGTAAACATGAGTTAATGTGCTTTTTAATTAAGTACAGTAGTCGAGGAAGGAAGGGTGGAAGAAACTTTTCTGCTGATGTTGTCTAAAGTTTCCACTTCATGGGGGAACAGTATGCTTAGACTGAAATTATAGCATGTACTTCAAAGATTTTATTTGTAACCAGGATTTAACCCCTTCAGACCTGAATTATGTTTCAAGTTTCTGAAAAATATAAAAGTACATTTTCCCAGCTCATGAGGCTTCTAAAAAATGAGATCAAATGAAAAAAATAATAATAATTGTTGGCTTTAATTGTAATTTTTTTTGTCCATTTCAATGGACGTCAGGTCAAAACAGGTGTACTTCCCAAAAATGTACCAACATGAAATAAATTAATAAACATAACAATTGTTGGTCTATACTTAATACGGAGCCCCTAAAGTACGGAGCCCCTAAAGGGAACTTTGCAAAAAAATAAAAAATAAAGACTATCGCGTGCGCACGCGATAGTTTCTCGTGCGCACGCGATACGTTTCTCGTGCGCAAGCATTACAATTTCCGGTTTGCATACAATTTGCGTCACTGTCATTACTATGAAGAAAACAAGAGCATGGATGTCAAAGTTTAAACTTCTCCTCTAGATTAAAAAAGACCACCATGGGTCATCTTGTAGAGACTGGCATGTTTGACCAGCCAAATACGGCTGGCTTTTTCTTGGTAAATCCCTGTTTTTGGCTTATTTCAGTTAGAAAAGGTATGTATTTTTGTGTTATTGTTAGTGATTAAAATATGAATGTTATTAAAATATTTGTTATTAAAAAGTATATAAAAATAGTTGATACATTGTTACTAAATCAGAATTCACAAAAGTGCCAAGCTCATGCTGAGGGGCCTAAAACACATGTCTGTAACCATTTCTGAACTACACTTTGTGCATTGGGACATTATATTGCTGAAACTGGGAAATAGCAACCCCCAAACTTGGTAGCGCACAAACATCTCCAGTATCATTTGCATGGTGTTTGTTTTAGATAATATTTCCTGTATTGGAACGAAGGGGCCTATTCTGCACCATGGGACAGTCCCAAACCATTTTTCCTCCTCCACCAAACTTTACAGTTGGCATAAGCATTTAGGCAAGTGTTGTCAGACTTCCAGATATTGTGTAATGACATGTAAATCGTGATCACCCCAGAGAGCGTCTTTGTACTGATCTCAGGCTTTTGTGCAGCTGTACGGCCTTTGAAACCTGTTTAATGAAGCCCCCGAACAACCCTAGTGCTGATATTGGTTCCAGAAGTCATTTGGTGCTCGGTAGTGAGTGCTGAAATTGAGAATAGATGATGTTTACATGCTGAGCAGTTGTTGCATTTATACATCCACAGTAACAGTACTAACAGCAACTAGTGGAGCTTGTACGATAACAAACTTGGAAATGGCGCTCTCAGTCATTGTTCCCTAATTAAAAAAATAGTTATAAGAAATTCATAGTATTTAATAGTATTTTAGGATAGCCTGCACATTTAAAACTATTTTAGTATAGCCTGCACATAAATGAATTAGGCCTACTGTAAATTAATAGTATTTTAGTATAGCCTGCACACAATGGCAATCAAAAAGGGCGTACCAAACAGACCTGCTTAGACACCTAGATGAGGGCGAGGAGGTCGGTCCCGACGAGATTGAAGAGCTGCATTCGGCCACTCTCCGTGCCACTAAGGAGGCGGCCCATGCCATCTGGCGCTCCATGGCAGAATTGGTGGTGGCGGAGAGGCATTTATGGTTAAACATATCGGCCATCAAGGAGAGAGATAGAGGGCCCTATCACATTGTGCCGGGCACGTCGCGAGTGTTTTTTTGCTAGTTTCAGCCCCACGCAGTTATCATATTGACGTCCTGCGCCACGTTGTTTAAATAGCAAATGCATTTGTGCCTATTTGTGCGCCCATAGGCATGCTGGTCTGAAAACAAGGTGTGTTCAGGCGCATTGTTGTGCGTTGCTATTTTGAGGCAACTGAAATAGACTGTGCCATTGACCAACTGAAACCTGGTCTAGAGTCAATGGCGCCTCTAAGGTCAATAGAGTCAATTTTTTGTTATTTAAAGAGCGCGTTAGTAATGTGCACCTATAGGCGGGACCAACACGCGCGTACTCTCTGCTTATTACACACACAGGGACACAAACCAGACAAATTTTAAAAATAAAAAGATTACAATGTAAAATTTTATTATTGTGTACATAAATATACGGTGGAATCCGGCTTGTCCCGTAGATGGTCTGCTTGCTTGCTTGCTTTAACCTCGCGCACGATCAGATCTGCTTGCTCGGAAACGTGTTCAGTCTTTCCACTATCAAATTCCGTCATGTAAATAGCAATCCGCCATGGCACGAGTGCAACTGGCATTTAAAGGGAATGGGAGATGAGTGGTTTATTGCACGTAAAGCCCAAAACACACCCATTACTCATTAAGAGAACATAATTTTTCCCTTCGTTAAACTAGCAAAAGTGGATTTGGACACGCCCTAAGTGCACTTGCGCCATGTGCTTTAGACCATGTGCTTAGATTGTTAAAATTGGGCACAGAACGTTTCTTCTGGCTACAACTGTAATCCTTGTTCCCTGAGAAGAATTCTTAGTCCGGTTCCCGGACACACTGCCGCTCGGTTATCAACCAGCTGAGAGACTCTCACTCGATAATACTTGAACATCAGTTAAATAGTTCTGAACCATAAATTTGAGTTATACTGCACACTCACCTAAAGGATTATTAGGAACACCTGTTCAATTTCTCATTAATGCAATTATCTAATCAACCAATCACATGGCAGTTGCTTCAATGCATTTAGGGGTGTGGTCCTGGTCAAGACAATCTCCTGAACCCCAAACTGAATGTCAGAATGGGAAAGAAAGGTGATACGCAATTTTGAGTGTGGCATGGTTGTTGGTGCCAGACGGGCCGGTCTGAGTATTTCACAATCTGCTCAGTTAGGGATTTTCACGCACAACCATTTCTAGGGTTTACAAAGAATGGTATGAAAAGGGAAAAACATCCAGTATGCGGCAGTCCTGTGGGCGAAAATGCCTTGTTGATGCTAGAGGTCAGAGGAGAATGGGCCGACTGATTCAAGCTGATAGAAGAGCAACTTTGACTGAAATAACCACTCGTTACAACCAAAGTATGCAGCAAAGCATTTGTGAAGCCACAACACGCACAACCTTAAGCCGGATGGGCTCAAACAGCAGAAGACCCCACCGGGTACCACTCATCTCCACTACAAATAGGAAAAAGAGGCTACAATTTGCAAGAGCTCACCAAAATTGGACAGTTGAAGACTGGAAAAATGTTGCCTGTTCTGATGAGTCTCGATTTCTGTTGAGACATTCAGATGGTAGAGTCAGAATTTGGCATAAACAGAATGAGAACATGGATCCATCATGCCTTGTTACCACTGTGCAGGCTGGTGGTGGTGGTGTAATGGTGTGGGGGATGTTTTCTTGGCACACTTTAGGCCCTTAGTGCCAATTGGGCATCGTTTAAATGCCACGGCCTACCTGTGCATTGTTTCTGACCACGTCCATCCCTTTATGGCCACCATATACCCATCCTCTGATGGCTACTTCCAGCAGGATAATGCACCATGTCACAAAGCTCGAATCATTTCAAATTGGTTGAACATGACAATGAGTTCACTGTACTAAAATGGCCCCCACAGTCACTAGATCTCAACCTAATAGAGCATCTTTGGGATGTGGTGGAACGGGAGCTTCGTGCCCTGGATGTGCATCCCACAAATCTCCATCAACTGCAAGATGCTATCCTATCAATATGGGCCAACATTTCTAAAGAATGCTTTCAGCACTTTTTTGAATCAATGCCACGTAGAATTAAGACAGTTCTGAAGTTCTGAAACACAGTATTAGTATGGTGTTCCTAATAATCCTTTAGGTGAGTGTATATTGTACATTGACTACTGATCTTTTCATTTTTATTATATAATTTTGTCTTAAGTGTTATGAGTTAAGAGGTATGTTTAGAAAATCGTTGAAAATTATTGATTTGTTTGTTCATTCGTTTTTTTATTGATGGTATCAAGACAACTGACTTTGAGTTAGATGGCAGATGTTGAGTTCTCACACGTTAATGAGGCTCACAGTTTGAAGCCGGTAGGATCTTTCACAAGTATTTAACAAGGTTCACAATAATAATTTTTGGGTTCATAAAACATCCAACTCTTCTTTCTTGGCACGTCTTCAAGAAATGTCGGAAGACAGATTAAAAAGCACCCAAACCGAACACACACCACCTCGGTTTTTTTATTATTATAATTATCATCGAACACACGGTGGTGTATCGAACACACACCACCAAAGTGTTTTTATTATTATAATTATCATTAATGTTTTACTGTTTTTTTTTTTACAAAAGCAGAAAACTAAAAAAAGAGATTAAGTTAAGGCTCTTTTGGGAAAACAGCTTATTTTAATATTCCTGGTCTTATGCATTCACATTTTAATAACATTTTTATTTTATTTTATTTTAATGCATGCATAGGGATTTTGTAGTTGTTGTTTGTTTATTTATCTGGTGAGACACCTTATGCCTGATCTTGCCAAGGGCAACGTGAGTTAGGACCGCCACTTTGTGTTGAATGTGCGAATGTCATTTCATGTTCAAAGGGGAATCCCGAAAGTCACTCCCAGCGCTCTCAGTCTGATTTGAGTGTGAGGGTCATAATCAATCTAAAGCTAAAACAAGTCTCTTCTCATCATTTCATCACTCCCAATATCACACCTCCAGTGTTTCATCCTTCAATCATCGAACACCCAAATGACCAGCACAATCACTGCGCCGGTATTCAGAAATCAGTGGCAGCATGTAATGGAATGACACATCTCTTCATCTCACCGTTTTTTAATGTTTACATAATCATCCTTTTACAATGGCCTTGTTGTATAGTAGCCTGTGGCCTGTGCGAGCATTAGGATCTGAATGAGTCTCACAATAAGCGGCAGCTTGCAAAAAGGAACCTGTCTGTCAATCATGCCTATGCTGTGCTGAAGAGTTTAACTGTCTCTTCAGAGTGCCCACAAGGATAAAAGAGTGGAAGATCATGATGAATGAGAGGTAAGTTAATTGAAATGAATCATTATGGAAATCTGAAAAGGCAATTGTGAAGCCAATCCGTGTTGCTTATAGGTCAGTCAAAATAAATAATTACCATTTGCACTAGCCTTTAACTAGTCCTTTCTAAAGGATGTAGTATTTAAAGATGAAAGACAAAATGATCTGATTGGAGCTTTTTCGACTCATCTTTCTCTAAATTGAGTCTTTGCGAGAGAGCCCAGGGAAATTGCCAGGGAAGTAATACAAAATAGGCAATTGATGAGTGTCATGGCCAAAACATTTACTTGTCACGGTTAATTACCTGCAATTAAAGACGTTGTCCTTGGATCACTCCTAAATGTTTGTTCAGATGCCATAAATAACGTTACATCCTGACTGCAGTTACTAAGGATTTTCTCCCACCCAACAGGTTTATAAACTCGGTTGCTGTAAATGGATCTCCAGGGACCCATTAAGCTCACTTTAGTTGAGAGCTACAGCAACACACATTGCTACTTGAATTATTCAGCGTGTCAGGTTGGTCGAAGTTAATTTAATCAGGTCACAGGTTCTGACTCCAAACTCATCCAACGGGTGTGCGAACCTTGTTGTATAAGTAATGATTGAGTGCCTTTCGGACGGAGTTGAGTAAATAACAAATAAACACTCGATTGCGCTGCAAAACCTATTGAGCTCACTACAGAGGCAGTATTTTAAGGCATCATAGTGAATGTGTCAATTACTGTATGCTGCTTCCCAAGACGCCTTGTTTTTTTAGCCAACTCCAAGGCAGTATCATAAGTATCCTCAAAAGGGAAGGCAATCCCAGAATGCATTACGACAAGCTCAATGGAAAATAAATCCATGAAGGTGGCAATTAAAAATGGCTTATTTTACCCAATATTTGAGTGTGCAAAAGAGTGATTTATAAATAAACAAACTGCTTACCAGGCTTCAGCAGGTATTCAAATATTGCTTTTAAACTGCTAAAGTAATACTTTTTCATTACGGTATTGATGGAGTTGTTATTATGGTCTAGCATGCACTGGTTGGAAAAAAATGCTTTGCCAGCACAACCTAATATTTAATATTGATAAACATGCATACTTGAAAAGCTTTTAACCTAACTAACCCTGTGCATTCATCTCTCTATGATTAAAATATGGATGTGCATTCTTGTAAAAGAAGGATGCAGGATTTTAGAAATTTGTAGCTGTAAACAAATGACGCGTCAGGATGTGAGATGCAAGCGCAACTGCCAAACACTATGTTCTAGTGAATGTTTATGTAGAAAAACAATGGAAAAGCAGCTCAGTGGAATGCAATTTTTCTTCTGTTCCACAGAAGTCGTCATATCGGTTTAGATTGAGGGGGAGTAACTGCTGATTTATTTTTGGGTGAACAAACTTGCTTTAAGCAAGTTTATAGCCCAATTACATTCTTCCACCTAAACTACCTTTTTTAAGAGAGGATTTAACACAAGACCGTTTTCAACATCGCCAACTACTGGCCTGGCATGCATAATACAGCGCTTTTATGCATCTTAACGTATCCGTGCGAATGAGGATCGTTTTGACAACTTTTCAAAAATGCGAAGAAAAGACGTTTTAATTTTTAGTACACCATTTTTGTTTAAACATACCCTAAATTTTGTTTTTACTGTAGCTATATTGCTCCAAAGCATGACCAGGACTTGAAGCTTGATTTTTTTTTTTTCCCAAGGAGCACATGTGCTCATAAGTTGAAAAATGTATGAAGTGCGTTAAATAACTTTAGGTTTTCCTTTATTAAGGAAAAGTTTTCCTTAATAAATGGATACAAGGAGACATTTACCCAAATAAATAAATAAATAAATAAAGGTTAAATTGATTAGAATGCAAACAGTACACTTGGTTTTGGAACGTTTCTGCTTCAAACTGTAATTACTGTATACATAGGCCTGCTGTATGTTTATTACAGTATAATATGTTTTATATTTATGTTCTTGGTCTTTCCTTCCTGTGAACGGGCAGCCCAGACAGAAGCTACGAGAGTATACTTTGAATTAAATGCCAAAGTTTATTGTGTAAACAAAAGAGAGAAAAACTTTGTGTCACGTTGTGGCTGTGATGAATTGCAAGGCACATGGAACAAAGACAGTCTTTAATAATAAATTCTAAAATGAAACACACAGGAGATTACCCGGAATAAAGCATAACTACCACAAAGACGAGACCAAACAAAAAAAAACTGGGGAAACTAAGGGCTTAAATAAAAAGGGAGACATAATGCTGGACAGGTAAATGTAATTAGTAACTAAGGGAACTAATTTGGGATTAATCAAGACTAAACTGGAGACACAAGTGACAAACTCATGGGAACAAAAATGCAACTAAACTAAGCACAATCCTGACATTATGCAACATATGGGGCTTTTAATTTACTCTTATTTTGAAATCTATGCTTTACTATTGCCGGCTGCTCATTAAAAAAAGATGAGGGAGATAAAATATGCACTCACAACCATCTACCACTTATTACAATATAAACACCATAAAGTAAATATTGTCATAATTCATCAACAGTATAGATCATAAGCTATCTTTTGACTTTAATGCATGGTATTCATTGATTATAAACTGCTCAGAAACCGAGACTGTAGAACACGCAGCGGTGCCACGTTTCTACTTTGATACATGCAGCACTCGTTTTTATTCAATGAAATCAGCCTTTTGAAGTTTAATAATCAATATCGCAATTTCTTTTTTATTCCATCCCCAAATTTAAGACCACTTAAAATGTTAATCAAAATGTTTGTAATACCATTTAAGATATTTATGCCAGATTTATTTTTCCGCCAATGTGGGTGAAATTTGCCTTGATATGCAGTGAGGGAGGCAAACATAACATTTTTCCTTGGTGGCTAATTTTAATTCATTTATGTGAAATTAGTCACTGAGTTTGTGGAATTTTTATTTCTGCAGAAGAAAAAGGCTTGAGAAACAACTTTGATCAATGCAGCAATGCAGCACTAATACCTGCTGTGCTGCACTCAGGCAAGACCTCGGGATAGGTGACAAAAAGCAGAGTTTCTCCCCAGTGGTTCTGTCAGCATGTGCTGAGATGAATGTTTATGGAAATAAAGGGTAGTCAACACATTCCAAGTGTCCATTTGGCTTAAGAGGAAAACAACTGGAAGTTGAGGTGGCTCTCTGCAGGGAATTGCAGTGGGTCTATTTCAGTGAGATGTAAGGCTGGATTTACTAGCTTTACTGTGCCTGTTCTAATAAAGCTTTGAAACTGCACTGAGACTGGCAGCCCTGTTTTATTGGACCTTTAGTGAACAAAGGCTAATGTATCTTTTCTCCTATGGAAAAGATGTTACTGATGTTTAAGTGAATCTTATATTTCTTTTAATCCCCGCTGTTTTATTTTTAATCTTCTTGAGCCATTTTTTTTTTCACAGCATAATTGCGCAGAGCTCTCAGTCATATGCATCATATTTCCCTTATTGTATGTTTCTACGTTTTTTTTTGTCCTTTTTCCATTTGACAGCTTAAGTGTTTCACCTGGTCTGTGAGTTTGTTTGTCCCTGTGTGTAAAAGTTTAAAATCTTTTTAAATTACTTCTTTAACCCCTGCACAATCTGTTCTTGTTATGTTTTTTTTTTTTTTTTTTTTGTATAGCTAATGTAGTAACAGTTGTGAAAGTTTGGTTATGACGGTTTCATGTCATAAGTTTGGGGTCGGTCATTTTTTAAAGTTTCATGCTTATCAAGGTTGCATGCATGCATTAAGTTTGCATTGGAACATTGGATATATATATCCAAAGTTCCAATGCAAACTTTTACTATTAATAACATTAACAGGTACAGCGAAGATGGTCAGAAGGTACACAAACACACTAGATACAAAGTCTAAGAATCGACCAAGACAGGCTGAACTAAAAGGAGTCCTGGAGTCTTCCCCCGGAGGGTTACCAGGGACCGATGACTCCAGGACGGTACCTGCGGTTCGGGAGACCAGGTTGTTCGGGCGGCCATGGCGGAGACGTCCCTTCGGGCGGCCATGGTGGAGACTGTCTGGCAGAGGACGTATAGCCCCCCCCAAAAAAATGTTCTTGGGTGGAGTTATGGGGAGAGGCAGTGAGGCAGCCATCTTTGGCCGGAGTTGAGGGTTCAGTGGAGGCGGGCGTGACATGAACAAGTCACAGGCTCGGCAGGGCTGACATGGGGCTCAGCAGGGCTGACGTGGAGTAAAGAGGCTCGGGCTCTGTAGACAAGAAGCTTTGGCACTGCAGACATGAAATGAAGAATCTCAGGTTCGGTGTCAAAGTCTATTAAGGGAATTTCTTCTGGATCTTGGACGAGGACAGGAACAGAGGATTCATGAGGGTCGATCTTGGCGGGACGAGATACTGGATGGGTGGTCTCGGCAGGACGAGACACTGGACGGGTGGTCTTGGCAGGACGAGACTAAATGAAAATCAGGCTGGTCAGGCATGACGTGAAGATCAGGCTGGTCAGGCAGGAGGTGAGGAAGCTCAGGCGGTATGGCGAGGAAGATGGTTGGTGATGGTGTTTGAGTGGCGATGTCATCATCAGCCTCACCCACGGTGAAGGCTGAACCACAGCACATGATCCAGGTACGGAGCGAGCGTACCTTGGATCGATGCTGCTGGAGCTTGCTGGTAAAATAAATCATCCAACCAACACCAAAAGACGGTCTTCAAGGTGTCCTCGTTCCAAGGTACTTGATGCGCGTGATCAAGGAACTCCTCTACATAGTCATCGATAGGCCGACCATCTTGGAAGCAGGTGAGGAGAGAATGAGTTGGGTTCACCGGGGTGAGAAGGATACCCATCCTATGTTCTTTCTTGGTCGGTTCTTTTGTCACAGTGTGGTGTGGGCAGAAGACAGAGGAGTTCCTAAGTTCCAATGCAAACATTTACTATTAATAATAACAGTTACAGAGAAGACAGTCAGAAGGTACACAAACACACTAGATACAAAGTCTAAGAACCAACCAAGACTGGCTGAACTGAAAGGAACTAAATACAAACACAGATTAACAGAAACCAGGTGAGACAGATGAACACTGATTGACAGAACACAGGTGATGCAGATGATGATAATTGCTGGCAGGTGCGGGTAATGATGAAGGAGGTGCATGTGTGGGCCAAGGAGGATGATGGGAACTGTAGTGCTGACAGAGACCAATTCTCCATCTGTGATCCTTGAAGAGTCTTTGGCCACTCAAACTTTCATCCTCACCATCCATTAAGACAATAGACACACGTCCTCTTCCTGGCAGATTCGTAACATCTTTAGTTAATTGGATCTTCTTAATTATTGCCCTGATGGTCAAAATGGGGATTTTCAACTCTTTAGTTATTTTATTACAGCCACTTTCTATTTTGTGAAGCTCAACAATCTTTTGATGCACATCAGAACTATATTCTTTGGTTTTACTCATTGTGATGGATGATTAAGGGAATTTGGCCTTTTTGTTTCCTCATATTTAAACTCCTGTGAAACAAGAAGTCGTGGCTGGACAATTTAATGTCCCTAGTCACCCTGGTGTGATAAAAAAGGTAAACATTAATGGGAATATACTTCAGAGATAAAAAATTATAGGGGTAATAATAATTGTGGCCAACGTGTTTTGGAGAAAAACATTTATTTCATAATGTGATTTCCCCCCCACTTTCAATTCTTTTACTTCAATGAAAGGTTAAATTTTTGGCCATTTTTTGAATGAAAGATCCAAAGGATAAACTATGCAGATTTATTTTTACAGCCAGTTTTGATCATATTTACCAGGGGTACCATTCATTCTGAGCACGACTGTACTTTTAGGGCGTAGTATAAGTAGGCGAATTCGGACGCAGCCTAACACATGACAGTGATGATGACAATTAGATGGTGACTGTGACAACAGGGAAATCCAGGGAGACAAGAAGAAGATTAAAACCAAGACACAGGGAACCAGGATAATGCTCAGAAATGCAGTGTGATACTAAACAAGACTTAATGAGTGACTGAATAAACAGGGCTTATATAGGCAGAGTTAACAAGGGTAATGAGAAACAGGTGGCAGTAATCAGAACATAATGAGTCCGGGCAAAGGTTTATGGGAAATGTAGTTCATGATGGAATGACTGGGGAGAAGTGCCCTCTGGTATAAATCAAGGGCACTCCAGATTCCGTCTGATTCCACCATAATTTCCAGTAATCATCATCTTATCCATAACTATCATTATTCAAAATAATTAAATAATTACTATTTTCTTATAATTAGGGCTGCTCGATACATCGAAATTATTGAAATATCGTACTTATCGCGATATGCATATCACAAAAGTTTCCGGTAACTGATTGATTTTAATACCTAAACAATTACAAAAAGTCAAAGTTTAAGGCTGACACAAATAGCAGAGAATAGATTGGACAGATGACTGTTACATACATGTGGTATGCTTAATGTTATTTAGCGCAATCAGTCATGGAAAAGAACTCAATGCAGTACTTGTGCGCTCAGAAAACCGACTGTCGGACAGCGTGCGATCCCCAATTCAGTTCTCTTACGCAGCTTATATGGCCAAATACACACAAAATTATGCTAAAATGCCTGTCTTGGCTAGGAAATTCGGACACTGTCACTGATGTATTACACCGTGCTTCAGAGAGCTGTAGCAGAAACAAATTTGTCACATAGGCTTCATGTTTCCTCCTGACTCTAGTTTGTTATTATACATACCTCCAAGCCAGCTTTAGTTTAATTTATGTTATATTATAAATATAATACAATAAATATAAATGTGGTTCCCTTTCGTAGTCACTTCGAGTTACGTCGAAATGACGAAGAAATGGGGGTTTCGCTTAGAAGCCTATCACCTTCGAGTGTTAAAAAACGAGCCAATGGCAAAGAAATGCCATGGGTCTGCGGAATTTGCATAGCGTAACTCCGCCCCACCTCGTGGGCAATGTTCCCTCTAATTTTTTTTCTTGCTGAGCAAAACTTTTTTCTATTGGGGGGACATTTTTCGCCACCTGAGCAAAAATATTCTTTATACCTGACCTGTACAGCATACGTAGAAACACAATGGTTTCAACGTTCAGTTGTAACTTTTAACTTGAATGTGCCATTTCTATTTTATTTTACCCTTGATGTAACTTATTGGTATTAAATCATATTTTCGAAAAACAAGCTTCTTAACAAATTAAGTCACTAAATGAAGCACATTTTAGGTTACCTAATTTTTTTTTTTACAGTGCTGTTAACTGTACAGTCTTTACCAATTCTTTACAATAATAGAATATAGTATGAAAGAAAACTAAGCTGTTACACTGAGATGGTTTGGGAAAACCATAAAGTGTTTTTGTACAGTCAATTAATTGTGTACAGGAAGCATTAAACCATCAAAATTAAAAGATTGTTTATTGCTTATGAATTTCCAATATTTTCTTTAGCAGGGGGTTTCAAACTTTTTAATGGCAAGGAGCCCTAAACAATACCCTTGTGAGATTCTTTATTTAGGCTTATAATGTAATAAAATATAGGCCTAATATAACCTAAACAATACCCTTGTGAGATTCTTTATTTAGGATTATAATATAATAAAATATAGGCCTAATATAATATAATAAAACGAATTTAAGTATTTGAAGTGATATATCAGTTTAAATGCTTCAATTTGTTTACATATTATATTATTATAATATGAAAACAAACTGAACCATTTAAATAGATCTAATTGCTAAATATTTTCAAGAAAAGTGAATGTGAACTCTTTTATAATCTAACCATCCCTGAAACTCCACCCCACACAAAAACATCTATTTAAACTAATGATGTATTTTGAATTTGCACGCAGGTGGGTGTGTAATTGTTACCGTTCTGTGTCCATCAACCGTTATTTCCACCACTTTAATTTGATTTTATTTCACGTCTTTGCGTTTCTCGTTGCCTCTCGTATTGAGCTATTTGGTCCGCACACACGACTCACTGCCAATCACACGCGCTCACATCGTTCTCTTTCTGTTATGATGTGGTGAGGAACGAACCCAAGTGCAGACAGCGAGTAACTCAAACAAGGTTTAATGACGATAAAACAGAAAGCAAAAACCCACGATGGGGCAAAAACAAGACAGGATAAACTGATACTACTTCAAACACGACTTACAACAGGAACTCACAACTCGAACGATAAACATGGAACTCAAGACAGGTATCACAGGTTTCACAAGGCTTTGACAAGGTTAGACAGTCAACATTGATTAGACAATGAACCAACAAAAGACAGCGATAACACGGGGATTACATAGGGAACACTAATGACCAAGACAGGTGATACTAATTATACAATGATGACAAGACAGGGATAACAAGGGGGGCGGAGACTGGAAACGAGACAACACAAGCACATGACCAAAACACAAGGCCATGTGCTTGCACACAGAACATGGGTCTGTCATGATCCTGCCGCAATACTAGAAAATGACGGACATGATGGCAGAATCATGACAGAACCCCCTCCTTAAGGAGCGGCTACCAGACGCTCCCCAAAAAGACATCAAACACGGGACAAGACTGACTGAGACATAGACAAAACCCAACAAAACATGACAAATAACAGCAATGGCATACAAGAATACACAATCATGGGGTCCGGGTGAAACATCAGAAACAATAAACTCGTAAGGGGAGGCGGAGGAAACACAAAGTCCTTAGAGGGTAGTCCAGGGGGAACAGGTCTACAGTTCTTGGGGGGCAGTCCAGGGTGAACATGTGCACGGGGGTTCTTAGGTTCGCGGGACGAGGACGGGGAACGAGGAATCCGAGCAGACTTGGAAGGGGGCACACGAGGAGGTGACTTAGGGGATACAGTTCGTGGCTGAACAGGGACAGGAGGTACAGTGGGCGACGGAGCGGGGATAGTGACAGGGAAAACTGAGGGTGACGAAACAAGTCTCTCTATCGGGGAAACAGCAGATAAGGGAACAGAACACATAACCGGGGGTGTAGCGGGTGACTGAGGAGTGGAAGCCAAACTCACTGAATCAGACTCGGTGATCAAGAAGTCAGACTCTGGATCTGCGCTCTCCGAAGCGGACTCGGAAACCAAACTCCTTGAGTCGGACACGGAAACAAAGTTCTTTGCGGCAGCATGAAGCGCAGCGCTCACCGGGACAGGATCGGGTCCAGCGCTCACTGGGACAGGATCAGGTGCAACGCTCACCGGGGCAGGATCGGGTGCAGCGCTCACCGGGAAAGGATCGGGTGCAGCGCTCACCGGGACAGGATAGACAGGGGGTTCAAGGATCTTGAGAAGACGGGACAGGTATTCAGACAGGGTCTTGGCCGCAATGTTTATGGGCATCTCCTGATGCGCCGAAACTGCCTGCACAATCCTCTCTGCGGCAAGATCGGCCGCAACTCTCGGAGAAGAGGGCTCTGAGGCAGCGCTTGCTGAGGCGGATTCTGGAACAGCGCTCTCAGTCACTGAATCGGACATTGTGCCTCCTGCAGCAGCTCCAGGAACAGCTCTCACAGAAGCCGTAACAGGTTGAGAACTCACTGCGGGCACATGGGAAGGTTGAGGCGGAGAGCGAGAAGATCCCTTCCTTCTCTTCTTCTTCCTGGGACGAGAAGCAGAGGCCATGAGTGAGTCAGTGCTCGGTTGAGGAACCATTGCCGGGTTCGTGACAGGCGGCAGAAGAACGGTCCTCTCAGGCTGGATTGACTCCGTAGCGGACGCCTCTGACGAGGATTCCCATGAGATCCGCCTCCCTCGTTTTCCACGGAGATCAAAAGGGGCGGACGGAGCTTTAGGAGTCGTGGAAGAGTCAACCGGGCTTCCAAACATCGCGACCCCTATCCGGAGACCTTCAGGGATAACCGACAGTCGAGCTGCAAGTGAAGTTCCTGTAACACTCTGCATCTCCCGCTGTGACAGAGCGTCCACCATGCTGTGGAACGGGCGGCTGACCAGTTTCTCTCGCTCAGCGAGAGGGGGAGGAGCGTTGAGACCCGCGATGAGGTAGCATTTCACCAGGCTGTCCGGCAGGAAGAACCCTCTTTCCTCCACAAGCCGGACATACTCTCTCAGGGTTAAGCTACCCTGAGGAGGGAAAGGAAGCTTGCCCTCCCGGCTGTCGGCGACGACCGACTGCCACCACCGCTCGGGGTCTGAAGACTGCGGGGTCGTATAGATCGACGTGCTGTCCGCTGGGTTCCCTTTTGGTCGGTTCATTCTGTTATGATGTGGTGAGGAACGAACCCAAGTGCAGACAGCGAGTAACTCAAACAAGGTTTAATGACGATAAAACAGAAAGCAAAAACCCACGATGGGGCAAAAACAAGACAGGATAAACTGATACTACTTCAAACACGACTTACAACAGGAACTCACAACTCGAACGATAAACATGGAACTCAAGACAGGTATCACAGGTTTCACAAGGCTTTGACAAGGTTAGACAGTCAACATTGATTAGACAATGAACCAACAAAAGACAGCGATAACACGGGGATTACATAGGGAACACTAATGACCAAGACAGGTGATACTAATTATACAATGATGACAAGACAGGGATAACAAGGGGGGCGGAGACTGGAAACGAGACAACACAAGCACATGACCAAAACACAAGGCCATGTGCTTGCACACAGAACATGGGTCTGTCATGATCCTGCCGCAATACTAGAAAATGACGGACATGATGGCAGAATCATGACACTTTCTATGAAACCTGTAAACTGCATTCACCAGTTTTCACTCTATAGCGGTTGACCAGAGCACTGAAATTAGTTCTCACTTAAACTACAATCAAATGGATTTCCCCACACATTTCGCGTCAGTCCTCTGCGTGGCATTTTATTCTTTTCTGCGCGGCCGCCGCTTCAGAAGTGCGCGGCCGAGGCATCAGAAGTGCGCGGCCGCGCACGCGCGCAGCTTAGAGGAAACATTGCTTGTGGGTATATAAGCAAGAACGCTGGCAGAATCCAGACATGTTTCTTTGGAGCCAAGAGATCTTCTTCACTCCTGCAAGCCTGATTTCTCTGACTGTCATCGAGTGTCTTCGAGACGAGCAGCTCTCCAGTCTGTGTTGGTGCAAAGGCAATTTTCCAGCGAGATTCACATTCCTGCCTGCTGATCTGTGCAATGGTCTGCATCCAGCGTGTGTGTTTCTCCCTGGCCGCTTCAGCGCGGGCTGCTGAGCGTCCTCTCACAAAAGAGCTTGCATGGGCACGTCTTTTTCAAGATGTCTCGCCCGTGTGTTTCTGGGTGCAGTCGTGCCATTTCTCCCTCTGATGGGCATGATAGCTGTCTTGGGTGTTTGGGCTTAGAACACGCTAAGGCAGCTTTCATGGATGAATCATGTTCTCACTGTGGGAACATGACCATCGCTGTGCTGAGATCAAGACTCCATGACCTTACGAAAGGTAGAGTCCCCTCTGCCACATCCCGATCTACCCCCTCCTCGAGAGCTGGTACTTCGGGGATGAAGATTCAGCTGTGCTGCCGCCCTCTGGGGTCCCAGCATTGTCCGAGTCCGACCCAGAACTGACAGCTATACTCTCCCGGGCCGCCGCAAGCATCGGGTTAGCGTGGAACCCTCCACCCTGCCCTGAGTGCTCGCGGTTGGATGATTGGTTCTTGGGGGCTCCACGCGCTGACTCTCGTCAGCACAGCCCCCCAGTTCCATTCTTCCCGGAGGTGCATAAGGAGGTCAAGAGATCCTGGAAGGCCCCGTTGTCTTCCCGCGATCGTTCGGTGGCCTCCTCCGCCTTCTCTTCCCTTGATAAGGCCGCGGTGAGTGGGTACACTGGGGTTCCCCCTGCTGAGCGCTCTGTAGCGATGCAGTTGTGTCCGCAGAGTGCTTCGACATGGCGTGGTGACCCAAAGCACCCCTCCAAAGCCTGTAGGTTCTCGTCTACCTTGGTGGCGAAATCCTACAGAGGTGCCTTGCTGCATGCCATGGCCATCTTCCAGGTCTACCAGGCCAGGATGCTCAAGGACATGCACGAGGGTAGAGCTGACCAAGGGCTCTTTGATGAGCTGCGTGCCGCCACCAACTTCGCTCTCTGAGCGACGAAGGTGACCGCACGCTCCCTTGGTCAGGTGATGTCCACAGCTGTGGTCCAGGAACGACATCTGTGGCTTAACCTGGCCGATATGCGAGATGCTGAGCGGACTCGTCTGCTCAACACTCCCATATCCCAGGCAGGCCTATTCGGCGGCGCAGTCGAGGACTTCGCCCAAAAGATCTCGGCTGCCCAGAAACAGACTGAGGCGATTAAGCATATACTGCCCCGGCGGCCAGCTGCTGCCTCCACCCAGCCGCTGGCTCAGTCCACTCAGTCTGTTCGCCGCAGAGGACGCCCTCCTGCGGCTCCCACCCCTCCCGCTCGGCCCTAGCAGCAGCCTTCACCCAGGCCGCGCCGTGGAGGTGGTCGCAGGAAGGAGTCCCAGTCCGCTCAAGCCCCGCCGCTGCGAAACGCCAGGCCAAGCGGCGCTCCTGATGCGGACAGCTCAGAGATGGGCTACAGTTTTGTCGAGGAGGGCCGGGGGAGAATCTTTTGTTCTCCCGCCGGCCAGCGGCACCCCAATGTGGTTAGTGACAGAAATGACTCACTCATCTCTGAGCCCCCAGAGCGTGCGGACGACAGTGCGTGCCGCTTACGAGCCTCACCACTCTCGCTCCCCCTCACACAGAGTTCTCGGACAACAGTGTGCGCCGCTTACGAGCCTCGCACTCGCGTCCCTCTCTATCGCCAGACCCCTGTCAGACGAGACCCCAGTGGAACGCACACCCTTCCCTGGTCTCCTCTGTCAGGACGCGGTCTATGACTGTGCTCCCACACAGGGACGCTATGCCTCCCCAGTCCGAGCCAGTCATACCGACTCGCTGTCTCATCCCCCAACTCTGGAATATCTGTCAGCGAAGCACTTTGTGTCAACTCCCTGTCTGCAGTGGCTCAGGGGCAGTCTCTGCGGTGCAGTGGCACCAGAGATAAGGCCCAAGAGGATAAAGAGGGACGCAAGGCTTTTTTAGACATCCTTGTTCCCCCAGGAACCTGACGATCAGGACGTGCTTCCCATGCTTCTGCATCATGATGTGCGTCAAGAAAACAGAGGCACATCACTTTAAGGGTGGAGGAAAACAGCCTACTCCAACCCATCTAGCAGGAAAGAGAGCACTGAAATGACCGAACGCTCTCAGGATCTCCTCAAGGAGAGAAGACTCACTCAACAAATAGGTTCCACTTCTATTTAGCGTAAGCACAACTTCCTCTTTTTTCAGGGAGTGCTCGCAAAAGTGATGGTAACTACCATATATTCCTGCGGTAGCCACCTGAACCTCCGCGTCAGGTTAGGACCGGCCTGGAATCTCTCCAGGGGTTGAATGCGGGTGCCATCATGCCCCGTCCATGAAATGTATTCAAGGGAAGTCAGGAAGGCTGTCAAGGGGAACTAGGTCTGGTTGGTATCAAGACCTGCTCAACTCCTGACTTAGCACAGTAGTTGCAAGCGACATTCGCGCACAAGACAGGAGCACTGCTCAACACTACATGTGAAGATCACTGTGCTTCAGGAGCATCTCTGCTCAGTGTGATGAATCTTGAAGGTGATAGGCTTCTAAGCGAAACCCCCATATCGTCGTCATTTCGACGTAGGGTCTCCGTTCCCTACTCAGGGAACGAGGGTTACATACGTAACCGAGACGTTTTCCATGGTTAACCGGTTAACCTTTGTGTTCATAATCATTTAACTATAAATAATTAAAAATTTAAATAAGTGTACATTATTGTATGTATTTTTTTATGTATTGTATTTATTTTTAATATATTTAACTCTCCTGTCCAAGGGAGACACTGATCATGTGCGTTTAGCTCCATCACCCTACCATTATAATGAAATGAATGCATTAAAGAATAGGCTTCTTTCTTTCTTGTTTATTTAATTCTGACATAATATTCGACCACATCTGTTTCTTGTGACAATGCCCTCTGTAAATTTAGGTATCAGCAACAGCTAGGTAACTATGGGATTAATATCCTGCCATGATTCAAAACTGAAAATAAAGTTCTGAAAGGTTGAAACTAAGTGTTCGAAAACTCAAAATCTTACAAAAAAAAGTTTTGCAAGATCGAAAAATAAGATTTGCAAGCTTGCAAAATGTAAAAAAAATTAAAAATATCTCTGCAAACATTATGTTGTTTTTGAGATTTCCTTCTTCAGAACTGCAACATTTTTTTTACGATGTTGCGCAAACAATTTTTCAGAGTTTCACATTTGTCAGTGTTCTCCCACTGTATTAGTTTGTTTTCCAGGTTTGAAACCTTGTAAATGGTGATCTGAAAACTGGTGTGCGAATGTGTGAAAAAAAGTTTTGAAACTCTGAAAACAGACTTTTGCAGGCTTGCAAAGGGGTAAAAAAAATTAAATCTCTGCAAACATAATTTTGTTTTTGAGTTTTCCTTCTTCAGAAGTGCAACACTCTTTTTTACGGTGTTGTGCAATCATTTTTTCAGAGTTTTGAATTTGTCACTGTTCTCCCAGTGTATAGTTTGTTTTCCAGATTTGAAACCTTGTAAATGGTGATCTGAAAACTGGTGTGCGAATAGGTGAAAAAAAGTTTTGAAACTCTGAAAACTGAGGTTCGAAAGGGCGAAACTTATTACATTACATTACATGTGCACTCCTATTGCAGACTATTTTTTCAGAGCTGAGTTTACAACACCCAGTTTGCGGAGATACGCCCACACAGTTGCGAGCTTGCGACTCACGTGATTTGTGGCAGCTTTGTCACGCAGTTCTGCTCTGAAACTCTGAAACTCAGACTGAGCGAAAATGAAGCTTCGCAACCTCGCAACTTAAAAAAAAGCCTGGAGGGAGGGCCTTCTGTTCTTGGCCAATGCTTTGCTGTCTGCTGACGTACAGTCCAATCACAAGTCGTATTTACTGGAAAGGTGGGATTGACCGACTGCTCCGCCAATGACGAAAGCGTATGGGATGAATAGGCTATAATATATTCATGCATTCTAGAAACGGAGCAATGAATGCACGCGTTTCACCTGATCAAAAATTGCACATCTTGTTGCATGCACAAGTTCTGAGCTACATTAATACAAAATCGAGGTTTTGTATTAACAACTATATGGCTCTAGTTGTACAAAATGCTGCACATTCATGTGATTCTGGATTTTGCGCACACATTGAATTGTATTAGTTTAAATGTAGTGACGCACATTTATGAATTTGTCAAATAGATGTGTAGTTGTGCCCAAATCAATAATTAGCACCAGGCCTATTCATTTGTAGTTGTTTGTGTGTGGGTTGTGAAATGCTTAAAACCCGCGAAAAGAAAGTCTCAAAATCCAAATGAATCAAATGAGATCGACTCAGAAAAGACGTCAATGAATGCACGCGTGTCACCTGATCCACACATGCACGTCGTCTTCTTTGTTGGATGCGCAAATTATGAAACACTAATACAAAAGAAAACATTTGTATTCACAAAAATGTCTCTATTTGTACACATTGCAAATCTTGTGTGATGTCCTACTCCTAAACTGCCGAGATAATCACACAAGCGTGCTAGACGTCCACTAATGACACGTCCGATACGCAAACGAATGCCTCATTTTAACTCTTCACTTTAATGAATAGTTGAAACAACTGACCTGTCCAACACTGAACTCACGAGACCTCTGAATCGGTGTATAAAAAATCGGTAACACTTATAGATTAGTTAACATTTACTATCAACAAACTGCACTTCATTGTTAATATTAATGTAAATATTTAGAGAGTCTGTATAGGCCCACTATATGTGTTGTAGCCATTAAATAAGCGCATTTAGTTTCATTTTTGTTAAAATATTATAATTTTATTTTTTTCACATCTATGCTGATTATGAAAATTGAACAGCATGTGTAAGATGGATGCGCAATATATCGGAAGAAATGATGGGTCAGACATAATTTTGACCACTAAATTAAGTTTTGTTTTGTAGAAAGTCTTTCTTTAAAGTGAATTTCGTTTTGTATAAATTGTATCTTAATTTTAATCATTTTTTCATCAACCAATTGGATATATAATAAATAAGAAGCAAAAAGCTGACAATGTGATCATGGATGGAGGCACGGGCGCGATTGCATTGCATATGAGCTGGAGCATCTCATTATAAATTTTGCTCATTTAAATAATAGTGTGTGTGTGTGTGTGTGTGTGTGTGTGTGTGTATGTATATAGACTATATATATATATATATATATATATATATATATATATATATATATATATAATTGCGCAGCTCCCCCTGTCAATGATCTAGCACCCCCTCAGCACTTGCGTTAAAAATGATCTGGCGCCGCCCCTGAAAAGGCCTGTTGAAAGGCCTTTGGTTGTGGATAATAAAACATTTCTGCAACATTAATCAAGTTCATTGATAATTGTGCTTGCACGTGTTAATCATTTTGATACTATATTTTGATACAGCACTTTGGCCAACAGCTGTTTTTTTTAAATGTGCTCTATAAATAAATATGACTGACTATATTCATCCCATACGCTTTCGTCATTGGCGGAGCAGTCGGTCAATCCCACCTTTCCAGTAAATACGACTTGTGATTGGACTGTACGTCAGCAGACAGCAAAGCATTGGCCAAGAGCAGAAGGCCCTCCCTCCAGGCTTTTTTTTAAGTTGCGAGGTTGCGAAGCTTCATTTTCGCTCAGTCTGAGTTTCAGAGTTTCAGAGCAGAACTGCGTGACAAAGCTGCCACAAATCACGTGAGTCGCAAGCTCGCAACTGTGTGGGCGTATCTCGCAAACTGGGTGTTGTAAACTCAGCTCTGAAAAAATAGTCTGCAATAGGAGTGCACATGTAATGTAATGTAATAAGTTTCGCCCTTTCGAACCTCAGTTTTCAGAGTTTCAAAACTTTTTTTCACCTATTCGCACACCAGTTTTCAGATCACCATTTACAAGGTTTCAAATCTGGAAAACAAACTATACACTGGGAGAACAGTGACAAATTCGAAACTCTGAAAAAATGATTGCACAACACCGTAAAAAAGAGTGTTGCACTTCTGAAGAAGGAAAACTCAAAAACAAAATTATGTTTGCAGAGATTTAATTTTTTTTACCCCTTTGCAAGCCTGCAAAAGTCTGTTTTCAGAGTTTCAAAACTTTTTTTCACACATTCGCACACCAGTTTTCAGATCACCATTTACAAGGTTTCAAACCTGGAAAACAAACTAATACAGTGGGAGAACACTGACAAATGTGAAACTCTGAAAAATTGTTTGCGCAACATCGTAAAAAAAATGTTGCAGTTCTGAAGAAGGAAATCTCAAAAACAACATAATGTTTGCAGAGATATTTTTAATTTTTTTACATTTTGCAAGCTTGCAAATCTTATTTTTCGATCTTGCAAAACTTTTTTTTGTAAGATTTTGAGTTTTCGAACACTTAGTTTCAACCTTTCAGAACTTTATTTTCAGTTTTGAATCATGGCAGGATATTAATCCCATAGGGTAACAACATTGATAGCTACTCATCAAGTCAAGGTAATGTCATCGCTAATTTGGAATGTCATGCTAAAAGTGTGTTGTTTTAATAAGGTGTAAACAACAAAAACGCAAATCTCTGAGGATGATGACGTCGTGCACATGCATATTACGTGTTCAGTCTATAGTGTTGCATCTCCATCGCTATTGGCCTGGCAGCAGAATACAGGGTGTTTAGTCGTTTTAGAGGATCCGTGTGAATGGGAATCGTTTTGACAATGGTGTCGTCTGTACATGGAAAACTGACGTCTACACAACTCACACTGAATAGACAGATTTGAAGGGTTTATTTCCTCAAAAAGATTTAGATGTTTATTGTCAAATTATAAATTCCTAAAATAACATAAGAACTGATGACTTTTTATTAAAATGTTTTTACTTTTGAAACTATTATTTAAAAGTTAAATCATCTTTTTTTTTTTACAATAGTTTAGGCTCTCTCTGATGGTTCCCCTCTGGTTGTATCATATTTGTTCTATTGTTTGTAATTAGCATCTTATTATAATTGTTCTTAGTTTTAACAATAATAACGTACAATAACAAAAGTAATCATGCATTTTCAGTTTTTAAATATATTTATGACACAGTTATGTTCAGTTTTTAGTTGTTTTCATTAGTCACACGTCTTCCTTTGTTTGAGTTTCAATGGACACTATCTTAATCACAGATGTTTGTCATGTAGTTCATCACCATGTGTATTTAAGTTCTACACCTTCACTCAGTGTTTGTCCGGTGTGGTTTATGTTAGTATCCGTGTAAGTTGTGTTTGTTCTAAGCCTTCTATGGATTACCTTTTGGATTTTTGTTAAACTCTGTGTTTTGAATCATCTTCTTCTGTTTCTTCATCGTCTACCTGCACCTTTCTGACAATTTAAATATAATTTAAATTTATTTTACACAGTTAAAGCATTAGTGTATCGAATAACGAACAACACGTTATCTAACGAGATATCACATATCGCTTTTTTCTTCAAATTTGTGCAGCCCTATTATTAATATTGATTATTTAAAATATTTTAATTCTAAAACATAAACAATCCTCAATAATCCCTAAAAATGTGTTCTGCTCAGTATGCTGTAATGGTCCGTTTCAGCAGGCACAGACACACGTTCACGCTATTACCCCAGGAGTATTGCTAAACCAGAGTTGCATCTGTCATTTTATCCTCAGCATCACAATAAGCAAAGCTGTGTTGTTTTGCTTTATAAACTGGAAGCCAGATGTTATCTCTTTAGTAAATGCATTTTAAGGTAGGACCAGGAAATTAGCTTTTCCAGCTCTATTGATGCAATTTGGCAGTCCGAAATTGTTAGCAATGCAATTCAGAAGCAATTTGCAAGAGGACTTATTAGCTCAATGAAGCTGAATAGGCCATCATGTAGGAGAGAAAGACAACAACGTTTATGTTTGCTTTCAAATAAACCAAATTAAAGCAGAAAGATTGCGAGCAAGATGTTAACTGCTTATCTGTGAGGATAAATGGTAAGACCTCAGGGTGGGAACTTAAAATCGTACTCGGGGAAAGACAGAAAAGAAACGTGTGTGTGGGTTTACTCTATTATCGAGCACCTAATGACGACCAGTAGCCCTAATCAGCGCTTCTATGTCTCTGCATAACTCTCAGCAAGAGTAGATTAATCAAACCGTGTCAACATGCGTGTTGGCGAGACAGCTTTACCCCCACGCTCCTCTGTCTATATGAAAGCAATAGCTAACTCAAAGACAAAGTCCTTAAAGCCATGTTGATGCTGTGTAGACTGCATCAAGTTCTGCTGTCGGATTGAAAGAGCACCGACAGCAGTACCGCCTCCAAATTAAGTGCTATGTAAACAACACTTCTAATAAACTCAGCAACAAATATACTCAATTTGTTTACCTCACTATAAGAACAAATAGCTTAGAAAAAATAACTTCCCACAAAGAGGAAACAAAGGTGTTTTTTTTTTTTTATCGACATGCTTAGTATCAAAAAGCACCAGGCTACAAAACACTAGAAAGGATTCGCTTTGACTTTTTGTTTGATTGTGTTTCGCTTAGAACTTCCTCCTGGTTTGTATTACTTAAATCTGTTTTTTCAATGGTAAAACACTATTACCTACAACTTTAGACATTCGTGGGTAGATTTTTTTTTAGAAAAGTGTGAAAAGTTGCGCTACTTCAAGGGACTACATCAAGCAAGGCATGTTTGGGCTTCTTTTTACCATATTTGATGTGTCTACTTAATTAATCCAAAATTTCATCTGTTCATGCTGCAATTGTCTCGCATCAGAAGACTTGGATTAAACTGCTTGATTAATGTGAATTTTTTTATGAACTTTTTGAAGCATCAAAGTTTTGGTTGCGTGGACTTTCGATAGAGGGACAGAATTCTCTCACTAAAAATATCCTCATTTGTGTTTTGAAGATGACGGATTTAGAACAACATGAGGGTTAGTAAATGATGACAGAATTTTCAGCTAACTAGTTAACATCATCCCAAATTGGGAAAGTGAGCGGTAATTTAAAGTTAATTTTAAAGGGATGTTTGTGTATAGTGATGCTGGTGATCCAGAGCTGCCTGTGCCTCTGGAATATCCCAGCCATCTATCAGCAAGGTCGTGTACAATGTTTTATGAGCCAATATTTGCAGAGTTGTGATACGCATCAAATTCCCCACCAAACCAGACAGGACATTCAAGCAGCAAAGCATGCTTTTCACAATGTTATCAGTTTCCTAAATGTTTTGATTGTTGGAGATCTTGAGGATCTTGAGGGTGACAAGACAAGTGTATTATATAACCTGTCTGGGCTCTTGTCTGAGCACACTGCCCTGTATTAGTAAAGGCTTCTCTGTTGTGTTTTGATACAGGACTGTAAATTGGCAGCAGTTCTTTTAATATTCTGTCCTGCAAGACCATGGCAGGATTTTTGGAGAACTAATAGGTAGCCTATTTCACATTCTCCCATTAGCAGTGCTAATATATGTCTCTCATGCCCTGCAAGTGTTATTTCCCTCTCAGACTGCAGTGTTCTCTTTCCTTTCAGTTCCAGTTTAGAGAGGCGGGCTTTGTGTGTCTGCCCTTGTTAATGCTAGGGGACGCCATCCGCACAGATCTTAATGGCTTGATGGCGTTATTGACTTACACACATACAGACACACATATTAACAAACCCACACACCTCTACTGGCCGGGGGCTGGTTGGCATCCCCGCCATTGACGGAAATTTCCGTCTTTCCGTGTTTTCACTGTTATACAGTAGGGGGCGCTATGACACATCTTCTGAAAGAGTACTGAATCTCCTGATCAAAATAGATGGAAGAAGAAGTAGAAACAAGCGATAGCATATGTAAGCAGATGCATATCTAAAATAACACGACCATCACATGCAGCATATAAATCAAAACTTCCTAAATTACAGAATCAAATGTCGATCGGGGACGAGCTATAGGACTGTGAAGCTTTGGTGTAGATGGACTCAATCTACTCCATAGTGAATATATATTGAAAAAATCTAGTCAGCCAACAGCCCTACAACTGTACAATATATAATTTAACAAAATAATATGCCAATGACTTAATGAAAATGTAAATATTTTGAAAGATTATTAAGTATTGGGTTTAGCTTATATCATCAGCACAGTATAAAAAAACAATAGAAGTCAATGGAACCATTATGAAAAGCAAGTGTGTTAGTTTAATTGAGAGGGCGAGAAAGAGTTACTGTATCTATCTGACAAGTGCCAGTCACTTTTATAAATTGAACAGTAAGGTTTGGGAAATGTGTGAGTGTGTAGCCTATATAAAGCTGTATCCCAGCAAGCACATTTACGTTTTGGCAACGTCTGTGGCACGTTGCATTTCTGCTATGGCAACGTCGCTGTCTACGTGTTAGCAACATTTTAACAACGTAGAATTGTAACGCGACAGGGCTGTCGGTAAATTAGCCTAATTATAATCAACACCTGCAAGTCTACACTTTGAAGAGTAAAAATGACAGAAGGTTACGTTAATTTAACTTTATTACATGGTAATCAAATTGCACTTCCAAAAGTCATACATTTGTGAATAAAGAAAAAAAAAAACGAAATAAACGAATATACAAATTTCTTTTAAGTATAATAAATAAAACATAAAAACTTAAAGATCTGAACAAAACCCGGTTCTGCACATGGCAAACAGGGGAGTGTAATCGAAAGCCGGGCGATAAAGGTCAGTAAACAGTCCAGAAAACATCCACAAATCCAGAGGAGCAAAGAAACGAATGAGACTAAATAGCAGACAAATCAAATGAAAAACTAAACAGTGCGAGCGAGGCTACATTAGTCACATTAGAAAATGAAGTTGTAGGTTGTGTTTGAATAATTACGTATCTTATTTAGCTGAGGTAAATTAAACGCAATACTCACGTATCCTTGCTCGATGAAGAATGAGACAACACAGTGAGCCCAACGGGCGGTTGAAATTTAGGGCAGTGACGAGTAGGCTACATGTCGTCCAGTGGTTGTCCAGACACCATAGGCACAACCTTAAGCAATGGCCCTGAATGGTGGTTTAATGTCAACATTGTGACAACGCTGTAACAACCTTCACCACACAACGTAGTTATAGCAACTTTTTGGCCATGTTGTTAAAACGTTGTTAGAAGGTTGGTTACGTTGTGCCAACGTTCTGTGTTTGCTGGGATGTGAGTTTGTTTGTCTCACCCAGGGTGGATAAATAATTGTTTAACACTTAATCCAGAAATTCACTCTAAGCACCAAGCTGTCAATTTAATCCAGGGCCGCCTGCATGGAAAAACATACATATGCATATACACACACATAAAGACTAATACAAACCCTCAAAGCATGAGTAAATATGCAAGTACGCACACAAATATCTTCAGAAGGCCCGGATAAGACGTGGAAGGCATTTGCATTTGTGTCACTGCTTGTGTCTTTTCTCTGGCTCACTCTTGCATTCTCTCCCAGTATCTTGACTCACATTCCGAGCTTTTTCCAGTGACAGTACTGTAGGTCAGTTTTGAGGCAGCTGGGAAATGCAATATAGACATGAAGCCGAGTGTATTAGAAAGTTACAGAAGCTCATTTCCGTCAGAGCTTTGTGTGAATGTTTGAGATGAAATGCTCCAAGAACTTATTAAGATTAGGTGAATGTGTTAGTGAAGGTGTGTGTGTGTGTGTGTGTGTGTGTGTGTGTGTGTGTGTGTGTGTGTGTGTGTGTGTGTGTGTGTGTGTGTGCTTGCAGGTTTTTTTTTCTTTTTGATTTTCTCTGAATAAGGATATATTGGATTATTCCAGTGTTTGCACAAAGAGGTTATTTGGAGATGATGTTTAATAACTTTATTAAGATCTTCATGCAAATATGAGGATAAATCATAATTTATTATATATAAAAAGAGTGTTATTATCAATCATTTATGTTCTTTTATTCAGCCTCTCCTCACATCTAAAAAAACAGGGAAATAAATAAATTATGAAGCCACAAATCAATTTAGGGAGATAGATAGATAGATAGATAGATAGATAGATAGATAGATAGATAGATAGATAGATAGATAGATAGATAGATAGATAGATAGATAGATAGATAGATAGATAGATAGATAGATACAGTGGTGGACAGTAACAAAGTAAATGTAATTCGTTACTGTACTTAAGTAGCTTTTTTGCGTATCTGTACTTTACTCAAGTATTTAAATTTTGGGAGACTTTTACTTTAACTCCACTACATTTCAAAGTCAAATATCTTACTTTTTACTCTACTACATTTTCAAAATCACTCGTTCCTTTTTATTTATGAGTGGATAAAAACGTAACTGGTCAAACGAGCCACCAATCACAGTACAGCGCGCACGCTTTGTTTTGAACTTGCCTTGGCGATATCTACTAAGCGCGAACCAGGGGTGCGTTTCCCGAAAGCATCGTTAGCCAACTATGGTCGCAAGTTCCGTCGTTACCAATAGAGTTCAATGGGATTTGCGACCAACTTGCGACCATAGTTGGCTAACGATGCTTTCGGGAAACGCAACCCTGAGCCGTTAAATATGAGAGTTGCGAACATAGATGGTTGTGACAGTGATCTCGCCGTTACGTTATTCGTGTAGCTCTCAATAGTTCCAAACAAATCGCGTTGACAATGATTTTAAGCGGGACAGAGAGCAGCAGCTATTATTGCAGCAATTATCGGTAAGTATTAACGCATAATGTACATTGCTTACGTTGCCACTAAAATGAATTGCATATAATGGCTTTTTTTTCTGGGGAGTCGCCTAGCAGAAACACTGCATTAATACGTTTTTGTGTTTAATTTTGGAGGGAAATTGGCTGCTCCCATAACATAGAATATAGAATATATATATTAGGGACGGACATCGCAAATTAGCCTTGGCTATAAATGTTGTAGTGCGGTGCATGTTGATTGTTCCCACTTGTCCCTATCAAATAAATAAATAAATAAAAATAAATATAATGTGTGTGCGCGTGTGTGACGTGTGTGTGTGTGGCTATGTATATATATATATATATATGTGTGTGTATATATTTAATGGGGTTGTGCAGGTTTATGTGACTGTATCATAACATTAAGATGTTAATAATTATGATCATAGGCGCTGGAGAAAAATATATACAGTAAATACTGTAAATGTTTTATACCTTATGGGAACAGTCCCCTTCCCTCCAAAATTAAACACACACAAAATTAATTCAATTTAAATATATATATATATATATATACAGTATATATATATATATATATATATATATATATATATATATATATACAGTATATATATATATATCAGACTAATTAATGTCATTTCATTAATAGATTGGTGTGCCAAGAGTGACATAGTCTTCACTTAGACTGAGTTAAGCAAGAGTCTTGTGACAAATTATAATAGGACATTACAGCCATAAAAAATAAAAGTACTTGGATACTTAAGTACATTTGAAGGCAAATACTTTTGTACTTTTACTCAAGTGAATGTTTAAAGGCAGCACTTCTACTTTTACTTGAGTAATATTTTACATTGAGTATCTTTACTTTTACTCAAGTACATGGTATGTGTACTTCGTCCACCACTAGATAGATAGATAGATAGATAGATAGATAGATAGATAGATAGATAGATAGATAGATAGATAGATAGATAGATAGATAGATAGATTTTATTTAGATATACCTTTTATTTAAACCTTTGAAAATGCAGATCCTGTTGTAAATAAGTGTAAAAAATCACTTAAAACTGCTGTTCCATTATTACTCCTTAACAGATTTTAACATTTTGCATTTCATAACTGTTTTAATCGATTGAGTTTAACTGTAAAAAAACAAAACATTAAATAGCCAACCAATTAAGCTTTATCTTTAATCAAGACTTATTTAAACTGACTTTCAAAAATAACCACTTTGTGAAATATTAACTGGAGTATAAAGTATGAAAACTAGCCCTGGTCATTCCTAATCCAAATAAGACATCATTGTTTGCACTGCAGCACATTATATTCAAGTGTTCACCTCTTGCATTGTGCCTGTTTATATCGATGTCATGTATTAAAAATCGAGATGAAGCTCATCGTGTGTTTTTGAACTGACATACTCGCTATGTCAGAGCACTGTAGGTTGCTTATACGTTCCCTGTTTATTTGTTGGCAAAGCTCTGATGCAGTTTTCTGATGAAATTTGATGAAAACCCTTGTTGCAATTTTAAATGAGCTCCTCATTCCAGAGCACTTGAAAGTTTGCCTTATTTTCATGCTGTGAATAGGTGATCGTTTGGGAATACGTGAACGTTTTGCAGCTAACTGGGTAGCAGCTCTTGTTTGTTCTTAGCAGTAAGTGTGAATGTGTACGTTCCTCCAGCTGTGATTTCTGGTGAGAATGCCGGCGCAGCGTCGCGGATAGATGAAAGCGCCCGGTGTGCGTATCCTTTGGCCTGCATTGTTCGTAAAAGTAGATTTGGGTTTGATGCGCCAGTGTGAAGCCTCGAGCTAATTTCTGTTAGGGGAGAAGAGCACAAAGCGTCGAGCTCGGTTGTCAACGCAATATTCCCTTCAGCTATAATCATATTTTCAGTTGTTCCTTCTCTCTCTCCATTACACTTTCAAATATGTGCCCTGTCTTCACAAACACCTTCCCTTGTCCATCTGACTTAGAATTCTCTCTGAAAACATGACTGCTGGCCCTGTCTTTCATCTGGTTTCTATCCTACAGACTTTCCTTTTGTTGGTGCTGAGTTTTGCCCTAGAATGTAAATGCTTCTATTAAAAGAGCAAGAACATTTTGTAAAAATGCAAAAAATGATTTTTCGAAGTTTTAAATAAAACAAAGATTATCTGAGTCTTTCTGCTTCAGAATTTGATGTATACTTCAGTGGGTAGCCTAAATGTGATTTCTTTGTAATTGGTGGTATGATTGACTAGCAAATTCTGAGTGAAAATCATTTCTACACAATTTTTGCTACAGATGTACATTTTAGGCATTTTGTATGACTGCTTATAAAAAAAAAACGCAAAAATGGTCAAGTCTTGGTGAAGTTGTTTAAGGTTTCACACTTGTAGTTCGGTTCTCTAGTTCTTTTGGTCCGAGCCAAAAACTAAATTAATACATTTAGTCCTGGTTTGCTTGCCATTCACACTGTCATTTTTTAAACAAACAAACAAACACAAAAATACGTATTTATGACGTATATTTAGTATCTGAACTTACTGAACATATAGAACAATGTTGTGTGCTAAATGCGCTCGTTGTATCTGTGTACATAAACTCATGAAGAGCTTATAAAATGTGTAAAGGAGTCAAAACCATTGCACATAAACAGCCCGTTCTCATCCCAAGGCGTCATCTAACTGACGCTTTTGACCATGCGTCAACATGCTGACGCACATGGTACCCCTTAAGCGTCAATATGAGACGCGCCTCCTAGAGGTCTAACCCTAACCCTACCCCAGACCTAAACCTACCCATAACCGAAGCGTCATCCAACTGACGCTTAAATGGTACCATGTGCGTCGGCATGTTGACGCATGGTCAAAAATGTCAGTTATGGCGCTTTTCCATTACCAGCTCGACTCGACTCGACTCGCCTTGGCTCGCCTCGGCTCGCTTTTCGCTCCGTTTTCCATTGCAGAAAGAACCGCCACAAATAGTACCCGGTCGTCATAGCGACGCATTTCGTTCCTCGTTGCCCCATCAAGCTCTCGCTGGATCCTCTCTTCGGCAAACTAACAAAGGAATGTCTGCACCTCCTCGTTCGACCACGGTGTATTCTTCCGAGTTGCCATAATAATAGTAGTAAGTTTAGTAACTATCTCTGGCCAAACTATTTAAAAATGGCGGGGTTATTCTGATATTCTGAGATGCAATGATGACGCAGATTCTCTGTGACCAATCAGCAGTCGGCATTGTTTTCACGTCACATTTTAGTATCGGCTTAGCTCGCCTCAGCTCGCTTAGAACCTCGCCGGAGGTGGAACGAAAAAAAGTACCCGAAAGCAGGTACAGGTACAACTTTTACACAGTGGAAAACCAAACAAAGGCGAGTCGAGTCGAGTCGAGTCAAGCCGAGCCGAGGCGAGCTGGTACTGTGTAGTGGAAAAGCGCCATTAGATGACGCCTTGGGATGAGAATGTGTTGACATAAACCAAGATCTGCTGCAAGGAGACACAGTTCTGATGTCTGTACCGAACTATAACGGCAACATAACTCCTTTAATGAAAAGTACCAAGTATGATTGAGAGTTCTATCCTTTAGGTTGCATCTTGTGACATCACACCCTGTTTTTGAATCGTTTAGATGTCTTTGGTCCATGTTGCATTCATATTTCAGTTGAACCGCACCAGAGTTTGTTTGGAAATGGTCGGAGACCCCCTGAAAATGTGGGTCTCGGCCCACTTGTTTGGTGCACACCAGGGTTTAGATGGGAGCGTTCACACATATTCAATTGAACCAAATATTTTAATCAAACCAAACCTGCCAAGTGTGGACAACCCCTAATTGAGCTATTGAGCTTATGTGAGCCATGTAAGTTCGAGTCCAGCTCCTTTCTCTCCATCATTTCCTGTCCTGTCTTTACTATACTGTTAATAAGAGTAGAAAAGGACAAAAATAAAATGTCATTTGACAAATCATAACAGCAATAGCAGTGTTCTGCCATCTGATGTGATGTACTCCATTTAAAACACTCTTAAAAAGCATTTTAAGCATTAAGCTTTTTTTAAATAATTGCAATTGTATGCCTTTATATTAATTAGGAGACATTGGGGCTGTCATTTGATTAAAGGCACACTGTGGAACTTTTCAACCTTTATAATATATTACCAAAACCCATTGAGATGGTACATCGACTTACAATAGGTTGAATGACACGTCTGCCGAAGCCTGAAGGTGTCTGTATCGCTTTTACTAGCACTATGTAACTTCGGGTTTCGGGTAGGAACCCGAGCACAAAAAGAACTACAAAATTCGACCGCTTTACGGCATACGTCACTTCCCCCACCACCCCAACTTCCTCAAATTCTAACGTGAGAGCTCAACCTGAGCTCAACTCGCGTTTGATTGCCGGCGTCTGTATGTTGTCGTCATGGCTGAATCAACAGCTACTCGGAAGAAAGCAAAGATTTTGTCAGAGGAGACCAAAAAAAGAAAAAGGGAGAGTTTAAAATAAACATCGGCATAAAAGTGTATATAATGTAATATTTACTGCGAATTCGTGTAACAAAACTGATATAAGTCACAACATACTGCCGTATACAAATGTAAATGTTTTTTTTTTTTTTTCAGCTCATATGTTTGTATTTGTGTAAAAGGAAAAACAAACTGAAGACTACAAATAACGGAAATATGTAGTGAGTTATATCAGTTTTGTTACACGATTTCCCGACTACTCGATTTCATCTCCAACCTATTGCAAAGAGATCCTGAAGACGTTAATTGTTTGCTTCAGGTGTGTTTGATTATGGTTGGAGATGAACTGTGCAGGACAGACGATCGGCAGGAGCAGGATTGGGCAACCCTTGTCAATGCGACTTACCTGATCAGACATTGTTTTCTGCGTATGCTACTTTTATTCAATTTGTTTTCTGTATAGGATTTATATTATTAATCTTATATTTATATTAATATTTTGGTCAGTAGTGAATCGATTAACTTTCTCCAACATACAAATCAAATGCCGTCTGCACACACATACAGACACGGGAGGTTGACCGGTTGACTGTTTGTTGACTTTTGCGACAATGCTGCGGCGCTTGTGGCCTCTAGGGGCACTAGACGTGAAAATTACAGGTCGAGCGCACCCTAGTGGCCAAAAGTTCCACAGTGTGCCTTTAAGTCCCTCTGTAATCAATTTTTAATATAATAATTGTTTTTTCCTGTTATCTCTGTAAAGCTGTTTTGAAACGATCTGTATTGTAAAAAGTGCTATATAAATAAAGGTGACTTAACTTAAAAATTCATCTCTGATCACCAAAATGACATATTTAAAAGTTTTTTTTCCTTGATAAACAATTTCTTCATGCCTTAAAATAGCTTGAATAGCTCTACACCCATACCTCATTGTATGAATATGCAAATAAGTCCCGCCTCCACTCCAGCTCAGAGATCTACTCATTGACGATCACACGCTGACGTGATTGGTTACAAGTCAGTTTGTGACGTCCGAAACACCAGCGATTTCAAACCGCAAAACTTTGAGTCTTTTTCTCACTGCAGTTTTAAAGAGAAAATACTCCGCAATGGTGTTGATTTATGAATCTGCACATGGTTTGTTTTAAAGCATTAAAAACACCACATAGACATATAAACAACATTAAAGCTTGATTTAACCAATGGAAGTATCTTCATGATATGCAAATAAGCTATTCGAATTAACCCCAATAAGTTGCATATATCAACATTTTCTTATTTTTATGGTGTCATTTGATACAATTAACAAACTTACTTAGTTTTAATTTATATTTATGTATTTGGCAGAAACATTTATGCAAAATGACTTCAAGATATACATTTTACCACTTCATTACCATAAACGGAACTCATTACTTTACCATTGCTAACATTATTGTCATGGGTGGAATAATGGTGAAGCGAGGATTCTAGTGCGAGAATGGAAGGATCTTTAATTAATAATAAAAAGGAAACTAAATACAAACAAAACCTCCCCGTGGGGGAAAACCAACGCAGGCATCAAAATATATCAGAAACTATGGCAGGCACAGGAACACAATGATACATAGATGACGACCCAGCACAGGACTGCAAACACAGGGAGAATAAATAGGAAAGCAAATAAAAAGGGGTAACAAGGGAAGGTAGGTGGGGCAAATGAATCAATAATCAGATAACAAGATGTGAGGGGTTAGACAATCCACAGGAGAGCACGTGGCACAAGGGAACACATGACAAGCCATGTGCTCACAACAAACAGGAGTGCGTTTCCCGAAAGCATCGTTATCCAACTATGATCGCAATTTCCATTGAACTCTATTGGTAACGACGGAACTTGCGACCATAGTTGGCTTTGGGAAACGCACCCCAGGACTATAACACAAGCACATGACAAGTGTCAGAGCTCTGTCATAAAGCTAAGATATAAACTAGACAGAAGTGACAGAACCCTGACAATTATGCTTTACTGACACAACAGCACTAAATTTGATAGCCTTATTAAAACACTATAGTTCCCTTTCGAGGGAACTCGCGATGCGTCACTTGACGCCTTGGGAACGCCCCCAGCGTGAATGCGTCTGAGCATCAATGTCAACTAGTCCAATGGAAAGAATGAGCGTCACGGGCGGGTGACGTCATGACCAGGAAGGGATAAAGGCTCACCCGGTGAAACGCGGCATTAGCTTCTGCGTCTCAGCAAGCGATCTGTGTTACTCTGTCTCTGTCTATTTATTGTTGTCTGTTACGATATTATTGGGAAGAGTTATGGCGAAACAACTTTACAAACTCTGTGCTTCTCCCTGCCCGCGTTATTTAACGGGTGGGGACACACACGAGCTTTGTGTAGTTTGTTTGGGAGTGGAGCATGCGGTATCAGCCTCCGAGGGGGCTGATTGCAACATTGTGAGAAGCTTTCGCTTCGCATGCTCCACTCCCGCCTGTCACTTTTCGAGGAAAGTGGCCAGGCTCGCGATCCTCGGGGTGCAGGACACGCGTCTGCCGAGGCAGCGCGGAGAATGCATTCCTGTGGATCGCGAATAGGATCTCGTTACGGGGTTGGAGACGGGTCCGCGGATCTTATCTCCTCCCTTTCCACGAGTGATCCAGTGCTCTCTCTCCGGTCTCGGAAGCCCGCGCTGCGGTCTCTTCCGCCCGGGGAGAGAAATCAATGCTTCAGTGCTCTACCTCCGAGGAGGTAGATGTGCTGGGCATTGAAAGTGTACACAATCATGGGGGAAGTGGATTTGCCATCTCTTCCCCAGCGTATGAGAATTATATATAGCCTATATATATATATATATGATAGTTTACATATTATGAAATAAAGTGTATATGTATAAAGTATGTATATAAAAAATATATATATATAATGATAAGCTGGTGGAGGTGTTTACTAAGGCTGTAGATAAATTAAATATTTAATGGCCAGCAGAAATAAGGGGGCACTCGTCCTTAAAATAAATTGAACGAGTTTCCTTCCCTCTATTTTTCCACCTCCATCACGGGGCCTTCCATTTTTCCCGATCTGCACAGCGAGCTGTCTAGATCATGGAAAAAGCCTTACTCATTTTTTAGCCCCACATTCACGTATATTCAGATATTTGGGGGTTAAGAGAGTATGGCTATGGGACAATACCCCGGGTAGTACAGACACTTGCGAGCTATGTCTCCCGGTTCAGTATCGTCCCTGAAGGCGTCGGCTTCTCTCACTAAACCATTAAAGAAAACTATTTTTTTTTTCTAGTGGGAAAAGCATATATGGCAGTGGGTCTAGCACGAGCCTGCTTGCACACTATAGCAGTGCTGCAAGCATATCAGGCTGACCTGCTGTGGTATTTGGACAGAAGTGAGGGAGTTTGGCCCGATGGGGTTTGAGAACTCCGTCGGGCCTCAGATTTATCTCTCAGGGATGGCAGCCAAATAAATGTGGTCACTGAGAGACACCTCTGGCTCAATTTGATGGGAATCATGGAGAAAGATACAAGATAATCTCTCCCTCGCTATGTCCAACCCACTGGGGCTGCTGGGCGTGAGCAGCTCCAGCCGGCTAGTTTCTCATACACAACACAGCAGCCAAAGCCTTCAAAGCAGAAGCCGGATCCGAGGACCGTTCTTCATGCTGAGAAGGCTGCGGCTCAAAAGAAAAGGTCTGGCGCCACGGCGTCAGACCGGTGAGGGCAGCCCCAACCGGGGTGGAATGGTGTACACCTCATTATACGGTGCCCTTTCCATCTCTGTGCCCTCAGGGGACCGTTCTGCCAACCCCGCCACCCTTGGTGCTTCGGGGCGCAGCGTTCTCCAGCGAGCTTCTGGCGCAGCGTCAACTCGACGTTGCGTCGGACTCGCGCCCTCTGAGGGGGGTTCGAAAACAGTCAGTTCGGGTGGTTCCTGCCAGTATGTTTCAGGTCCCCGAACTGGCTGTCTTTATTACACCAGAGGCCAGCCTCGAGGGGCTGGTTCCCTTGGTAGATTTTCTGGCAGCGTGGAAGCTTCTGCCAAATATATCTCTATGGGTAATGGTAATCTCTCTGGTAATGGAGCAAGGGGTAAAGGCCCTGTTAGCAAAGAAAGCTATAGAGCAGGTGTACTCACCCGACATTGCGTCGGGTCTTTACAGTCGTTATCTCATTGTTCCAAAAAAGGATGGAGAGCAGCGTCACATACTAGATCTTCGTCTGTTGGAGTGTTTGGTGCTGGAACTCAAGTCCAAGATGCTGACACTCAAACAGATCGTGACTCAAATCAGATCCGAGGACTGGTTTGTCACGATAGATCTAAAAGACGTATACTTCCATATCTCCATCCTCCCTCAGCACAGGAGGTTCCTGAGGTTTTCTTTGGGGCAAAGAACACCAGTATCAGGCACTTCCTTTCGGTCTAGCTCTATCACCCCGCACGTTCACGAAGTGTATAGACGCAGCTCTGGCCCCGCCAGGCTGCAGTGTATACGCGTTCTGAATTGCATAGATGACTGGCTGATTCTAGCGGAATCAGAACAGTTAGCGGTTCGGCACCGAGGTGTCGTTCTCGCTCATATGCAGATGTTGGGGTTGAGGCTCAATGCCAAGAAGAGTGTTCTTTCTCCAGTACAGAGAACCACTTTCCTTGGTGTGGTATGGGATTCAGTGACGATGCGGGCCAATCTATTGCCCGTTCGTGTAGCTGCTATCCTGACAGCCACCATAGAGCTAAAGCTAGGCCAGTCACGCACTGTAAAACAGTTCGAGAGACTGTTGGGTCTTGTGGCAGTAGCGTCCAACGGGATACCTTTTGGCCTGCTGTACATGAGACCTTTGCAGTGGTGGCGCAGGACCAGAGGGTTCTCCCCGAGGGGAAACCCACTTCGTATGATCAAGATCACGCGGCCGTGCCTTCGTGCCTTGGTTATATGGAGGAAACACTGGTTCTTAACCCAGGGTTCGGTGTTGGGAGCTCTTTGCCATCGAGTTGCTATCTCGACAGATGCTTCCCTCACCGGCTGGGGAGCGGTATTGGAAGGCCGCTCAGCTCAGGGCTTGGGAGGAGTCATCATCTCGCTTGGCACATGAATTGCCTAGAGATGATGGTCGTCTTCAATGCGTTGAGACATCTCCTCCCAGACCTGAGGGGCCATCATGTGTTGTTCTGAAACAGTGACTGTTAGGCCTCAGGGCAGCAGCGTTCAATGTGATACCCTTTGACCTGCTGTACGTGAGACCTTTACAGTGGTGGCTCAGGACCAGAGGGTTCTCCCTGAGGGGAAACCCACTCCGTACGATCAAGATCACGCGGCAGTATCCCCGCGCCTTGGTTATATGGAGGAAACTCTGGTTCTTGACCCACAGACAACACGGTGGTGGCCTATTATTTTGGTCCCTCAGGAAATTACGCTGTCTGAGGGCAGTGTATATTCCAGGGGGGCCAGAATATTGGAGCAGACACCCTGTCGAGGCAGGGGCTGAGGCCAGGGGACTCCACCCCGAGGCGGTGGAGCAAATATGGGAGTTTTATGGCCAGGCAGAAGTGGATTTGTTCTCGTCTCAGCATACGACGCACTGTCCACTTTGGTTATCCCTCACTCAACCAGTCCCCACGGGGCTGGTTGCTATGGTGCAGACGTGGCTGAGGCTACGTCTGTACGCATTTCCCCCTGTTGCTCTGCTCCCAGGAGTTCTGGAGTGATTCCGCCAGGATGGAATAAGCCTATTTAGTAGCACCACCCTGGCCGAGCTGAATTTGGTTTGCGGACCTAATTTTTCTCCTCGACGGACCTCCCTTGGAGGTCCCGATCAGGAGAGACCTTCCGTCTCAGGCAGGGGATGCAATATTGCACCCCCGGCAGGGGATTTGGAAACTGTGGGTTTGGCCTCTGAGGGGGCCCAACTCATAGAGAGTGGTCTCTCAACCGAGGTTGTTGAGACCATTCTAAGCTCCAGAGCTCCCGCTACGAGGAAACTATATTCACTATTTCGAGAGTTTTTCACTTCTTGGTGTTACCAGCGTCAGTGGGATCCGGTTAACTGTTCAGTAAACACAGTATTCGAGTTTCTGCAAGAACGCTTTGTATCAGGTCTGTGTCCTTCCACGCTTAAGGTATACGTGGCGGCCATTGCGGCTTTCCACGCCCTGGTGGGTAGTACATTTTTGGGTCGAGACCCCCTGATCACTCGTTTCCTTCGTGGCACTTTGAGGCTGAGGCCTGCAACTTGCACTAGGGTGCTGGCTTGGGACCTTGCAATAGTTCTAGAAGGCCTATCTGGGGCTCCCTTCGAGCCCTTAGATTTGGTCTCAGAGAAGTTCCTTTCTTTTAAGACTATTTTCTGCTAGCTATTTCGTCCCTATTAGAGTCAGACCTTCAGGCCCTTTCGGTCCCCACCTGCCTTGAGTGCACTGGGGATGACCAAGGCATTCTTACCCGAAACATGGATATGTTCCAAAGGTGCCTACCATTATTCCGAGGCCTATTGTGCTGCAGGTTTCTGTCCTCCTTTTACATCTGCGGACCAGGAAAGGCTGAACCTCTTGTGTCCAGTGCGAGCACTGGATACTTATGTTCATCAGACATCTTCAATGAGGAAGTCCGACCAGTTATTTATTTGCTTTGGATCACCTAAGAAGGGTCTTCCTGCTTCTAAACAGACGGTTAGTAAGTGGATAGTCGAGGCTATTTCACTTGCATACGAGTACTCTGACCATCCGTGTCCCTTGGTGGTCAGAGCTCACTCAACGAGGGGTATGGCGGCCTCTAAAGCCTTGTTATTTGGGGTTTCTCTCCAAGACGTTTGTGATACGGCAGGCTGGTCTTCACCGCTCACATTCGTCAGGTTTTACAGTTTGGACCTGGATGCTGCCCCAGGTTCTCAGGTGCTTAGTTCCAACAGACTGACACTCAGGTACTTGGAATTCTGGCGTTTTGGGTATTCTCGTTCCCAAGGCGTCAAGTGACGCATCGCGAGTTCCCTCGAAAGGGAACGTCTCAGGTTACTACTGTAACCATAGTTCCCTGAGAAAGGGAACGAGACGATGCGTCACCCTGCCATACTTCCTGCTTCCCTGTGATCGGCTTGCTTCGACTTTTTGAAGCTAATGCCGCGTTTCACCGGGTGAGCCTTTATCCCTTCCTGGTCATGACGTCACCCGCCCGTGACGCTCATTCTTTCCATTGGACTAGTTGACATTGATGCTCAGACGCATTCACGCTGGGGGCGTTCCCAAGGCGTCAAGTGACGCATCGTCTCGTTCCCTTTCTCAGGGAACTATGGTTACAGTAGTAACCTGAGACGTTTTCCCTTATACATTCACATAAATTGTATTAAGTTTGAAACCTTTTGTCTGTCTTTACTCTTTCTCTGCTTCCTAGATGACTTGCCATGTGTTGACTATTAGGGCTACTCTCATTCGCTCTATTTATAGTTTGTTTTCTATATGAAAAAAGGGAATAAAAGTAAAGGTGCAAGAGGAAAACAACAAACTTCTTCAGGATGAGGGCCAAGCTTTCATCTTGATCAGCCTGAGATACATAAAAAGAAAGAAAGAGAGAATCTAGGAAATTGAGAGTTTTTTTTAACAAGATAGAATGTCACAGTGGAATTGAATGACTCATGTGACACAGAGTGGCTTTACGAAACAACGTGTGAACATTCACACATGAGTCTGACCTTCATGCTGAAGGGATACTTCCATTTCGGTATGTGTCTGTATTTGTACGAAGTGACCGCAACAAATATTTGGGCACTCTTAAAATGATACATTCTATGAATTTTATTAGATAAGAAAATACTGAACTAAATGGCATCTGCAAAAAAGAAAATAATTATAATAATAATTTTTCATTTTTAAACAGGTGATTTTAGTGGAATTTTAAATCTAATAATGACATGCAGCCATTTTTAAGTCTCTTAAATGTCCAAATATACTTTTTTATCAAAACTGTATGACTGTATTTTTGTATATATTGTGCTTTTTTGAGTCAGTGCACAAGAAGGTTTTGGAATGAGAAGTACCATGACATTAAATCATACCCATATCTTCCCGACACACACACACAAACACACTTCGTAACAGGCATGGCATAACCTCGGCGTCTCCCTCAGAGGTCTTCAGCAAAATAAATGTCCCAGAAAGTTTTTTTTTTTTAAACCCCTGGGTTGTGATTTATGTCCTCGAGTTCAATGTGCACGATGTGGACCGTGCCCTTCGCAATGGATCATTTCATAGCAATCTTTCACAAATGGCATCACGTTACCATAGTACTGGCTGAAATAAAAATGTTTTATTATATTAAGTAAAACGTTGGCATCAGACCTAGCTGTATTTGTTCTGTTCTTATAAAACTCTGATATGCAATGCGAAAGTGCAAGGTTGTGGATTCCAAGCCAACATAAAAGAGCCAAATCAGTGGTATTTTCATATCTGTCACTGATTAGCTTCACAAATCTGTAATAAATATGATTTTCTTTCTCTTCCTTAAGCTGTAAGCTCTTACAGGATTTATTTTTTTTACCATACGAAAGATGTCAATGATACTGACACAGACAAATGATGAGACCAAACGCAGATGCAGAGAGAGATTTTGGGAAGCTGTGTCTAACTCAAGAATCTCTAAACAACATAAAACAATAATCACTCTATTCTCATTAGAGGCAACCTCTGCTTTCTCACTGCCTCACCTCAGTGTATCGACTCATGTGTCACTCATTCGCTCTCGGATCCTGAGGGCTTGGTGCTAATTTCAGCTGGTTCAGAAAGTGGTGCACGAAAAGATTGTCACATATGGGGAGCTGTCATTCTAAAACCTCTTGGCCTTTTGTCTTGATCACGAACTGTACTTCAACTCTGCTTCTTTTGTCCAATGACCTACGCTTTTAGAAAAAAAAGCTTTTATATAGGTTCTGTCAGGCACTTCATATATAGAACCTTTTAGAGGTTCCCATTATGGAATCATATTATACATTTAGTTTTAATTAACTAATTTTATGTATTAAACAGCTCATAAGCACTATCACTTATCACTAAAAAATAAATTGAATAACCTAATAAACATGAATGTATTATGCAATAATTTAAGACAATTCTCTTTGTATTTTTTGGAAAAAGGATTCTTTAAAATTCAGGCAAGACCCCTATGATTCTATACTGAATACCATTGATCCTTTTTTTTCATAGAGTGTATGATGCATTTACCCTATTTTCTTTGCTTTTATCTTCTGACTTTTTTATAGTGGATGTGGTATTTAAACACTTAAATCTCTCAGAGACTTAAAAGTTTTCACCATCAGGCTGAACGCAAGCAGCATCAGAACCTTGATATACCTTTTTTTTTCTGAAAAGATTTGAGCATATTTGTTTGGAAGATGTGTTCATGCAAGGGTGGAGAGATTGCATTTATTTTATGCCAGTGCCAGCTACAGGATGGAGTAAAATTGTATTTAAAGCAGTGGTTCTCAAACTTTTTGACTTGAATGCCCCCCATTTTCCATTACAATAAGGCCCCTCCTAGCTTATTGCTTTTAAAATGTTTTATTAACAGAAAGGATTGTCAATATACTTAAAATAACTGACCGCAATTGATTTTGTGATTCCATAAATTTCAAGAACTGTATTTTTGTAATGGTTATGCTCTGTTATGTCCTGCTTTAGTTTCGTTTTCACACTGTTTGCTCTGTTCCCGTTTTCCTTTGTTCCCTAGTTAGCTTCGCTGGCTGTTAATTAGTTCCCACACACCTGTTTCTGTTCTACTAGTCATGTTCGATTCTTAAACGAATCGTTCTTTTGAGATGGTTCATAGGAAGAAACCGGTTGAATTTTAGTTCCAGGCTGATGACGCAAGACACACAGCCAAAAAAAAGCACGTTTGACTCAAAAAGAACCGAATGAGCCGGTTCAACGAAATGTCGAAGTTTGCAGAGGATTACAGAGAAGTCTGATGAATGTGTTGGCGATCCTATGCCTAACACTATTGTTATTAAATAACATTTTATTAAAACCTCTAAAATCCTTTCTGTCAGAAGATGTAAATACATTTTACTGTAGATGCATGCAGATTTAAATTTTAAGTTGTTAAGCAAAATTAAGGAGTTTATGAGACTGGTTTATTCTTTCTATATACTTTAGACATAACCGTCTGCGTTTGTGCATTAATGTCTGTAACGTGTGCTGTAAATGCGAAACTTTTAAGAATCTTCTCCAAGATTTAGGCTACTCAATATCGGTCAGTAATATATCCGACATAAAGGTTCCTCGAATGAAACTGTGACCACAAACACCATTAACAAGGTATTAATGAAAGGCAATTCATAACTTTTTATTTGAATGTTTCAGTTTGAATTGACACAAAAGACTTTATTTAAATGCTTCATTGACATTGATATAACATGACACTGAACTGTAAGAAAAGAAATGCATGACGTAAGGAACCGATTAATGTTTTTTTTTTTTTTTTTTTTTTTACTGGTTCATTTAAACAAACTGTCCAAAACAAAAAAAAGATTCGTCGAAATGAATCGGACTTTATACATCACTACTACTCATTATCTCCCTGCTTATATACTCTTAGTTTCCTCAGTTTCTTTGTTTATGTTAATGTGCAGTTGTGATTATGATATTTCTGTCACCGGCCCACCGGTGGGCCCAAATCCATTACATTTTTAAAACAGTAATATCCTATACTAACCTTAAACTAATCTTGACAAACTATATATAAACTTACAGTCTCTAGTTTCCATATTTGGTTGATTTTCAAAATTAATTACAGAGGAGCCATAATTTATCAATTTGCAACAAGAATATTTTCATACTCATAAGGCGTGTTTAGACCTTTATTTTGAAATAGTGATGAACATGAAAAATCATGAAAGAAGGGTAGAAACCTCAGTTTGTTTTCATGCCAAGAGTTCAAAAGATAGCATCCATTCAATTATTTTAGAAAAAAAAGGTCTGAAATTGTTTTAAACATAAAGAAAAAAATATATAGATTCACCATTTGTGATGTGGCAGCAAGCTATAACGCACATACTTGTTCTTTTTATGTGTTTCTTAGAGGTTGAATTCATATCAAAATCTGCCAAACTTCTCATATTACTTCTGAATAGGATGTCTACTTCATAAATTGTATGAAACTTTTGGAAATGGTTCATATCACTCAAAACACATGGAAATGGAGGCTTTGGTACTGCGCCCAAACAAAATCTTACTGAAAGCTCATTTTTTGAGATATCAACCTAAAATTTGAAACACAACTTGTTCAGATTTTTGGCTTTGATTTTTTTTTGCAGTTTTAGAGTCGCCCAGGTTTTGAAAATATATCCTTTATATAATATATAAATAATTAAATGTTTTACATTGTACATTTTCAGAAACTCAAACTTCTATAAGTTTTTTTCCTATTTCACTTTCTTAATTTATTTCACTTCTACACAAATCTTCCAAATGTCTTCTTTAAAACGAGACCAATCTTACGTCTATATTCCAAAGCATTCTTGAATTACAACCATTTAAGTTCAAAATGTGCATTTGTATATTTAAAAAAAAGGGGGGGGGTGACACTTAACAGGTTAAGGGGGCAAAACTGAAATTTTCAGTTTACTCCTTTTTTAATGAGACAACCGCTTCCCCGTCATTGATGTATTAACAGTGAAAGTACTAAAGTATAGCTATTTTATACCCTTGCTTCAGGGAAACCCATTACTCTGTCCTCATTACAGTTACATTCACTGCTCAGGTGTCCAGCAGAGCTGCTGTCCTTTCTTTTTTTACTTTGTGCTTCTGTGAATAATTCTTGTCATGCAGGTGGAGAGATGAAAAACTAGCACAGCCACCCAAAGGCATCCTTTTCCCTTATCCTGTGCTGTCCATCCTGGTGGCTGTGAGCTCTGAAGACGCTTTTAGAAACATATCTCCGTCTTTCAAAACTTAAAGGTTTAAAAAAATACCAACTATTCAGATGTTAATTGTTTTACATGGGGATTGTGATGTAATATCAGCATTTACTGGTTCTAGTCTGTAATTTTATTGCCATCTGAATCAGAAATGTCCCATCATTCAGGAGAAACATGGTCTTTGGCAAATTACCTACTGTTTTTTTTTTTTTTTTTTTTTTTGTGGTGTTGTCAGGGTTGTGTGGTAATGTATTTTCCCCTTAAAATCTCTTATCATGAAGGAATTAGGTCAAAATTCACGTTATTATTTTATTTATTTTTTTACTACTTGTAATTGCAGTAAAATACATTAATGTTAACATTTGGCCATGGTACACAGTGCAACGTTTACAACGTTACATCGCCATTTACATAGAATTTCTTCGAGACACAGAATAGTTAATTCTGCTCTATCCCGGTTCATTCTGAGACATGCAACTGCTGAACTTTTCATATTCACCGCACCTTACGTGCTTGTGCATCATAACAATGTGATCGGTTGAAGTTGAGAGACCACTTCTGGAATCAATAAGTTAGCTGTTTCTGATCAGTGGCTGATCGTTTGGATCATTTTATAGAAACTAAAGTTTTTTTTTGCACATTTGACTTGAAAGCAAGTAAATCTAAATAAATCTTAATACTTGACATATTTTTTTAGTCCTTCATATTTCAGGAGGGAATTCTGAGAGAATGCAGTTGTCACTCATATACAGTAAACAACAGTTGAATACAGTACTTAGAAGAACACCGACAGCCATATTTAGCTGCAGCACATATCATTGCTTATAAAAATAAAATTACATAACATCTCCTCTCATCCCCCTTTGTATTACCATCCAAACTCAACGTTTTCTCTCAAGATATTCATCTTCCAATCCATCGTCTGTCTTAACTTTCTCCTTGGTTCTCATTTCTCTTCTTTTATCTAGCTCTGTCATGCCTACCCCCCCCCCCCCCCCCCCCCCCCCCCCCCCCCCCCCCTCTTTTTCTCAGCGTCTTAATGACTCTCTTTCTCTTTCTGGAGAGAATGCCCAGTCTGACAGCATTTGAGGTTAAACCACAGATTTAGAGACTCCATCTGGAGCTTCCACAAAAGCTCCTTTAACACACACACACACACACACATGTGCCAGGGGGCGTGCGGAGGACAACACACTTCTTCTCCGGTGAGAAAATTCGGTGTAGCGAAAGGCAAGCCTGTTCTGTCTTGGGATTTTCTTAGTTGTGCTTAATGGCTTTTTTCAGAGGTGTGCAATTTCCGCTACTGTTTTTTTTTCTTAATCACACCGCCATCTCAGCAGTCTCGCAGATGTAGCACACATGCTGTTTAAGCTCATAAGAATTATTTCCAGTTTGTGTTTGTTCCATTTTTTTTTTTTTTTTATCATTTCACATCTGGGGATGGGGATGAATTTAAGTTGATTGCTCTCAAGAGAAATTACTTCTGCTATTGTCATGGTAGCCAATGCTAGTAACTATAAATAAAGGGGTGCATGTAACGTTTCACGTGCAATAAGACAAACAGCATCCTTGGTTAATGTTCAGTGAGCGAAGATTATTGTCTGCAATGTGAAAGGAAATCATAAAGTGATTAGTTTATTCTTCGTGGTGTTAAAGGGTTAGTTCACCCAAAAATGGGTTTGGGTTTTCCCATGCTATTCTCTTCCGGTTCTGTTGTCAATCCGCGTTCACGAGTCCGCAGTGACGCTGGTGACGTAAGACGCTGCTGACGTGTTATCTGGTGCGTCCGTGTATTCGTGTTCAGATAAATATGTCTGGGCAAAAAAATGCAAGTCTTCCTCTGTGTCGAAATCCTTAGACATGTTTGCGAACATTGTTTTGTTTACAGCGTGCGTCTCTCTCAGACTGTAAACGAAGCTCGGGCGCACCAGATACACGTCAGTAGCGTCTTACGTCACCAGCGTCACTGCGGACTCGTGAACGCGGATTGACAACAGAACCGGAAGAGAATAGCATGGGAAAACCCAGACAACTTCCGGCAAATTTAGATTTGCTCTGAAAGTTAGTCTGGCAAAGAGCTCATTCAAACTCATTTCCAATCCGCCGAAATCAAGGCACCAATCAGAAACGTTGGGGCGGGCTTTACACGATGACGACAGCGCTGGGATTTTGAAGCAGATTTTGTAGCCTACATTACAAAGATGGATGCCGCCGTCGAACATCATTCGTTCGAATCAGCTATCGCGTGTGTTTTAAGCGATTTGAACGTTTCCCTTTTGTTAAAAACCGAGCAAAGAACAACACTCGGAGATGTTTCTGCCCCTCTGCATACGTCATCTCCTTCATTGCTCTGATTGGTTTTAGGTCTATCCGCGACGTCCGTTGGTGACGCCCCTCTGGAAATGATTTGTCTATGACGCTTTGCCAGACCATAACTCAGTTACAACTGAGATGGTCTGGTTTTAACCAGGCTAGGAAGAGAATACAATGCTGAATAAAGTCGTAGTTTTTGTTATTTTTGGACCAAAATGTATTTTCGATGCTTCAAAACATTCTAACTAACCCACTGATGTCACATGGACTACTTTGATGATGTCTTTATTTCCTTTTTGGAGAAGGACAGTATACCGTGTATACATTTTCAATGGAGGGACAGAAAGCTCTCGGACTAAATCTAAAATATCTTAAACTGTGTTCCGAAGATGAACGGAGGTCTTACGGGCTTGGAACGACATGAGGATGAGTCAGTAATGACATAATTTTCATTTTTGGGTGAACTAACCCTTTAATTGGAATTACTAATGGTGAAAAATGATTATATATTGTCAATATTGTGAGATATTGTTAATTCCCTTTCGAGGGAACTCGCACTGCGTCGTTGAAAACGACTCTTTGGGGACGCTCCCTTAGCGTCTGAAGTATGAATGAAACTATTTCAATCCTGGGGTGCGTTTCCCAAAAGCATCGTTAGCCAACTATGGTCGCAAGTTGTTCGCAAATCCCATTGAACTCTATTGGTAACGACGGAACTTGCGATCATAGTTGGCTAACGATGCTTTCGGGAAACGCACCCCTGATTGGTGTTGCGTCATGGCGTAACATGTGACGGCATAACCGGATGCATAAAAGTGACGCTACACACACACACACACATTAGCTTTTACTCTTCAGCAAGCTCTCTCTGTTGTACTGTTCTATTTTGGTGTTGTTTGTCTGTGAATATATATATATATATATATTAGGGCTGTCAGTTAAATGCGTTATTAACGGCGTTAACGCAAACCCATTTTACCAGCGTTAATTTTTTTATCGCTCGATTAACGGTCTTTTTGGCCTAGCAAACTTTGTAGTTTTTTTCACATGCTTTTGCAACAGGACGCGGCATGTGCGGCGCTGCGCTATGAAACCCATTCATTTCAATGGCTTGTGCTGCGCGAGGATGTTTTGAAAGCGCAAGCGGATCTAGCTAGACCGGAAACAAAACAACAGGCACGACACCGCACACACTTGTTTAGGCTTGCGAGCCGGACAAATAGTTGGTTAACGTTACGTTTTGAGTGGATGACGAGCGCGAGACGCCGAAATGGATGCCAATAAGATTCTGAATGGAAAGTTTACTTTTAAAAAGTTGCCAAATGGTTCCATTGACAAGACCAAAGTGATCTGTGTGTTTTGTCGTTGTGAACTGAGCTATCATCATCGCAGCACGTCCAGTCTGAAATACCACTTTATGGCCAAGCAAACACACACACACACACACACACAGCTGATGCGAATTTTCCGCCCCCTCGTCAATATCACGACCTCGTCAGTGTTTCTTTCCTTTTATTGATGGACAGTGTTACATTGTGTGAGAGATTATTTGCTCCAAGTGAGAATGTTAGTGTGAAATTGAACACAGTATGTCAATGTTGTTTTCAATAAAAAAAACATTTGCACAAAGCAAGCCGATCCACTTTTCCATGTTGATAAGAGCATTAAAATGAGAAAAAATAATGGGACAAAAAGAAATCAAGAGACATTTGAAATAGATAAAAATGTCTGATTAATTGCAATTAATCGCGAGTTAACTATGACATTAATGCGATTAATCGCGATTAAATATTTTAATCGTTTGACAGCAATATATATTATGGCGAGTGAGCAGTTCAAACTGTGTGTGCATCCCTGCCCTAGATACATCACGGGTGGGGACACCCATCAGCTATGTGTGAACTGTTTGGGAGTGCAGCACGCCCGGGCAGCTCTTGAGGGAGCTGCTTGTGGTGATTGTGAAGCACTTCCTATGAGAGTACTGCACTCCCGCCTGGCTTTATTTGATGAACATGGCCAGGCTCGCGGCGATTGAGATCATGGGGTTCGCAAAAGGATCTTGCAGACGAGAATGAGACTGCTGCGGCACCTTCTCATTCTTTGTCTGAAGATTCTGAGGCTCCTGTTCATGGTGCAGAAGCCCGCGATGCGGCTTCTTCTGCCCGTGATCAGGGCCCGATGCTTGAGCTGTCTGCTTCCGAGGAGGTGGATGTGCTCAGCATCGAGGCGGATGATCGTGAACCAGACTCGCCGGTTCACGTTCACGCCTATGAGGAGCTCATCGAGGTTGTGACGCGTGCTGTGGCCAGACTCAACATCAGCTGGCCATATGATGTGCAGGAAGCTCAGAATAAGAGCAAATTAGATGAGCGTTTCCTGCAGCACAGATCACAACCTCAGCGCCGGGGCTTACCTTTTTTCCCTGACCTACATAAGGAGATTTCTAAATCCTGGGAAAAACCCCACTCTTCCCGCGTCTCTAATCCGTCAGTGGTGGATTATAGCGATGTTTTGGGTGCAAGAGATCTGGGGTATGGGAAGATGCCGAAGGTGGAAGAGGCACTAGCTGGTTACCTCTCTCCTGAAGCAGCCTCATCCCATAAAGCCCTGGCGCTGCCCAACAAGCCATGCAGAGACACCTCTGCATTGGTTGGCAGGGCTTATAAGGCGGCAGGTCGGGCTGGTTCATGTCTGCACTATTCCCATCATCGTGAATCAAATCAGATCAGAGGACAGGTTTGTCACGATAGATCTAAAAGACGCCTATTTTCATGTCTCCATCCTTCCATGTCACAGGAGGTTCCTGAGGTTCGCTTTCGGGGGCGAAGCTTACCAATATCGGGTTCTTCCGTTCGGCCTAGCACTCTCTCCCCGCACATTCACCAAGTATATGGATGCAGCACTAGCTCCATTGAGACTTCAGGGCATCCGCATACTGAATTATATCGACGACTGGCTCATTCTGGCCCAGTTTTGAGAAATGGCAGTTCGGCATCGAGATGTCGTCCTTGGTCACATTCAGAGCTTGGGGTTGAGACTCAACACAAAGAAGAGTGTGTTGGAACCAGCTCAGAGCACAACGTTTCTGGGCGTGGTGTGGAATTCGGTTACGATGCGGGCACAAATGTCTCCCGCACGTATCGAGTCCATTCTGGCGATGGTGTCCGGAATAAAGCTAGGCCAGGCCATCACTGTAAAGCGATTTCAAAGACTGCTGGGCCTCATGGCAGCGGCATCCAACATTATTCCTTTGGGCCTTCTACACATGAGGCCCCTTCAGTGGTGGCTGAAAGCCAAGGGGTTTTCCCCCAAGGGGAATCCATTCCGTATGATCAGGGTAACGCGCAGATGCCTTCGTTCTCTAGTAATATAGAAGAAACCTTGGTTCCTGTCCCAAGGGCCAGTGTTAGGAGCATCATGTCACCGGAAGTCCGTTTCGACAGATGCCTCCCTCACGGGTTGGGGCGCGGTCATGGATGGCCGCTTTGCCAGGGGTCTGTGGCAGGACCATCATCATTCTTGGCATATAAATTGCCTGGAGATGTTGGCTGTGTTCAGGGCTCTGAGGAGCTTCCTCCCAGACGTCAAGGGTTACCATGTCCTGATACGAACGGACAATACATCAGTGGTAGCTTATCTGAACCGACAAGGGGGACTCAGATCGCGCCCTTTATCCAGATTGGCGCATCAGATTATCCTTTGGTCTCAAGGGAAACTATTGTCTATCAGAGCAATGTACGTTCCGGGGGTTCAGAATCAGGGAGCAGACATCCTGTCGAGGCAGGGGCTGAGGCCCAGGGAATGGAGACTTCACCCAAATGTGGTGAAGTTGATATGGGAGAGGTTTGGACCAATGGAAGTGGATCTGTTTGCGTCCCAAGTCCCACTGTCCACTTTGGTTCTCCCTCACACATCCAGCCCCACTGGGGTTGGATGCCATGGTACAGGCCTGGCCGAGGCTACGCCTGTATGCTTTTCCCCCGATCACTCTGCTCCCGGGAGTCCTGGAGAGGGTCAGTCAGGAGGGCATCAGTCTTCTTCTGGTAGCCCCGTTGTGGACGGCCCGAGTATGGTTTTCAGATATAATTTCACTCCTGAGAGCTCTGCCGTGGCAGATTCCTCTGAGGAGGGATCTGTTGTCTCAGGCGGAGGGCACAATATTCCACCCTCACCCAGAGCTGTGGAAACTGTGGGTCTGGCCCCTGAGGGGGTTCAGTACCTAAATCCTGGTCTATCAGCCGGGGTGGTTGAAACCATACTTAGCTCTAGGGCTCCGTCTACTAGGAGATTATATGGCCTCAAGTGGAATGTGTATTCCACTTGGTGTAGATAACATGAGTTAGATCCAGTTAACTGCCCGGTGGCTTCAGTTCTGGAGTTTCTTCAAGATCGTTTCTCTGCGGGTCTCTCCCCTTCCACACTTAAGGTGTACGTGGCTGCCATTGCGGCTTTCCATGCACCATTGAGTGATGGGCCTCTGGGGAGGCACCAGCTGGTCATTCGTTTTCTCCGTGGTACATGGAGGATGAGGCCGACAACCAGGTCCAGGGTTCCTGCCTGGGACCTGGCGGTGGTTCTCGAAGGGTTATCCCTGGCCCCCTTTGAACCCCTTCAGTCGGCTTCGCCCAAGGACATGATGTTCAAGATGGCTTTTCTCTTAGCTATTACCTCTCTAAAGAGGGTGGGAGATCTTCAAGGCCTGGCAGTAACACCAGCCTGCTTGGAGTTTGCCCCTGGTGGAGTTAAGGCCATTCTGCACCCGAGACCTGGCTATGTGCCTTCTAACACGGCACGGTCTATGGTCCTGCAGGCATTTTATCCTCCACCTCATGTGTCGGCAGAAGAAGAGAGGCTCCATTTGCTCTGCCCTGTCAGAGCTTTGAGCGTTTACCTCGAGAGGTCCTCTTCTTGGAGGAGGTCGGACTAACTGTTAGTGTGTTTTGGGTCACCTAAGAAGGGGCTCCCTGCATCCAAACAAACCATTAGTAATTGGATTGTTCAGGCTATTGCCTCGGCCTACAAGGTGCGCAATTTGCCTTCATCTTTGGCCATAAGGGCTCATTCTACTAGAGTCATGGCGTCCTCTAGGGCGCACCACTCGGGAGTGCCCCTCCAGGAGATCTGTGAGGCAGCCGGTTGGGCTACCCCGCACACTTTTATCAGGTTTTATAGTCTGCACTAGGGCTGTTTTCGACTAAGGATTTTCATAGTCGAATCTGATTCGTTAGATTTTGCCGTAGTCGACTGATAGTCAAACCTTTTTTTTTTTTTTTTTTTTGATAGCAGCTAGACGTTCGGTTGAATAACTGTTTGTCTGTTATAGGACAACTCCCTCTACGTTTATTTAAAATGAACAGCAAGACAACTAGAAGTGAATGTGCTTTCCATTAAATGAATCCTTAACACAAAAAAAACGTTGCAATGAACGTGCTTTGTTTTAAATAAATCACACACAGTAAACAAAACCTTAACAAAAAAACTTTGCAATAAACTTTGCAATTTAGACGCGCAAACTGCGTGCCGGTGCCGTGAGACGTAGCCTACATGCTCGGGCAGATTCGGCTTGAAGTCGTTCATCCTTGGATGAGGCGTCGCGCGGGCTGTTACAAAAAAAGCTGTGCACACAGCCAAGCGAAATGGGGTCTTGCCGGTCTTGCGCACCCAACGCGTAATTTTTTTGCCGTGCGCACCTTCGCGCTCGTGCGGACCGGTCGAGTATAAACAAGGCTTTACTCCGTGTCAGCGCGCACTCTGATCGGTAGGTGCACAGACCTCTCCCGAATCATCTCCAGCACTCAGCCTCCGATCGCACCACTAACTCCGCCTCCGTTTCCCTCGTAAGATGATATTAGTATTATTTAAACATTCTATGATAAAAAATGTTTGTAAAAAATATTTTAATAGCACGGTTTTGGCGGTTATAGAGTTATAATGACGGTGTTCAACTATAACCGTCGGTCTCACGGTTACATAATAACGTCACACCCCTCATAACACTTGCCTACTATTCGACTATGAGGTTCATAGTCGAATCAGACCTCTCCGAATCGAATCCTCGAATCCTCGACTATTAGAAGTCAGCCCTAGTCTGCACCTCCCTAGTACGCCTGGCGCACGTGTGCTCTCGTCCTAGCTGAGTGCCTGAGATCAGTTTCACTCTAGGGCAGGCCTTTTTCGGTGCGTGGCCTAGTGGGCATTCGTTCCCCAAAGAGTCGTTTTCAACGACGCAGTGCGAGTTCCCTCGAAAGGGAACGTCTCGGGTTATGACTATAACCCTTGTTCCCTGAGAAGGGAACGAGACACTGCGTCGTCCTGCCACGCCCCTCAATGCCTGAGAGCGGCTTGCTTCATCGCTAGGCTAATGTGTGTGTGTGCCGGCGTCACTTTTATGCATCCGGTTATGCCGTCAAATGTTACGTCATGACGCAACACCAATCAGGATTGGAATAGTTTCATTCATACTTCAGAGGCGCACGCTAAGGGAGCGTCCCCAAAGAGTCGTTTTCAACGACGCAGTGTCTCGTTCCCTTCTCAGGGAACAAGGGTTATAGTCATAACCCGAGACGTTTTGTATGCTTATTGTGATATTCAGTATATATATATATATATATATATATATATATATACAGTATCTTATACTTACCTAAAATCCTTGTCCTTGTGGTGACATTTGGTCCTCATGAGGAAAACAGCTTATAAATCACACTAAGTGTTGTTGTTGTTTTGAAAATCTAAAAAATACAGAAAGTTTAGGGGTAGAGGATAGAATAAACAGTTTGAACTGTATAAAAATAATAACAATTTCCTAAAACATGGAAACCAAATGTGTGTGTGTGTGTGTGTGTACAGTATGTATATTTTAGTACTGCCTCGATCGAGCTATTTGACAATACATATTAAGAGTTAAAAATCCAAAGTTCATTGCTAATATAGTGGTCTTCTCCTACAACATCAATGACGGAGTCCCTGGTTTGTGTTCCTGACACAAATCCTCCAGGTCCTGTCAGTCTTTGGTTTCCCAGCATGCTCTGCATGCTTGAGTTCTTCCCTGTGGTCCCTTAATGATGTTGAGACCCAGTTTTGCCACACAGACTATTACAAGAGGCTACAAGCAGTCAATAATGTTTGAGGAGGCAATGCAATATTATACATCTTTTAACAGAATGATTTGTAAAAATCCGTAATTATTTTGTCTTTGAGAATATAAATCTATCTGTTATCTTCCTCAGGGCAAATTTCAAAATTTAATCTCTTTTTTTTTTTATCCCATCCCATAGATTCTGCAAAGAGTATGCAAACTCATGAGCTACACACTCAAAGTTTTGATCAGAAAGTTTAGATTTTTTGAAGAATTTGATGAGAAATGTTTGAGTCCATATTAAACAACTCCACAAACATTATCACTGTGTTCACTTAGTATGAACCATTTTAGCTTTATTTCTTTCATATGTTACATGTGAACGCCGTCAGCGTTAATCACAGGTTCGCGTTTAAAGTCTGATCATTCCGACGGAGGTGAATCAATCAAAGTTAACTTTAGCTGGAAGTAACATTATTCAAGAACCGCTATAACGCCAAAACAATCTGTTACCTTAAATTATATGTTTATCTCTGTAAAGCTGCTTTGAAACAATCTATTGTTAAAAGCGCTATATAAATGAAGATGACTTGACTTGACATGTATTAACATTGTTGAAATCTGTTTGAAATCGCCATTATGGTGATTAGTGTTCCCTTTAGTTAAGCACTTGGCCATTGACTCTGGTTGAATTAATTCTCTTTCAGCAACTGCTGAAAGTTCATGCTATCACTATTGTCTACAGTATTACATTCTCCTGACTGCAATGACATTTACTATGTACACTGTTTGAAAGCAGTGACAGACAGCTGACACATGTGAGTTCCCAACTGAACACTAAAGTCTTTAAAAACAGCAACTTTCAATTTTGAACTATTTCAAGTTACTATTAACGGTAACATTGAAAGATGAAAGATGGCCATTGTACCATTCTCATAACCTCTGTTATTGAACAACAGCTTATGATTATGCTTTTGTTTGGCATTTTGTTTTGCAATGTACACAAGATCTTTTTGTGTACCACTGCTCCTTTGAAACAGGAGACAAATCTGTTGGTCCTTTGAAATGTTTCACCAGTTAGAATTTTTACTTTGTTATTCAAAACTTCACATGACATTGATTAACTCTTTCCCTCCCATTGACGTAAATTTCCATGATTTATAAGACAATGCTTCCCCGCAATTGACGGAAATGTCCGGCTTTCCTCATTTTCACTGATATACGGATACGGTAAGGGTCAATATCATGCATCTTCTGAAAGAGTACAGTATCTCCTGATCAAAACACAGGCGAAAAAGAAGAAGAAACAAGCGATATCCTATGTAAGCAGATGCATATGTAAAATAGCGCAATCTTCAACATTAAACAACATATAAATAAAAAATTGCCCATTGTTACTGACTTAAATGTCGACCCAGGACGAGCTATAGGACTGTGCAATTGTGGTGGTGTTGATGGACTCAATCTACTCCATCTATGTTTTGATCATCATTCTGAATCTGATCTGGATGTAGTCTTTGACAAAAATGCATTTTGCTCAAAATGTTGCTTTTTTTTTAATGAAACTTACCCACATTCAAGTGTTGATGAAAAAAAAATGCATTAGGCCAGAATAATTTGTTTGTTTGTTTAAAAGCAGAGGCTCTGTTCTTTCTTTTGATATATTGCATGTTCAGATATTCATACAACAAAATATTCTGGGGGCCATGAAACTTTTGTGAAAATGATCACAAATGCTGGTGGTGGCTAGCAACTTTTTTTTTTTTTAAACGCTGGCGAGGAAAGAGTTAATACATCTAAACTAAAGCAATTATCATTTTCAGTTCTGTTTTCAACAGAGGGAGCAAAATAAATGACTAAGTTATACATACACTCACCTAAAGGATTATTAGGAACACCTGTTCAATTTCTCATTAATGCAATTATCTAATCAACCAATCACATGGCAGTTGCTTCAATGCATTTAGGGGTGTGGTACTGGTCAAGACAATCTCCTGAACTCCAAACTGAATGTCAGAATGGGAAAGAAAGGTGATTTAAGCAATTTTGAGCATGGCATGGTTGTTGGTGCCAGACGGGCTAGTCTGAGTATTTCACAATCTGCTCAGTTACTGGGATTTTCACGCACAACCATTTCTAGGGTTTACAAAGAATGGTGTGATAAGGGAAAAACATCCAGTATGCGGCAGTCCTGTGGGCGAAATGCCTTGTTGATGCTAGAGGTCAGAGGAGAATGGGCCGACTGATTCAAGCTGATAGAAGATAAATTTTGACTGAAATAACCACTCGTTACAACCGAGGTATGCAGCAAAGCATTTGTGAAGCCACAACACGCACAACCTTGAGGCGGATGGGCTACAACAGCAGAAGACCCCACCGGGTACCACTAATCTCCACTACAAATAGGAAAAAGAGGCTACAATTTGCAAGAGCTCACCAAAATTGGACAGTTGAAGACTGGAAAAATGTTGCCTGGTCTGATGAGTCTCGATTTCTGTTGAGACATTCAGATGGTAGAGTCAGAATTTGGCGTAAACAGAATGAGAACATGGATCCATCATGCCTTGTTACCACTGTGCAGGCTGGTGGGGGTGGTGTAATGGTGTGGGGGATGTTTTCTTGGCACACTTTAGGCCCCTTAGTGCCAATTGGGCATCGTTTAAATCCCCCGGCCTACCTGAGCATTGTTTCTGACCATGTCCATTCCTTTATGGCCACCATGTACCCATCCTCTGATGGCTACTTCCAGCAGGATAATGCACCATGTCACAAAGCTCGAATCATTTCAAATTGGTTTCTTGAACATGACAATGAGTTCACTATACTAAAATGGCCCCCTCAGTCACCAGATCTCAAGCCAATAGAGCATCTTTGGGATGTCGTGGAACGGGAGCTTCGTGCCCTGGATGTGCATCCCACAAATCTCCATCAACTGCAAGATGCTATCCTATCAATATGGGCCAACATTTCTAAAGAATGCTTTCAGCACCTTGTTGAATCAATGCCACGTAGAATTAAGGCAGTTCTGAAGGCGAAAGGGGGTCAAACACAGTATTAGTATGGTGTTCCTAATAATCCTTTAGGTGAGTGTATATATTACAATAATTTGTGTGATTTAATCGTATATTGTTATTCCTTTACATCATTATTGTGTTAAATATGCAAGCAAAAAAAATACCTGTCCCCAAAAAAACTACTTGCATACAGACAACTGGCCTACTCACACTCAACCCCGCAAAACCAGCTTCACCAGCTCTGTTTTGCCTGAGAACAGTATGACTGCTGGTCCACCATCCAGACCAGCACTAGCTGCAGGAAAGATCTGCTTTTTCAGCAGGAAAGATATTTATAATGCTACAAAAATTCTATTCATTAAAGAAATCCTGGGAAACATATCATGGTTTCCACCAAAAGATTAAGCAGCACAACTCTTTCCAACATTGATAATAACAAAGAAATGTTTCTTGAAACATTTGAATGCTGGTTTATAAAACATGTAAAAGAAACACATTTGAAATTTGTACATGGCTTTTTAAAATTGATTAATCAAATTAATTATTGATAAATTAAATAATTAAATCAGATTTTAGTACCGGCTAGGCTTCAGTTATTAAAGAGATCCTATTTGCAATGGTCTTTTGGGCAGAAGAACCACAGTACAAACAGCTGTTTGAACTTGTTAGCATGCAGGTTAGTGTTGGGTAGTAATGGTGGCACTCAATCATGAGATCTATTATGGGCTCTGTGGAGAGTGTCAGGGATATTTTATAAATGACTCCAAGGAGTTTATCAATAAACTGCAGCAGTACCAGTGCTTGCATTCAGCTGTGTGTTGCAGGGGGAGACTTTTGTCTGGGGTAGTGATGATGGTGACCTGTAGATTGGCAAGGGAAGATTTCTAGATGAGTTAGTAATGATAACAGATGATCTCTGGTGCAGAAAGTGTCCTGGTGGAGGTCTGCGGAGCCCCAGCTCTTTAAGAGAGCAGCTCGGAGAACAGGACTGTCAGCAAAGCTCAAAGTAGAATTTATTACACCAACAACCAATGACCTTGAGGAAAGTTTACCAATATTTCAGATTCAGAGCAACAGGGCGAGAGAGAGAGAGTTTGTGTTTGTATGTTAGAAGAAAGTCTTTCAGTTAGTTACCCCTTATTTAAATGTTAACCATGATATGTGGAAAACAGCTTCCCTCAGCACTTACAGTAGCTCTCAGAGGTAATTATAACAACTGCTGTTGTCTCTTCTTCATTCTTCGGTTGCAGGCATCATGCCATGCGTCTCCAGCTGGGTTGGACTTCTGCCACTAGCTAAATAGCATACTGTGTTCCTAAACTTCACATCCAAGTCCAAGAGTTCTGCATGAGAAGTGTGGAAGACGTACTCTGTCACTGATATCTCAGACATACACACTTTGTGATGTGCCGTTATAGGAATGTGATTGATAGCGTGAGGTTGCATGAAAAACACAATTTCCCTTTCTCTTTTGAAATAAAACGGTTTGATGTACAGTGTAGACATACTTAGTACAAAGCCCCCTCTACAATGTAACAAATTACATGATCAATAAGTTATGACATCTTTTTACATTACTTCAACTCATCAAAATAAGTTAAGCCCTTTTAAACTTTATTTCTTTAAGTCATACAAGATTCAATTCATTTTTTTTACGTCAGTGTAATATAATTTAAGTTGAAATAATGATTGTAAATACAAATTTAAGGCAGTAAATTTGTTTGTTTTTTTGACAGTATGAAACATTGAACACAACAATGGAAAGTATCTGGTAATCTCTAATCTGATTGGCTGACTTTATGCAAGGGTTTTTTTTTTTTTTTTTTTTTTTTTTTTGCAAGGTACCATAAGTACTATATACTTTTTTGGAAGCTATTATATATATATATATATATATATATATATATATATATATATATATATACATATATTACAAGCCAGTATTATTTTGATATCCGCCATTTCAAATAAACTCACCCCTAAATGGCAAGTAAAACAAAAAACTGTGGCTGGTCATTTCCTGGCAGTTCTTGGACAGAATATGTTGACCGTTTACATTTACTTCTATTAATTAGCCATAAATTAATTAGCCATTACAGGTATAGCCTACATTTAATCAGTTTACTCATTCTGGGAAACAAACCCATGACTGACATTGCAAGCACCATGCTGTACAGTTTGTGTCATTTAGTCAAATCTCTGGCGACACAAGATTATCATGGTATTGACATAAGAACATCTCTGATGAATGACAGAATAATGAATAATGAATAATTATAGAGGTAATTAAAGACATTTTAAAGGTGTTGCAAAACAGGCTTTTTAAGTGCCAGAGAGAAGGTGAATTTCTTTTGGTCAAAAATAAAACTATAACTGTTTTTGGAACAAGAAATCTTGACTAACATTATTGCACTTAAGAAAAAAAAAACATGAAATATAAATGTGTGGAACGTGAAATCTTTAATCATGTCAGCTTTCACCCCTGGCTTGCAGGAACAGTGCATGTTGTAAACCTGTTGTATTAGATTGATATTTCATTGTTGCCATTGAACCGCCACAGAAGTGTGTGTGCAGGTGTTTGAACTATGTGAGTACCTGTGAAGAAGGACCCAGGGGTTTAGTGCAGTAAAGCACTGCTGCCACATCCAATCTCTGCCCCTCAATCACCCAGAGCTGCCATCTAGTTCACGTATAGGGCATCAAAGACAAGAGACGATCTTTCTTTCTTTCTTTCTTTCTTTCTTTCTTTCTTTCTTTCTTTCTTTCTTTCTTTCTTTCTTTCTTTCTTTCTTTCTTTCTTTCTTTCTTTCTTTCTTTCTTTCTTTCTTTCTTTCTTTCTTTCTTTCTTTCTTTCTTTCTTTCTTTCTTTCTTTCTTTCTTTCTTTCTACACACACTCTTGAAATATCTGTTGTTGTAAATGCACAAGGGAAAAAAAGTTATATAATTGGGTCCAAATATCTGAGACCTGACATACAAAATCTAATATAGAAATGGAAATAAAGAAGGTTTTAGGGATTTTGAAAAATGGAAATAAAGAAACAAGATAAAATGAAGACATAATCAAGATTGTGCACTATTTCTAGATTACTAATCTATAGAGCCCATAAGGGACAATGGTGGTGGAAATAAATATGAGATGGGGGGAAAACATTTTTTTCAAAATTGCTGCGTTCACTCTCAAAACATTTGCGTTCCGCAGATAAACTTTCTCTTCACCAGCAAAACATTTGCATTCCCCCGATAAACTTTGTTCAATATTTAAAAATGTAGCGGTTATTTACTAAAATTAGACATTTATTATTATTATTATTAATCGCTAAATATTCAAAAACACTAAAATAATAATAAAATACACCTCAAGCATCTCAAATAAGATGCCAGTATAAAAGCTGTACTGTTCTCTAGTGCTGTCACACAAATCAGAAGAACTCTTCTTATTTTTATCCTACAAAAAAGGTAAAAGCTTCTGCGCTTAAATCTGTATCTTACAAGGTCAAACATTATGAGGTAGATTTGGATGGTGCCTTACAACCTTTTTTTAAGCCTTTTCTCAATGTCCTCAAGTTTAACTCAATTCCAAGTAATATATAAAGACTTTTAGTCAAAGTAAGTTCAGTGGCAGTTCCTTTTAAAAACTTTTAGGACCCTTCTATTTGAGAGTCTTGATTGGATGGTAATGCATTGGGTTGCCGCAAGTGGAACTTTAATGGCTCAAAAGTTGAATGCTGAACCTTGTACGGTTTATTGTGATAGGCTGTTTTATGATTATGACGGTCGTGATTACTCTTCCATTACTCTTGCTTTCAATTACCGAAACTCATAATGTTCCCAAGGATGCTTTTATTTCCTTCTGATTTGTTTATTTTGCACTGTTTCCTGAAGGCCCAGACAAGGACATCTTCTTAATCACAGGGTGTAAATACATGGGAGTCTAATACAGTTTTTTTCAAAAGTCCCCAAGTCCTTTTGCTCTCACCTCCCTGATGATTTGACATCAGTAGTCATAAGAGATGACGCTTGATAAACGGAAGCCATTTGCCAGACAGGGACTGAAACTCCCCCCACCTGATGAGAAGCTTCAGTGTTGCTGCTGATTTATGATGTCACTGCACCATAAAGGGCACGTAGAAGCAGGAAGAGATTCATTAGGAAGCCTGACCAGGTTTTTAGTGAAGTCCAAGAGAGGCGCTTGGAATACAGATGGGTCTTCTGATCTGTGCCTGTCTTGTCCTTAAAATCTCACTTAAATGAAGCTTCCTAAAAGCCATGCACTAGGGACGGATGCAAGTGATCGAGTGCTCAAAAGTGACAGCAATGATCGATTGTGAAAACATAGTAAATGCAAAACTTAAAAACATATAATATTGATCCAAGGACAACACAAGTTTGACAAACATTTCTTACATGTTACCGTAAAATCTGAAAATTGGCATAAAATGCATCCATGAAAAATATATATATTCTTGGTGGACATCCTGTCACTCTTGTTGGTCTGGCCAAAGATTTTCATGTACATTTAAATAGTTTATTAATCATTTACTTACACTTTCTAATTGATCTTGTGAACCACTGACAACTCCAAATTAACTGGTTTGTAAAAAATGAAATACTTAATTTACAATAAAATATGAAAAAACAATTATTAAACGCACATAGATATGCTTATAAATCAAGAATAAAGCATTTATAGTTGTATTTATAAACTGTTTAATAATGTCTATTGATGCTTTAGAAATGATGAATTAACTGTTTACTAATGCTTAATGATTAATGGCATGCTGTTATTATAGCATAAAGTGTTACCGATACATTTAGATTTGCTAAAAAAAAACATCTGTAGCTGCCTTGACTAGAATTTATTGGCCGAATGAGACCTTTTGCATTTACAAATATATTCAAATTGGCAAAACAACTACTGTTACTTAGTGTTAATTATTAAAATGGCTTATGTATGATTAATAAACTCTTCATGATCATGTTGCCTTGATTTTTCTTTTAAATATTAACTCAATAGCTCAATTTCCACACCTAAAGACTAAAGACACAGTCAAAGGTGGGGAAAATCCAGTATTTCACTGGGAATCGGCACGATCAGGGATTTTGCTCAAGGGCGAAACATGCGACCGTGTCTTATTGCTTTTGGATATCAGAAATGTCATTCGTCCATGCCCTAGAGAAATTTGAACCCTAACAATTATATTGACCAAACTAATGTGTTGAACCTGTAACAGCAGCATGACGTGAGACTTACCAAAGGCAAGATGCCACATCTTGTTTTGTAGATTAATGAGCACATTACTCATTTTCACAGTCCTAATTACAGTCCTACTGCAGTATGTTATTTTTCCTTTGTGTGTGTTCATGATTCTTAATTTGCCTGAGTTTAGTGTAATTAAGTGGATTCTATGAGCAGCCAGGCATCTTTAAGCTGCTGGTTGAGTATTAAAACCTGTTTTAATTACCCCTGTGATTTTTAGCATCACACGCTCGTCATAACACCAGGGTCAAGTCTAAAGTTTAAAGGACAGAGAAGGTCAGGACAAAAATCGACCAGTCGATCCCAGCTCGTTCATTCCGAGCGAAGTAGCAGAGACTGAAAAGTGGAGGACTCATCGTGTAGTGTTTACTCCATAGTCGATGGCTCTTTAAAGCTTAAAGACATCAGTGATGAACATTGATGACACAGATTCGCTCTGCGCCCATATTAATCCTTATTATCAGCACATGTCCCCTCTATGAGAGGCCATTACTAAGCTGAAAACGAAGGCATCTGTGGGTGGAAGCTCTTAAAGGGAAACAAGTGATGTAGGGAGCCCTTACGAGAAGGCTCTCTGTAGCACTTCAGCTGCTCGGTGCCGCGAACACAAATAACAGGCCACTCTCTGTGGCGTTTAATGTACAAAGCTCTGTAATGTGGACTTCCAAGCAGCTGTTTCAGAAAACGATACGCCGATTTTTTTTAACAAAACGCCCTGCGAGAGAGGTTGAAATATGATTAGTGCTAGGGCGGGGTGCCTCAAGGTAACACAAATAAGCTTAGCGGTGCCACTAGATTTCTTTAAAACTGTCGAGTTGGAGAAAAAAAGGACTTAGGAATACAGTATGTTTGGAGCCTCAGCTTTTTACCTCGCAGTATTCTTGAGGGCTTTTTCTTTTTCTTTTTTAAAATAGACCTCTAAAAGTGCCCAGCTTTGTAAATCATTAGTTCTCTGCAGTCTCTGTAGATGAACATACTCATTTTTCAATATCATTAATTTCTATGGGAACCCTAAACAGGCATAATGTTGTATTATATATTGATTCTCCTCACAGCTCCTAGCATACGTTTAACTGCCTTTCTGGCTGTTTTAAGACTAGCCCACATATATCATTCCTTAAATGATGCTTGTGAAAGCAAAAGCTCAATGAATTATTTTTGACAGGCCAGCACAAAGTCAATAGCCCATATTAATTACAATTGATGTAATGTATGGCAAGAATAATACATTGGGACTTAGGGAAAACAGTATAAGCCTATTGCTCTTATTTAAGGGAGAGTTTGGCTTTGATATGAGGTGTGCAGGGAGAGCGACTAGAGCGGGGGTGTCCATTCCTGCTCCTGGAGGGCCACTGTCCTGCAAAGTTTAGCTCCAACCCCAAATAAACACACCTGAAGCAGCTAATCAAGTTCTTACTAGGCATACTAGAATCTTCCAGGGAGGTGTGTTGAGGCAAGTTGGAGCCAAACTCTGCAGGACAGTGGCCCTCCAGGAACGAGTTTGGACCACGTAGGGTTGAGAATCAGAGGAATTGAATGATGCTGGTTCTGTAACGATTCTGCCAATGATTCGTTTAGGACTTTTGAGGAATAAAATGCTAATCGTATTGCATTAACTGCTCTCCACAGTTTGTTGCCAAATGATTGGATCATTTCAAATTTCAACAAAACCCATATGGGTAGTTGACAAATGGCCAAGAAAAAGTACTTTTTTTGGAAAACATAACTTGAAAGTACTAATTAGAATCATTTTCACCATGAATAGTTGAACTTGATAAACTTTTCCCTACGAATGTCAATACAACTTAAGAGTTTTCTGTTAAAACGGTGTCGTGTTAGCGGCCCATAAGTTAATAACTAATGATCGTTGCGACGGAAGTGAATCAATCAGAACTAACTTTAGCTGAAAAATAACTTTATTCTAGAGCTGTCATAAAGCCAAAACAATCTCTGTTACTTTAATTTCCTTTTATCACAAAGCAGCTTTGGAACAATCTACATTGTTAAAAGCGTTATATAAATGAAGATGACTTGACTTGACTATAATATCTTTTAGAAATTCAGTAAAATGCCATTTCAAAACAATACTGTGACATTGTAAAACTGTAAAAATTCATCTGTTAAACAGGAACAGTAACAGTGACATGAAAATAAAATCCCTAAAAACATTGCATAACATTCATGAACTCCATTCCATCTAAAACATATTCTTAGAGCAGTTTTTAATCATACCTGACACAATCATCTACAATGAAATTCAATTTTTTAAAACATTCGTATAAGATTAATGTACTCCATTCCATCTAAAACATATTCTTAGAACAGTTTTTAATCATACTTAACACATTTAAACACATTGACACTTTTAAAATCATGAAGATTGCACACATTTCCTTTTTCGGTTTTTAGGTACTTTTGAAAAAACAACTTCAATTCAACTTCAATTCATTTTAAAATATTACCAGTCATGTATGAAATTTCTATTATAAAACATTATTAAATTATATATTTTTTTCTTGGATTCCTTCCAAATCTTCCTGAAATGAGTTTGTCTCTTCCTTCCTAGAGCTTTAATGTTGAATGTATCAAATTCCCAGAGACCCTTCTTTTCATGAAATCTCTTTGAAATAATTATAGAATATAGATAAATGAATCAACAGAGCAATTAATGTAATGTATACTCAATTATGAACTCATGACCTACTGTTTTTTCCTACAAATATAGCTACTTACTTGTCAATTTCTTTTAAAACACAATATAGATTATTATTCTGTAATAACAAGCTTATTATGTAACTATTGTTGAACCTGAACCTCACACAGGTCTATTCTGATACTGAATAATAAGCAGTCATTCAGTCACTCGGCAAGATCCCTGAATTATTTTAAAATGTATATGTATATGGCAACATTTGACTTTGATTTACTTTCTCTGTCGTTCTCTTAGGATCGCCTCCTTTCTCTGTGGATCCTTTTTAATTCGCTCCCTATACTGTCTGGTCCTCTCTTTTGCACTCATCTCTCCCTCAGTTCATTCTGTTCTAAAAAAAGTTAAGTAGCATTATAAGTAGTAGCACTGTATTTATGTACTTTATATTTGTTTATACAGTAGTTGTTACATTATACATTATAATTGTTTTAGTAACACTTCAGAACATTTTATGTAGTCTCCAAAAAACGGCAATACACATTAAAATATAAGTCATTATTGAATTTAAAATCATCAAAACTGGTCAAAAAAAGAATGAAAAGTATGTTAACAAACTTTATCTATTTGTTTTAATAGCTTCTTAAGGAGGTCTTGTCCTATTGTGTGACATCTGTGTCCTATGGTGTGACAGGCCAAAGTGTCACACCAAAGGACATTTCCTGTCACACCAAAGGACATTTCAGCTTTTGTGGCATGTTAATAACCATGCTAATGCTAGCTGAAATGTCATTAGCAATTGGCATGATACATTTGTATATTACATAGTCCTGCTGTTAAAAATACACATTTTAACAAAAAAAAAAAATGAAATTTAGGGGTGTCACACCAAAGGACAAAAAAACTTAACAACTTCAGTGGTCTGAAAACATAGTTAAATGTTTAAACAATTCTGAGATAAATACTTACCACTGCTTATGGGCTTCATAGGGGTCTTCAGTCACATGACCTTGAATGGGGTCTTCCAACTAAATGTAGTTGTCTATGATATTGCCCAACTTAATATCAGGTTATTGCATAACACCAAAGGACTTTTTTTCTGTGACAAACTTTATGAAATTCCTACACTTTTCAAAATGTATGTATAGGAAAATTGATGGCCACTTGCCAGGAGTCTACATTACGATTTTTAAACATTATTTTCTTTATTTATAAAAGTTAATATTTATGAAATTATTTTGTCTACCGTCACACCATAGGACGATTTTGAGATTTGACTCAAAGTTGCAAAAAATAAAAAATAAATAACTCTGGTATTAAAACAACAAATTCATGTAAAACAAGAAAATGCTTAACCATTTACAGTATTCTAAATTATGAAAATGTGAAATAAATTATTTTTTATCTTCTGTGACGGTGAAAAAGCCACGTCACGTCAACTACTCAAATAGCAGTTATGAGCAAACTCGGTCCTGGAGGCCCACTGGCCAGCAGAGTTTAGCTCCAACCCTGATAAATCTCACCTTCTTGTAGCCTTCTAATCCTGAAGACATTGGTTATCTGGTTCAGGTGTGTTTGATTAGGATTGCAGTAATGTGAGGCTTTTACATATCAAACCTCCTGATCTGGTTGTGGAGCATGTTTGATATTTAGAATTTTAAATCGGGATAATTGCAAATATGATTACGTCAGTACAATAGCCAGGGAGACGGAAGTGACGGAACTTTTGAAATGGCGACCTAAAAACAACAAGCAGCGGAACAAGCAGGTGGACAACAGAGATGAAGGAACAGCTGGGCGAAATGTGGTAACAACACAACTGTTGTATCTTACTACAAATAATAAGTATTGAGTGAGTGACAATCACGCAGTGTGAATTATAAAAGACTCTATCTGAGATCTGTCGCAGACACCCGGCCGTGAGATATTTGGCATGCTATATCCTGCTGTGTGAATGTGTTCTGACTGAAAATCAGCGGCAATGACATACATCCAATGAGAGAGCAAGAAACAGGACAGCGGGATGTTCGGGGAGGAGTTATAGACCAAAATATCAGTATTTGAATAGATTTATTTACAATAATAACAAATAGAAACAAAGCACAAACATTTGCTTGAACAGCAGCACACTACAAAATGATTTATGTACCCCCAACTCTCTTTGCAGAACACACAATCCTTGCTCCCCTCGTCTCCCCAACTATTTCATTTTTTCTCTCCTTTTCGCTGCAGATCAGCACACAGACAATTTGGACCACAATCTTCTTGCAGGCTATAATTTTTAATAAAAATTTCAGTCTCGCGCAAGAACTCCGGTGAGTGAATCCGGTAAATAACGCAATCATTTCCTTATCACTTCTCGCGTGTGTTTGGTTGTGAAACGTAGTTTGCGGACCAGACAGAAGTTGTTGGCGATTCTTTCTTTTGTAAAGTCATGCAGTGTGAAACCTCCTGTCGCCAATTCATTGTTCAGTGTGAACACACCAACAACTGAATGTTACCCCAGATAGTCGTGCAGTGTGTGAAAAGAACAGTGACTATCGTGCAGTGAGAACTCGGCATAATGTGTGTGTGCAGCCAGATTTCACAATCAGTTAAAGGCTGGAATTCACTACAGAAATTTTGCTCAGATTTTCCCCCCGATTTGCGATCTGTGTGATTCGGCAGTGTTTGGCGAATGTCTGCGCCAATCTGCAGATTTTGATCGTTCGGAGTTGACAGAATTCACAGAAAATCGCGTAGTGTATGATGGGCACAGACTATAAAAACATCAGGATATCATAATATGTTTGATATTTTGAGCCGATTTGAGAACACACACAGTGTATGATGCATCGCTAATGAGTACTGTACTGTAAATAATACAGTCAAAATACACAACGGAAATCAAGGGTGCGAAGTCACAAAGATAAAAAAAAAAAAAAAAAATAAGAAAAAGAAGACGACCCACAAGATCGGGTAAAGACAAAAAAGCCATCCAGATCAAGGATTCATCATTATCCAGGACTCGACATTAACACTTGTCCGGGATAAGTAGCCGGATTAAATCGTCAATAGCTGCGAATGATTTATTATTTTACATTAAATGTAAACAGCGACTGATAATCAGTGTTGTGCAAGTTACTTCCAAACTGCAATACATTATATATTACTTGTTACTGTTATTTAAAAGTAATTCATTACCTTACAATATTACTGTCTCAGAATTGTAATGCGTTACATACTCCTGTATTACTTTTGAGTTACTTTCACCAAAATAACTATACAGAAGTAGAACTTAACATTCTAAATGACTAGTGCTGTAACGATATGCGATATGAAACCGAAATCGCGACACTCAGATCCACGAACCTGCAGAATCGCGACACACCCCTTCCAACTCCCAACGTTATCCATACCGTCCAGATCCAATGCTATCCTTAAATTACTATTAGTATTATTTGAAGTTAACTTAACATTATAAAATACGTAGACCTACACCACAAAACTAGTTGAGGATAAATTATTTAAAATGTGGGAATTCCAGCGTTATGGACATGACATTTGCAGTCAAAACTTGAAATATAAATTCTCAGAAAATGCATTAATACCAAAATATTGAAACGTCTGTTTATCCATAGGCTCCTCCCTGAAAGGAGTCCAGACATTAGAAACATATCAGTCTACACATGCGTTTTATATTTAATATTAGGGAAATAGACAGTCATGCGTGACAAAAAAAAAATCTTTAACTTTTAGGAGGCAACGATTTTTTTGTTGTTGTAATTCTGTGAATTACACTGCGCAAATCGGATGAAGAAGGGGTTGGCTCTCCACAGAACATAAAATATTCATTTTATTTTATTTTCGTGTTCGCATTTATGAGGAAAAAACAATGTTACAGACGTGACAGTTCTCCATTACGGACGCGACCGCTGAAGCGGCACTAAAAGACTGCTTTAAAACTTCCACAGAGACCTTACACAGAATACACAAAAGCCTTTCTTTAAAGTGAATTTCGTTTTGTATTAATTGTATCTTAATTGTAATCAATGTTTCATCAACCAATTACTTGGATAAGTTGGATTTAATAAATAAGAAGTAGGCTAAATATAGCAGACAATTATAGATAGGCCATCACGACACGGAGGTGAACTGGAGCGCGTCTCACCGAAACTCAGCGTATAAGGTAGCCTATTCACGGACCTGAAAAATATATCTATATTGAAATGTCTACTTGTAAACAGAACAATTCAAAACGAAAGAAAACAGACTCTGCTTATGAAATGAAATGTGCATTTCTCTCTGGTGCATTCACTAGCTGCGAAGATCGCGAGTCAGCATCGTCAACTTCATCTTGACTTTATTAATAAACAATTAAAATGTATCCTTGCTATATTTGACATATTCATAATCATTGCTTTTGCCGGTTCTTTGTGAGAGCTTTTAGGTGCTTTATCGGCAGCGCCGCCGCCCTTACATGAACGCGTCACCACCGCATCAAAAACATGATTGCGTGCTGAAAACATGAAAAATACCACATAAACATAGCCTAACTGTTTAGAAAGGAAACACAGAATGAATAGCATATAATGCGCATACGTCCATCTCGCGAATGTATAGTCTTCTTCATGATGAAGAAGACCATACATTCGCGAGATGGACGTTCATGCCATCTTCACCATTAACCGCTTTTCCACTGGCCAGCGCAAGCACGGAGGCCGAAATCATACTTCACGCCACTCCTGTAAAAAATAAATCGCTATATCAGACGCTGCCATTTAGTCTTTATTTACAGACTTGGACACCACACGCGGCTATTGACTGACCACGAACAGGTAATTTAGCCTACTTGCATTTTTCATTCGTTAATGTCTCGCGGTCTTGCTGTTTTTTTTTTTTTTTTTTGTTTTTTTACAATTAAAACTAAAAGTCTGTTGTAACGCAAGCCTTACTGAACATGTACCGAGTAAAATATTACTGAAAATTGATTAGTAATGCCTTACACTACTGCGTTACAGCAAAAAGTAATATGTTACTGTAATGCATTACTTTTGTAACGCGTTACTCCCAACACTGCTGATAATGGATTATATATTGATGGTAACAACATGAAACTAAGCCATTATACTATCACCATATCACCCTGTAGCCCAAGACTGGTTGCCCACTGAAGCTAAGCAGGGTTGAGTCTGGGTGGTACCTGGATGGGAGACCTCCTGAGAAAACCAGGTTGCTGCTGGAAGAGGTGTTAGTGAGGCCAGGAGGGGGTGCTCACCCTGTGGTCTATGTGGGTCCTAACGCCCCAGTATAGTGACGGGGACACTATACTGTCAAAGAGCACCGTCCTTCGGATGAAACGTTAAACCGAGGCCCTGACTCTCTGTGGTCATTAAAAATCCCATGGCACATCTTGTAAAAGAGTAGGGTTGTAACCCCGGTGCCCTGGCCACATTCCACCCATTGGCCCTTGCCAATCATGGCCTCCTAATAATCCCCATCCCTGTAGCTGGTGTGTGGTGAGCGCACGGGCGCCGTTGTACTGTGGCTGCTGTCGCATCATCCAAGTGGATGCTGCACACTGGTGGTGGTTGAGGAGAGAACCGCTGATATGATTGTAAAGCGCTTTGGGTGTACAGTAGTACATATGAAAGCGCTATATAAATGCCTCATTCATTCATTCATCCTCTAACTCCTGTCGTAATCTGTTGAGTCCACACTGACCGTGTCTTCCCACCCCAGACCGTTTCCAAATGCACTGGCTCGTATCTTCCACTACTGCGGGTCATCTCCTGCATTTGTTTAATCTTCGAAGCAACGAGACTCGTGTTTCTGTTGGTGATCGGAACGATTTTAAAGTCTGATAGTGTATGATTTTCAGTCATGTAGTGTATGATGCCCAGCTTTTCTCTGTAACCATTTACAAAGTCGGCAAGTGTCTTATGCCTGCTGTTTAAAAATCTCTTTAGATTTGAAAAAGTCGTGTAGTGTATGCCAGCCTTAAGATTTAAAAACTCCAGTAGTCTGAGCCTGGCTTAAAAGGAACCAACTCAAAAGAGTCATTTGTTCAGGAATCAGGATACACTCATGCTGTATGTTTTTGGTTCACTAAAAAGAACTAACTCATAAGAGTCATTTGTTCAGGAATCAGGATACACTAGTCGTGCTGTATGTTTTTGATTCACTAAAAGGCATCAACTCATAATGGTAATTCGTTAGGGAATATCATTCGTCAGGATACACTGGTTGCATTGTATGATTTTGATTCACCTAAAAGAACCTTAGAAGCACATAACCATGTCTCTTCTTAAATAGAACTGATTCTTAATTATTCTTGTCAGTTCCCAACCCTAGGCACAAGCCTAGAGTGAGAGCAAAGCATCATGGGATTAGTTCCTCAAGAGCTAAGCAGCCGATTCAACAGAAGAGGCCCTCATGGAGACAGGCCGGCTCCACTTCAATAAACACCTGACAACCACACCGATTTCTCTCTCTCTTGCCATACTTTATCTCCCTTCCATCTTCCTGTTATCTGTTTACTGGCCTTGAGTCTCTCTCCCCACCTTGCCCTTTCCTTCTCATCCTCACTCCTCCGTGACTCGCTCTCCAATCTCACCCTCTCACCAGACTCTTTGACAGGCCACGGACAGGTTGACACTGCCTCCTGTAGCCTTACATATCATTAGGGCCGCTTTCGTCCACAACCAGGCTAGGGGGCAGTGACTCTGAAAGCTCTCAACGGCCCGGGCTGCTTTCCTCTGGTCAGCCCTCCTGTCAGGCCTCCCTAATACCTTTTCCTGCTTGGGCAGTCAGAGGAAGACCTTCCCCTTGTCTGGAGCCTCTTTACAAGGGCCAACCGGCTGCTCATGTTGATCCATCAGCGTGACAGCAGTGTGGTCGAAGAGAAAGAAGGCAAAAGGAACAGAAAAGCAGGCTGTGATGGTGATTGACAGGTGGAGGCCTTTTCTAGCTGTGTGCTTTAAAATATAAGTAATTGAAGTCATTCATTAAGTTAAAATGTATTAAATGGGTTTGTTGTGATTGTTATGCTTCATAATAGAGCTGCAAAACTACAAACTCCGTTCCTTTGTGCCTTGTTCAAACGTGTGCTATCATAAAAAGTACACCCAGAAATTGTATATTTCATTATTGTTGAACTGAATGAAATGAAATTGACTTAAATTAAATAAGCAGCAAGAATTTGTGGACGTTTAGTGGCATTCAACTCCCATATTTCATTTTCTTTTTCAAATAAGTGTATCACTTTGTATTACACACAGAGTGAAATTACTGCCACACAGCACATTAAAGAGTTTCTGATTAATGGCTTCCCTTTTCCGGGTTGCTGGTCATGGTCGTAATTTCATTTAAGCCTGGGCTCATTCATTACTTTCGCTAACAATTTCTCTCTTTTTTTGTAGCAAACATTCACAACTTCTTTGAATGGGCCACTCTAGAAATTAAACAAAGTCAACCAAGCTTGTAAGTCATAAATTAAAATTCGTAATGGTTTTTCGCCAAAGAAGACATTGTGATGTATTTCATACTGAAGGCTGCCTGGGTTTTTCTACTTCCACAAGTAATCGTATGGAAATCTGCCCTGTGGTTGTTTGCATATTGTGTAATGTATGTAAACTAGCTATTAGCACTAAAAGAACAGCCGGTAACATCTGGACTTGCAAGGCAACATCTGTCAGCGGGTGTTGATTACTGACCAAGCATAGTGTATTGTGTACTGTATGTAATTTGCCGCATCTAAAGCGTGTATATGGGAACACATCTTAAATTTACTATGACAATTCTAGTTCTTTTGCCAGGCAGATAAATCTTGTAAACATTGAAAATCAAGCCTGAAAAACTGTTTTTCTCCGTATTTCCTCTCAATTGCCCTGACGAATCAGATTGTTTTGCAGTGACAAGATGTCCCCTTCAAAGCCCTATTTTCAGCTGTGTTTGTGTATAACCGTGCATGTGTGTGCATAGCCAATCCTCCTAAATGAATAATTTATTCTTACTGATTCACAACCAGGCCATTCATAGCTGTGTCCTTGGTCAAAGCAGAGCGCATAAAGAGAGGAAATAAATAGCCTAATCAGAGCACAGAACGTTCTTCAGATTAAAGGTCAAAGACTTAACAATAGATTAAGATGTGATGTTAAAACACTATGGATATAGAAACAATGGAACATGACATTTTGAAACTTGATTCAACAGCTGAAGTACAATATTAATGTTTTTTATTTATATATTTTTTTATTTAGTAATTGTAGAAGTTGTAGTAATAATACATTATTATTATTATTTATATATTTTCAATATTTTTTTACCAAATTGTGCAGTCCTACTATAAGTACAGCAAACAGTTGAATCTAATTTACCAATCTCAATACCATATACCATAAATATTACTATTGTAATTTTACAGTTGTACTGTAAATAATAAAAATAGTAGTAATAATTATATTAGTTTTCTTAAATACTCATGTTTTATAGTGAAATATTACTATTTCTTATAATTATTATAACTTAATTATTACTTCAAACTAGCGTTGCACTGTTGGTGATGGTGGAAAGCAGACAGTAAAAAAAAGAGCATTAATTTTTTTGTACCAATTTTGTAGCAATCATAACAGGAAAATAGTGTTTTAATCAGTTATATATTAAATAACAATGGATTAGATTAGGGCTGGAACTAATGATTATTTTTCCAACCGATTAATCAAATCGATTTGGTAGATTAATCGAATAATCTAATGATTACTATTATTTATCACAAAATACAAGGTTTATGCAGTGTAGGCCTAATTAGGAAAGAGCTACACTTTTTTCGTCGTATTGAGGTAAGAGAAGCCCCGGGATGTTTTATTCTCAGATGCTCCATAGAAATTTTGCTGTACCTATACCATTTCAGTTTTACAGAGCATGCAAAGCACCTTTTTATTTGGTCTCTGTTTAAAAAATGTCCTCACTTTAGATCGCGCTGGATTTTTTTGTAATAACGGCTGATTTTCAGCATCCCCGCGACGAATCGACGCATTCCAAGCAAATCGACTAATTTAGGTAATCGATGTAATCGTTTACATCAACGCATCTTTCCAGCGATAGATTTGATTCAGGTTTAGTTCATGAAGATTGTGTTTTGGTTTAAAATAATTCCCAGAACAGTGAGACGGTTGCTATATATAATGGGTCATATGTTCACCCTCACAGATAAAAAAAAATTGAGTGCCTATCTGTGTCTATTTTGGTTTATGTCCACTTCTTCATATCAGAGTGTCTCATCAGTCTCTATATTACTTTCTGTCTGTGAGGTGAAATCGATGTTTCTGCTGGAGGCTTTGCTGTTGAGGTTATGATATGCCACAGCCAGTGCTGTCGACCAGAAACAGCGAGGGAGATATTACATAGGATACAAGCAGTGCCTGCTCTGGAAATAACTTTGGCACTTCTTTTATGATGCAATAGATTTGAGAAAAGAAGTGAAAAAGCTGAACTTAGTTCAGTTCTCTGATACAATAATCCGATGTCTGAGGTGGCCATTAAAGTTTTCATATTCAAATGTTACTTTCAGTGTCATTTTGCTTCAATAGATCATTAGTCTCCCACTCTCACACATATAAAACTGTAAATTTGATTTCTATTTCAATGGTTTGGAATGGTTTGAAAATGAAAATAGAACATAATGCTTCCGTATCTAGAGCAAATTTTGGAAGTCCCTTTAAGGCAAGTCAGTTAACTCGGCTGATATTTTCTATGCTGACAATAGGCATACAAGTACAGCCCATATCTGCTTGAATTCAGAAAGGCTGAAACCTCTGTAATATGTTTGTCAAGATTACATTTCAATTATATATTTCAAATCACCAATAAAATCTGACGACAGTGTTTTCATAAATTGCTTCAATAGCTTTTGTGCTTCATTAGCTGGTCCAGTTACTAGGTAACATTATAGGGATGCAAATAAGAGATTTATTTATTTATTGTACTATATTATATATTAAAATGTTCTTGCTCATTTCTTCTATTTTTACATTTAGATGACCTTTGCTGTCATCTAATATCCACTTAAAATTAATGTTAAAAACACTGTTTAATCGAATCTTTATCAGATAAAAAAAAAAAAATTCATTTTCATTATCTACATTATAATGTTGTGATTCATCTGTAGTATTAAAACAATATTTAGTTTTAATTTGTTTAGACAAAATAGTACAGCATTTTCATTTTTAGCCATTTATCAGTTAAAGGAGAACTCCGGCGCAAAATGAACCTTTGGTCTAATTACACATTGTTACCTAGTCAACCGTTATCTGAGATTTGTTTTCATGATTATCGAATGTAAATAGTTTTATCTCTAAAAACAGTTTAGCCTATAAAGCTAGTATAACGCTAGTATATTGGGCATAGTGTAATGACAAATAAAAATCGCTTGTTAATACCACTAACAAGGCTGAAAATAGACCCACACTAACACGGTAGCATAATGAGGGTCCCTACCTTCAAACCGAAGCATTGAGAACTTTGTCAGTGTCCAGACAGTTTAATCAGAAGATATTTTAAACATACAGTCAACTTCGCGTATACAGGCAGGAGCCATCTTTGAAATACAGCCTTTACCAGTCGATCTACGAACGCCGATCCAAGCCTGCTGTTCGCGCTCACCTTATCACAACTTATAGCTCGTTCACATTCTCACCAGCGCACTTGGATCCAGTGTTAATTTTGTCAGCAAATTTTGATTTAGTTTTAGTCTTAGTCTTTTGACTAAAATGGCATTTAGTTTTAGTCATATTTTAGTCATCTGAATTGTTTTAGTTTTAGTCTAGTTTTAGTCGACGAAATACAATAACATTTTAGTCGACTAAATCTACAGTAGATTTAGTCGACTAAAATATAATGGGTTTAGTTCAATTGTAATGCGTTAATTTAGAATTTCTCTAAAATTTCCAAACCCATTTACTCCCGGAGAAAACATCTATTAACCTATTAATATGAATGATTTTTAAGTTTGAACATGCAATACAGATACAGATTTAACTGCTGTTACTTAAAAAATATCTTAAAATTAAATAAAACCACTTTTCCTAAAGTACAACACAGTCTTCTTTACAATGAATGATATATGCATTCCTTATAACTACTTGCATACATCATTCTTTATTCTTTCAAGCAGACATATTTATTTGTATGAATTCAATATAATTAATCCTTATTAAAGCTATTAACAAACAGTGAATGCTTTTCTCTTTTTCTTTTGTTGCTTGATCAAAATTAAGGACACGGACCGCATTATGTTTATTGCCACTGTCACTTTAAGACGTCGGATCATGTCCAATGACATGCGGAGACAATTGCACTGATGCACATCCGATACACTCACAGTTTAAGACATAACCAGCATAGTTTACATGAATACTCTCTAAAACGGACATTTAGACATACTGTTGTGTGTATTTGTCCATTCAGACACGAAAGAGAGCTCAATTCAGTAGCCTACTCGCGCGCTGTAGGTGTATTGTGCATGACTGCACGCTTCGGGTTAGGTGTGTGCGCACAGAAAACCGCACCGAATAGAACTCTTTTTTGCATCGTCACTCTTATTCAGATCTATATGTCTGCTCTACTCATTCTCCCAGACGTTCACATTTTTTAACGTTTTATGACCGCGGGGTAGATCACGTTACAGTAGCCTACAAATGTGCGCATCTATCACACACGCTCAGGACATCAGTTCTGACGGATCGCTTCCCAAATCGTCACTATCTAACATTTTCGTCTAGTTTTTATTCGTTGACGAAAATGTCAATAGATCTTCGTCATAGTCTTTGTCATTCAAAACTAGGTTTTATTTAGTTATCGTCTCGTTTTCGTCTGTGAAAAAATGTCGTTGACGAATAATTTTCGTCGTTTTTTTCGTCAACGAAATTAACACTGCTTGGATCGGCGTTCGTAGATCGACTGGTAAAGGCTGTATTTCAAAGATGGCTCCTGCCTGTATACGCGAAGTTGACTGTATGTATACAATATCTTCTTATTAAACTGTCTGGACACTGACAAAGTTCTCAATGCTTCGGTTTGAAGGTAGGGACCCTCATTATGCTACCGTGTTAGTGTGGGGCTATTTTGAGCCTTGTTAGTGGTATTAACAAGCGATTTTTATTTGTCATTACACTATGCCCAATATACTAGCGTTATACTAGCTTTATAGGCTAAACTGTTTGTAGAGATAAAACTATTTACATTCGATAATCATGAAAACAAATCCCCATGAATTCAAAATTGACCATACTTACTTTGTTTGCCTAAATTGATCGTTTTGTGGTGAACAATTCATCCATGCAAGTCAATCCACACAAAAACTATTTTGGCTTTGTAATCTTTAATCAAAATCTGAAATTTCCCCTCCCCTCTGCATTGGAGGACCTTCCCTGATGAAGTAGGTTTGACGGTTTGGGTGTCTGCTTAACATCCGTAACCACGCCCCTCCAACTGACAGTAGACAGGCTGAATGAAAACACCTACTTTTCTAGATCCAATCAGGTGCTAGTTGGAAAAAAAGCCACGCCCACTATTTTTCCTCATTTAGTATTCCGTTTCTCTCGGAAATACGTCACAACACTGGAGAAAAGTCGTTTGCAACTTCCAGTTCACGGGGACTTTAATAGCCATTATGAGAACATACTGTATGATATATATATATATATATATATATATATAATCTTTTCATATATAATGTTGTGATTCATCTGTAGCATTTCAAATTTATTTAGTTTTAAGTGTTTTATTTGTTTAGACAAAATAGTACAGCATTTTAATTTTAGCCATTTATCAGTTTATTAGCCATTATCAGAACATATGATATGATATAACTTTATTGTCAGAGAAAGTCTGATATTTGTCTTGCGTTAGTAAGTTCATTCACACTTACAATAACTGTACCACATATACAAGACCTTTACAATCACATAGAAAAAAAGGACATTTAATCAATTTTATTTTAAGATTTTAATCAAGTTTATTTTGTAGCTTAATTAACTCTAATACAGCTTGATGAATGAAGGCATGCTTTAATCTAATTCAATTATATCTTGGGACCGGAAAAATAATGATCAACTTCTTGGTATCAGTCAGAATTGTAATATTCTGTGCACCTTTCTTCTCAAAATACACACATCTAAAGACCCACATAACTCTGACACCTCTTTCCTTTTCTGTCAGTTGCAGACTGTCGAATCCTGGAGAATCTTCAGCGCTACGCCTCCCCTACTTACCTGCCCGTCAACTACCAGCTCCTCAACACAGAGTCCTCCTTCTTTCTTAAGGAGGCCACCCAGGACTTCATGCGCAACTCTAGCTTTCTCTCCAGAACGGAACTGTTCTTCATCTACCAGGCCAGGAAGCCTCCCATCATCAATGCCACGTATGGAACCCTTGCGGTGGAAGAGCCTGTTCCTTTGGATCTCCTCCAGATGCCTGGCTCCTTTGTGGGTTCCTCAACCCTCTTCACCTTCAACTGGAAAGTGCAGACCTTTGTTCTCAATGAAAGGATTTACCTGAACAAACCCAAGGTTCAGGTCTTGTTCTACATCGCCGGGAGGGATTGGGACGACTACAGTGCAGTGGACAAACTTCCCTGCGTACGGATGTTCGCCTTCCATGAAACCCAGGAGGTCCGTGGGAGCTGCAGGTTACGAGGGGACATGGGCGTTTGCGTCGCCGAGCTCGAGCCTCTTCCTGGGTGGTTTGCACCTCCCAGCGTTGTCCCAGGACGGCAGAGGAGTCCGGATATGCCTGAAGGAACACCTGTAGAGCTGTACTACAGCCTTCGGGCCGCAGAAGAAGGGGGTTGTCTTTCCGAGGAGTTAGGGGACAAGAGCGCCGCTCACTCGGATCAAGAGGGATTGTTTGGGTCTCCTAACTCTACACCCATGAGGCGCATCGGAAGTATACGATTATTCCAGTCTCCATCTGTTCCGGAATTATCAGAGCAGCGTTTGGATGGGAATTTTGCAGTGTTGGTACCATCCACGCCTGTTCGGCAAAGGGATACCGTGTCAGCATATGTTGCAGCTTTGCCATACTCACCTGTAGAAATGTTCACTCTCAGGTAAGAGAACTTCATTTGCAAGATGTGGAACTGCATTGAAACTGCCGTGTTAGCAAATAACTATCCACATGAGACCTTTTCCTGTGACTTTCATGGCTGTGTTACAGTAGTGAGGGTTTCTCTAATGAATGCCACAGGAAGCTTCACCATTGACGTCATGGCATTCTATCAGCAGTTAAATAGCAATTTGCTTTGCAGCTTCAAAGATTCATTAAAGCCTTTTTGTTTTGTTTTCTACTCTTTTATTTGAATCGCAACTAATCATACTTTGCCCAGTTATCAGTCTTTGCTCCACTTGGACCTCCATATTTGGTCACATATTTTCTTTGGCATAATCATTTGGCTTTTGAAATGGTTGTGATTAATTCCGGCTGGTGTGCCTGAGATGAATTTTCACTTCATGGTTACTTTACTTAATTTAACTATATTTTTTGTTTACCATGGCAGAGAGAAAGACATCTTCATTTTCAGGTGAAAACATCCAGCCGCACTGAATCTGCGGGTACTAATTAGAATTTGCAGATGCGGCTAAGTGATTTGGGTAATTAACACACAATGCAAATGAGGATGTCATCAATTAGAATGCGCCTCCATTAGCTTAATGACTGCAAGCTCGTCCGATTGTAATCACAGTGGGTGAGAACATTTATAAACCATATGAGACCCAACCAGACAAGAGGTCAAGCCAATTTGTCAGCCCTGCATGTGCACGCAAGATAAGAGGCACTAGGAGAGACGATATCTGGCGTATTTTGAAGAAAATCAGATAGTATATGGATGTCAGCTGGGTTTTCTTTGCTGAATTCACTTGTAAAAGTGAAAGGACAAATCACTTGCTTTTTGAGGGTTGTGTGTGTATGTGGATGCATGTGTGAAGTTTCCATTTGGGTTGTCTAACAGTGTGTGTGTGTGTGTGTGTGTGTGTGTGTGTGTGTGTGTGTGTGTGTGTGTGTGTGTGTGCGTGTGTGTGTGTGTGTGTGTGTGTGTGTGTGTGTGTGTGTGTGTGTGTGTGTGTGTGTGTGTGTGTGTGTGTGTGTGTGTGTGATCAACAACCACTTTACTTGAATGTGCTGATAGGACGATACCCATTTTTATTGTCCCTGGTGTGTGTGTGTGTGTGTGTGTGTGTGTGTGTGTGTGTGTGGTTACTCTACTACTGTAATCATTGGAAAAATTATTCATGAATAAAATATTTATGTGTAGTTATGCAATTTGCATGTTTAATGAGTCTTATGACCAGCAAAATCATGCTTTCATTTTCTCAAGCATAACATTATCCTCTGATTAATTATTGATATACAGCTTTAAATGAAATCAGTGTTAAATAGTCTACAGAGGATCAGGATCATTAAAGAAATTTGAAAGAAACAAATGCACTAATTCTCAATTTTAATGATCCATTAAATGTTTTTTTTTTTCATGAGCTGATGAGTATGAATGTCTCAATTGAGAAATGAAAGCATGACATATTTTTTCATTATGTTTTTGTGAAGTGGAGGAGGGTTGTATATCTCTTCTGAAAATTAGACAGAGATTAATCAAGGTCTGCCTTAATTACCATAAATAATAATGTTCACGTAGAAAATGATAAAATAGTCATATTTTGATTTCATTATTTGTAGTTGCATGTTTATGTTGCTGCTTAATCTGCTTTACAATTATATAGGCTATCTTTTGTAATTAGTTTAAAATGAAGTATATTTTCTAGAATTCATTTTGGCTTATTTGCCTATTACATATTATTTATGTATTACTTATAAATCACTTATTTGGCATATTACTTTAGCAGACACTCTTAATCACTGCATTGCCATGTAAGATTGTATGATGCATTACTATATGGCCAATTATTACGGTGGCCGAGACAGCTCAACGCGCTGCAACTGAAGAAAACACATGCAAATAGAAAAAAACGCGTGCAAATAGAAAAAAACACCTGCAAATTAAAAAAAAACATCTTCATCAGTTTCACAACACACGTGTGCTCCAAATACAGAAACGCGCTGCAAAAGTTCACAACACAACCAAATACAGAAAATGCACTGCAAATAACACAGACCACAATGGAAATGTTTCCAGGGGAACCAAATAAGTGACGAACCCGGCTGGGACGTGCTTACTGCTCGTGAGCGTCCCTGTGCCCTACTCTCTTCGAAGGGCAGATTGCAGAGCCCTTAAAGTGGGCCTTTGGAGTGAGCAGGGCTCTAGTGTGCTGTTATAGCCGTGTGGAGCGTAATTTCCTCATTATTTTCACCTGGGATGTTCCCATGACAACGCAGCACGGCGTCCATCAGCTGGTCTTACCCATCTACCACAGAAATATAATGCTGTTAACATAACGGTTGCAAATACATTTTTATTTTTAGTTTACAAAAAAGCTTTGAAAATATGCGTTATATATCTGTGTGTCTCAACTTTAAAATTTTGGACCCTACATTACCTAACATTTCTTACGAAACTTTTATTTATGAAAATGTAATAACATGAAACAATTTGTACAGTGTAACTGATGTTTAGATAAATATCTTTCCTTCATGTTTTTCTTCTTTATCTTTTTTATTTATTTATTTTAGTTTCCAGCTCATTGTTCTTTTCTCATTTGTATTCTGATGCATATTGTTAATACATTTTGTACATTGTATACAAGTTGTATGTCATAAAAAAATTTAATCTCTGTATGTTTTGCACAAATAAATAAATAAATAAATAAAGTATTATTTTAAGCTGTAAGCACCAGCACGCATAGATTTATGGATATCTATGCCAGCACGTCCCAGCCGGGTTCGTCACTTATTTGGTTCCCCTGGAAACATTTCCGTTGTGTTCTGTGTTATTTGCAGCGCATTTATGTATTTGGTGGTGTTGAGTATTTGGAGCATACATGTGTTATGAAACTGATGAAGATGTATTCTTAATTTGCAGGTGTTTTTTTATTTGCACGCGTTTTTTTCTATTTGCATGCGTTTTTTTCTATTTGCATGCGTTTTATTTTATTTGCATGTGTTTTTTTCTATTTGCACGCGTTTTTTTCTATTTGCATGTGTTTTTTTCTATTTGCATGTGTTTTCTTCAGTTGCAGCGCGTTGAGCTGTCTCGGCCACCGTAAATTATGGCTGGATGGATTTTTTGGGGCATTTTTTTAGATTTTCTCAACAGTTGAAAAAAAAAAAAAAACTAATAAATGCATCGAAATTTGGTTATAATTATCACTTTAGGCTGTGTGGAAAGCGTCCCACAGATACTGTATAAAGTCGGGCTTGTGGAACATCCACCGCCTAACTCCAAAATAAGCAATCAGCCTGTCCCAGAGTAAACAATCTTATTCCAGATGGAAGAGGGGTAATCTTCAGTAAATCCAAATCTACATACATTTGTTTTTCTATCATAGTTGGGACTTTTCATTCACTTTCGATCCACAATGCAGGTACAAACTGACCCACCTCCCCACAACCACATACTCTGTGGATGAACATACAAAAAGCAATTTTGCTAAAATGATTTTATTTATTTTCTCATGCATAATCATTTTTGCTCAGAGGTGGTGTCATTGTGTATTGCTTGTTCCAATTTAAAAGGTGTCCACTTTCAAACTAATTTTGGCAGAACTTCAGCTGCAGAAAAAAGCATTAGCTTTTAAAAAAATGAAAGAATATAATCCAATACCACTGCAGACTCAGAGAGTGTAATGCAAAGACTGCACCAACTACTGTACATAGTTGGGAATGGGAGATGAGACTCTGATTGGTAAATTTAAAATATTATATAGTGATCTTAATCATCTAACTTTTTGTAGGCTAATAACATAATGAGAGAACGTATGAGGCAAGTACACAGTATAAATGATTACACCCCATCTGAACATAACATTTAAAAAAAGAAAAAGAAAATGTGTCCTAGATGTAAAGAAAAATGTCTGAATTTGTTGGGTTTCAGAGGGGTGTAATCATTAGCCGCTTTCCGACCGGAGGGACTTTTGCAGTTCCTAGAACCTAACGTTCCTATAACCCTTTTTTTTCGCGTGTTCCGACCGGACTAAGTTGGGGATTTTTTAGTTCCTCACACCGTAGTTCCTATAACTCTTTCAGTACCTAGTCTAGAGCGAGGACTTTTTTAGTTCCCTTTCCCTAGGTCTATGTTGATTGGTTCAACTTATAAGTCACGCCCACTGTCAACACATTTTCTTCACTGTCTGTTGCAATTCGCCTATGTAGGCTATGCTAACTCATAACTTAAGACAAACATAACGCATTCAACCAGCTAATTGCTAATGCTTGCTAAACTTACCCGTCGTTTTGTTTGCCTCCTGCGCTCTGCTCTTCTATCTTCTTCCATCATATTACTTAAGATCATATTACGCTGGAGCCTTCGTCTTCTGTGTTTCTCTGTACAGAGCTCAAGATCTTTAAACGCCGCCGTTCGTACTCCGTTATTAAGGTCCCGGCAAGGCAGAACAGGGACATTCCGATAGCCTCCTCCACGCTGGTTTGTTGTTGTTGTATGTGGCGCTGCCGCCGCCGTGCTTGCGTCACTCCATTACCTCTCCTACCAGTTCCTATGGCCACTTGGCCAGTGCGAACGCAAACAGCAAAACCGAGTTTGGGGAGAGTAGTTCTTAGAACTGTTTAGAAGTGGACAGTTCCTATAACTAAGTTCCTGTAACTACTTGGTCGGAAAGCGGCTACTCATGCTGTGTGTATCTTAACTTGAGAGGCCAGAACCCCTTTTACATTTAATAGAAAATATAATGAACCACTCAAAATTGACATAATTAGTAATACACAGGGTGATAATAAAAAAGCTTACACAACAACTCTTGCTTATTGATATAAACAAGTAATGTCTCTTTCATCCAAAGCCCTTGTTATATTTGCAACTATTTAATGGACACTTTTTACATTTCTGAGGTTTTCAGAACCAATATATTTTTGGTTGGGTAAACGTAAATAGTGGTGAATGGGAGTATAGTGGTAATGTAGGTGAAGGTGAAACGCGAAAAATTTTAATATCGTGCAAAAGTTCATTTATTTCCAGAGCCGAACAGTAACGGAGTACATTTACTTGAGTACAGTACTTAAGTACACTTTTGAGGGATACTTTACTCTTTAGGGTACTTTACTCGAGTATCATTTTTGGGGAGTACTCATGACTTTATTCAAGTAAATTTGAGAGACAAATATTGAAAATGACTTGATTTTACTTTCAATTCCTTTTACATTCTCCAAGGTATTAACATTAACATTTTTCATAACTCCATGTAGGACATTTCTGTACATAAATGTAAGCACTGTGGCAGTAGTAATGCAATATTTAGAAAATGTACTCTTGTACTCTTGATACTCAAGTACTTTTAATAACAAGTACTTCAGTACTTTTACTTAAGTAGACATCTGACTGTAGTACTTTTACTTGTACTTGAGTAAAATTTTGCAAGGGCTATCTGTACTTTTACTCAAGTAATGAAGCTGTGTACTCTCTCCGCCTCTGTTTATTTCAGTAATTCAACTTAAAGGGTGAAACTAATATATTATATAGACTCATTACATGCAAAGTGAGATATTTAAAGCCTTAATTTGTTATAATTTTGATGATTATGGCTTACAGCTTATGAAAACCTTTTCACAATATTCTAATTTTGAATTTGGGGTTTTCTCACTTTCTCTCATGTTATCCAGAGACTATTTATATAGAGACATGCCACTTACTCAATCCTCAATACAACTATATAGGGAAAACCCGTAACGCCAAAGATGGCGGTTGTATGCACATGTCCCGCCCCTCCCGCTGGAAAGCCAATCGTCTGCCTTTAACAGTCAAGCCGGGAAACATTTAAGCCTATCGTCTGGTTCCACTGACGCATGCGCACAGTTGAGGTTTGCGACAGTGGAAAATACGTTACTGTTTGAAAAGGCGGCAGATTTGATATGCAGTGTATGTGTGCGTTGTGTAAATATCAGACATCCCAAGTGTCTACCGCATATTTATAGCGGCTCCCTGATGCCCAAAATTAGTTCAAATCTCCCGGAAACTAGAGCGAGCGAGCGAGACCTCACACATATTGTGTTTCAAACCGTGCAGCGCGCGCACGTCAGAGGGAGAGAACCCTTGCGCATGCGTAGTAAAGTATAACCTGTGGGGGAAAAGGCGTTTTAAACCTTATTTTGGGGCAAAGTTATCAAACTTTTTCAGCGATTTTTATCATATTTTACTGCTGTTTCTATACATGCAGTTTTTATGTCCCGGTGACCAGTGAAAGTGCAGTTCTGACTCTCTGCCCATTCATTTAGATAGGAGCCTGGTCTTGTTAGTCCGAAATAGCTGCCCGGAGGCGTTGCCAAGATGGCGGCCGAGTGGCATGACTTGCCTAAAAGGACTTTGTGTTATCTCACTTTGCATGTCATTTCTCTTATTAGGTTATTAGCTTACAAAAAGTTAGATGATTAAGATCACTATATAATATTTTAATATCTAATTTGCTGGGTTTAAGCTGGGTTTAATCATTTTCTGGGTTTAATTTTGTTCCTCTGTATTCTGTAGCAAATTCTGAAAAGGCATTTGTAAGCTATAATTCATGCTGTGTATCTTAACTTGAGAAGCCAGAACCCCATTTACATTTAATAGAAAACATAATGAACCACTTATATTACGTAAAAATGTATAAAAATGTGGGTACATTTGCAATGCTATTAACCATGGAAATGCGTCATTACAGACTGTAAATATCTCTTAACAACACAATGCAATCACTAGTAAAACTTCCTGTTAATAATGTATCTGGGAAGAATCTATTCTATATTAACAATGCATTAGATCACATTACACATTAATAAACCACAATAAATAAAACAAATTAAGTGATGTCTCATGTCTCAAGTCATGAGCTCGCGAGTTCCCGTTTCCTCGCGTGTAGATCTGTTATCCTCTCGCGGAAGTCATTTACCGCGCGCGCCAGCATCCGTTGTGCGCTCGGTTATTATTGGCATCGATTTTCCACCATACATGACTCTCATTATGGTGTAGTCATGGACATCCAACTTTCTTATGCAATAGGGTCAGATTCACATTGTAACATTCATCACTTGCAAGCATTTTCCCTTCTGATAAAGGACAGTAGATTTTCAATGTCAAAACCATTTCAAGCAATTTATTATCCACCTTTATCTTTAACTGAAGTAATAGGTCCAGTCGTGAGTCACAGCTGATATTGGCTGTATTCGAGTCTCTTGCAGTCTGGTGTAATCTTTTCTGTTGAGTGAATAGCATCATTTAGGTAACATCTGCTTACATGTAGATATATAAAGCACTGAGGTCTTGGACATGGCGATTCTTTTTTCCCAAGGCATTGTTGAGGCAAAGCACTGCACACTTTGCAAGAATTGTCCTCATCACAATCATTAGTTAAATCTTGCATTGCTCTATCTGTAATTCACTTGCTCTATTTGCAGGTGACTGGAGGATTGCATGTAAGTTGCTAAGTTGCTTTGATTTGCGTGTGTATCAGATTTTTTTTTCCAATTTCGGGTTCAAGATGAAAGCAGCAACTCTTATTCCCCATGCTACATATGCACGCTGTTTTTATTCTCGTGGCTGACTAAAGAAAGTTTCTGACTTTTGCAAGAAAACTCTTTAAATTAGTTATTTGAGCTTCTTAAAAATAATTAAGGGAAAAAGTTCTTGTTTATCAGCTCCCTGTTCTGGATTGTTGACCTGACTGGTTGATCTTGTGTGTGTGTGTGTGTGTGTGTGTGTGTGTGTGTGTGTGTGTGTGTGTGTGTGTGTGTGTGTGTGTGTGTGTGTGTGTGTGTGTGTGTGTGTGTGTGTGTGTGTGTGTGTGTGTGTGTGTGTGTGTGTGTGTGTGTGTGTGTGTGTTTAAGAGAAAAAGAAAAAGAAAAAGAAATTCATACCAGTTTGGAATAACTTGAGGGGGAGTAAACGATGACACTTGAACTATCCCTTTAAAAGTGGTCTAAACAACTTCTACACTATCTTTTTAAACTGTTCTGTATATTGTGAAGTTCCCATGAAAAGATTCCTCTGTGATCCCTTAAACAAAGATAGCAGGTTTCAGATTGTGTATTGTACTTCTGGGGGTTCTGTGTGCAACTTGAACAACTTCCGTTCAGATGAATAGGAACATACTTGATTCAGACTGTTTTTTTAAACTCGATCAGCTGATTCATTGGAAAGACCCAACCAAAAAGAAGCATTCGCTCACACCCCGGACATCGCAGAAAGGCAAATGGGTTTGGAATGACAGTCGGTACATGACCCGGACATTTCAAATTTTCCGTGAAATATTATTTCAAACAGTGCTTGATAATGTTCCCCAAAGATATTTAGAAATTCATTGCGCCGTTTAGTGGCAGTCATCAAATCAAATCAAATATATTTATATAGCGCTTTTCACAATACAGTTTGTATCAAAGCTGCTTCACAGTATCAATCCAAACAACTTAACAGTGTTTGTTTATTACTGGAAAAAGACTTTTTCAAGTTTGGTATAGCTGATTAGTGGTATGATGGGTCATTTTATTTGAATATCCCCAACTGAGCAAGCCAAAGGCAACAGTGGCAAGGAACCGAAAAACTCCATCAAGTGACCCGATGGTGTCCTAAAACTCCATCAGATGACCCAATGGAGAAAAAAAAAACCTTGGGAGAACCCAGGCTGAGTCGGGGCCAGTTCTCCTCTGGCGTTTATGAAGTAGAGGCCAGCCCTGGCCGTTATAAGGGCCTTTTTATAAAGTGACATACTGTCTTTCCACGCGATTCTAAAGACCTCTAAGTCATCCAAGAGATTTGTCCATTATACACTGATTTCTGAAAAGCTGTCCATCAATGAGGTTACAAAATAATGGCACCTCTGCAGGCATCATAAGTCAAGGGTGATTTATGATCTGCAATGTAGTAGAAATATATTGAGGGGTGAATATTTATGGCTGGAGCTCATGAAGTAGCAATCATAATGTTGTCTTAGTTGGAAAAAAGTACCTTATTAGGGTTTAGTTGAATATTTGTGTCATATTGCCCGTCTTTTGCTATATATGCTGGATGGGTGCAAGCACTGACAGGATAAAGTGTTTGCGCTTCTCAAACAGTTTTTGTTGTTTTAGTCATTCACCCCCCACTAAGAACAATCTACAGAGTATTTGGATGCTGAACATTGGATTCAGAAGCTGTCAGCTGTAATTAATAGAAAAGAGCAAGATAGATTTGTACTGGTATGCGTGAGTGTGTATATGTCTGTTTCTGTTTACATCAAGCAAGTGTGTGAATACCAAGAGCAGAGCCTATTTAAAGGGAATCAATTTGTCCCATCTTTAAAAGGCAGTGCATCAGTGGGCACATTATCTGTGATTCTGCCTCATTATACACACTGATGGACAGCAGTAACTACTGCAGTCACCTCACCCTCAGCTGGACGCGTCAACAGGTGCACAGACTGGCTGCTTTACAAATCAAAGCTACTTTATCTCATTTCATGATTTTCTCTTTGCATTTGGACCATGACAAAAGAACCAAAATATATGATTATTCATGACTGGCATCTGGCATCTGGGAAAAAAACAAATTCACAGATGATGTAACAACACCAAAAAAGACTTGATAAAATGGATAGTTCTGAATGGTCAATACAGAATTCCAGTCGCACCTAAAATCATGAGCTCACCGCTATAGCAACTCTCAAATATTAGTACATGGTGGTCCGAACTAAGGAACTAAGGGTTCTCCGATCAGGATTTTTGGGGCCGATCACTGAAAGCAGTATCGGGCAATACAGATCACCGATACCGATCACCGAAATAAATAATACTACATGATAAATAGAAGGCTTTAAATTTTAAGCCTTCAATTTAACATGTATTATTATATAATTATTTAGCTATTCTTAACAACAATGTATAGGCCTATAAAATATTAAAATTAAGAGATGATAAAGTATCATGAACTGACAACTCTTTACAAATCTTTGCATGAATTAACAACTCTTTATTTATTGGCAAGCAACATGTGCAACTCTCTTTGAGGTGATTAGAAATAGCTTTGAAAAAAAATACTGCATAGCCTTCACTGTATAAATTAAATATCGATTGATCCTGCTAAGTCTACTAAAGAGCAGTGAGTGATTTTCCCTGTGTCTTTTGTTGCTTGATTAACATTAAGGACACAGACAGCAATTATATTAGGCCGCTGTCACTTTAAGACCTAATGCACAAATCCAGTATACTGATATATATGCAATTTATTTCCCAACTGTTTATTTTCACCTAAGACGTAACTGACTGTGAATATTTGACCATTTAGGCTCAAACCTGAAGCCCAACGTATACTGCACCCACACTGAAAGCCACTTCTCTTTCGTGGCATAAGGGAACTCTTTTTATTATCAAGCACATCCTGCAGTTAAGCAACACTAGATTGCATTTTATGACAATCACTGATTTAGCTGATTTGGATGTTCAATTTGGGAGGAACGAAAGCGCACCACTGTGAAGGAAAGAAAGGCAGAAAAATCGGCCTAGTAAAACAGCTCTAGTTTCTTGCTGTCATTGCTGTAGGGTTGCTGTCGTTGCAATGTCTCCGCAGTGACATTGCAAATGTATTGTATTTTTCAGACACCTGGTAGAACTGCCAGACTGGTGAATGTAGTCAAGCTATTTTAGCTGCACATAGAAACATTGTCTTGCAGGTTTTGCGTCATCAGGTTGGCTCCTCTGATCGGACTTCTGAAATATCAATCAGAGCACCCTCAGTGCTAACAATGCCATGGTTATGGGCTCGATTCAGGGAATGCATGAACTTAAAATAAAAAGCGCACGGCATCAGTACATTGCAACTTGCTTTGGATCTGCCAAATGCATGAATGTAATTTTGAGAGAATATTCTCTAGCACAATATTGGGCCATGATTAGGGGGTCCACTGAAAATGTTAAAGAGAGAGAAAAAGATAAAATGTATATTTGGACCACTATTCATTGTGAAAAGGGCTATACAAATACATTGAATTAAAAAATAATATATTAATAATTATTTTAAATAAAATTTTCAGTTTTTAAAAAAGATTTTTTATTTTACATACTGTACTTTTAACAAACTTTAAAACAATGCTGTCCTTGTAATATTACACTTATTGTTTTTCTGATCACACAGTAGAAAGTCGGAGAAAACATAGCTGCCTTTATATTTTAGAAAGAAGGTCCTTAGCAAGGAAGGAGCTCATTGTATTTGGGGGTTCTTGGCGTCAAAAAGTTTGAAAATCTTGATGATGCTACTTTTGATGAAAATGTGTCCTTAATATTGTACAAGGAACTAATATATATATATATATATATATATATATATATATATATCAGCAAATAAATAGTCAAATATAGTTAATGTATTTTTTATTTTACTTTTTTTAAATTTGACTCTTTTGTTACTTTGTTGCAGCCCAATTTAGCTGTTGAATGTTTTCTGGCACAAATAGAAAAGTTGCTTGTCCTCAAACATAAGGAACTTGCCCTTCACAAACACATGCACACAAACAAATGCACATCTACCTAATAAAGGAACTGTTAATTAGCAGCCTTTTGCTCAGACGCCACTCCACTGACCAATAGTCTGACCTCTCATCAACCTTTGTTTCTTCTGCTTTCTCTTTTTCAACTCAGCGTGACTCAGAAACTCTCGCTAATGCTCTCAAACTCCAGGATCAACTAATTAACAGACCAAGCAGAATCCAAACAGGCACCAGCTCAAGCACCTGCATATTTTGAACTCTTCCTGAACACTGATGAATACTTGATTACGCCTGGTGTGCGAGAGCTCATTATTTCTGTATATTGAGTGATGTTTTGTGATGTTTTTCTTTGGACGTTTCTTCAACCGGTTTATATGGACTGTCTGGTTGCTAGGTAAGTGTAGCTAGAGCTAAGAAGTATCTTAAGAATTAAAGCCAGAAATTAGCTTCATGAAAATGATGTAAGCACATTTGTCATGTTTCTCTTGTCAAACAGTTGTTTTGGATGATGCTTGCAAAGTGGTCCAGACACTACGAGGTTGGTTTTATTAGCCAATTTAATACACTGTTGTGTTTATACATCTCACAAAGCCACATACTCAAATCTTTTCCACTTAAAAAAATTGGTATTGGTATTTATCTCTAGTTTGTCTAATTATCTCTGTTATCTATAATCAGCTTTGCATGTTCACTACCCTTCTAAAGAAAGATGAAATATTAGGCATGCTGCAAAACAGCACCAACCTGCAGAGGCATGGACTCTACAAGACCCCCGAAAGGTGTCCTGTGGTATCTGGCACCAATACGTTAGCAGCAGATCCTTCAAGTCCTGTAGAATGTGAGGTGGAGCCACTGTAGATCGAACCTGTTGGTCCTGCACATCCCACAGATGCTCACTTGGATTGGGATCTGGGGAATTTGGAAGCCAGAGCAACACCTTGAACTCTTTATCATGTTCCTTAAGCCATTCCTTAACAATGTGTGCAGTGTGGCAGGGTGCAATATCCTGCTGAAAGAGGCCACTTCCACCAGGGAGCACCACTGTCATGAAGGTGAACTTCATCCACTGCTCCAATGTCCAGTTCCGAAGCTCATGTGTCCACTATAGGCACTTTTCATGGTGGACAGGGGTCTGCAGCTATGCAGTGTCATAGCAGTGTCATAGCCTTCGATGCCCTCATGCATCAGTCAGCCTTGGGCGCCCAACACCCTGTCACCGGTTTGTCTCTCCTCAGACCACTGTTGGTAAATTCGCACCACTGCTGACCGAGAGCAACCCACAAGCCTGGCCGTTTCAGAGATGCTCTGACTCAGCCTCCTTGCTATAACAACTTGACCCTTATCAAAGTTGCTCCAATCTTTATTCCTGCCAATTTCTCCTGCATCAAACATGTTGTCAAACATTATGAAAACTGATTGTCTGTTTATCATCTAATCTACCCAGACCTTAATATGTGACCATGTTGAGATGATGAATGATATTCGCTTCACCTTTGACTGGCCATATTGGTTTGGCTTATTAGTGTATGTGCAGTACCAACCAATGCCAGTAAATAATAAAAAAAATAATAATAAATACAAAATCTCCAAACTTGGATGATAGCCGATGTGGTTCCAGTATATTGTGCATCCTTCATCCCTACTTTGAAAGCATTACATTTGTATAAAAGCATCTATTTATAACAGTTATAACATTGTCATTTCCTAGCAACTGAGTAAGCCAAAACCAACAGATTAGCATCATCCTGATGAGAATATCTCACGAATGTTTGCACAGCCTCTCCGAACTTTAGACTTGGTTTTTCCCTCAGAATAGAATGGAAAGATTCAGCTCTGATTGGAGTATAGTAAGGCTCTTCTCTTATCTGACTCATTATTTTGGACTTTTGCCATGAAGGAACCTTTTGTTTACTGCAAATATTGTATGTCTTACAGTATCAGTGTCACTGCTTAGTGCCACAGTGTGTTATGTTTTCAGTTGTGTATGGCGACTCCAGCGCTAACTGATATCAAATAATGCTGGCTGGCAACAACAAGCACTTATTAAGCTTTAAATACCTTTCATGTCAATGATTTGCATGATTAAAGAATGTTTAATGAGCTTCCTTATATTAGGACAGAATATTCATGGCAGCATTTTCCTTATTTTTGTAAATCCAGTAAATTACTCTAAAGCATGTTGATGTAGCCCACATATTCAGGAGATTATAATTCCATTATTAGTGGGATCAACCAGCCTTCACTTTTACCAATTAGTGTTTAAAGGCATAATTGGAAATGCAAATCGTCATTGTTTTCAGTGTTATTCCATTGTATTAAATCCTGTAAAAACACACGCTTGCTTGTCTGATGGATTCATCTAGTATCTATAATCAGGCATCTACACAATGCTTTTAAATAATGTGTGTCATACGGGTCAGTGACATGACACTGATCATTTTTGTCTAGACCTATAAATTTATTCAGAAATGCATAAAAAAATACAATTTATTTGAACAGTGACTTGAATCTCTGCTCATTTAGGCTCCACTCATAATAACCTCCTTTTTAGATTCAGTCAGTTTTAGCAGCATTAGACATGTCTGACGAAGTCTTTTATTTTTATCTTGCCTTCATTCCTCTCACGTATCTAATAACATGCTGCCATAGTTCTGGGTCAATAGGTGAAGCAAGGCGGCAGTGTCTTTATGCTGAGTTCGCTTGTTGGACTTAAGCCTAATACGTTCTTACATTTTTATTAGGAAGCAGATTGGATAACACAAGCGCCAGATTTGTTCCTGAGCCAATATGTCACTTGTGTCTTTATCGGATGATTCCTAGGCTGGAAGATTTAGAGCAAGAATCCTGATAATTGAATATATGATACGCATGCTTTAGGAAAGGTTAGCATAATTCCTTAACTGTATACCGTGGAGGTGTTACTATGAATGGAATCAATAGCACAACAGTGTTAGTTCTACTATGCTACACTGTCTTTCTGTTAATCAAGAAATTATAAGCAATTATTACCAAACATTGATTTAATGGAGATTTTGTGTCTCCTCATAAGAATGCCAAAATGTATTATTGTACTGCTGTAACTGGCAACTAATTTCCTTAACTGTGTAAGTTTTATTTCTCTCGTATCACTCTGTGGATTCTTTCTTCTGAAATGATACAATTATTTTCAACTTAATGTTTCATGTCCATTATATCTTACAAAGATCGGAGCTGTGGTGTAACACATTTATCCAGGGTGCTAATGTGGGAAATTTGGGTTTGAATCTGGTCTACTTCATCCCCTTCTCTCTTTTCTCCACATAATTTCTCTCTACTTTGACTTATATTATATATATATATATATATATATATATATATATATATATATATATATATATATATATATAATCAGTTTTAACATGTCACTATCAATACACTATAAATGCCGAAATGAATCTGCAGAAGTCAGGTGGTACAAGAGCTCTGTATGTTGTCTATGTTCATTATTATAGTAATGTTATGAACTTTGGTAATTTAGACATGAGGTAATTTAACGGCGTCTCTTTGCAGACTCTGCTGTGTGCGTTTGTGTGTTTCTGAGAAGTTGTGGCTTTAGAGACGCTCTGAAAGGAGGGTGGGATCTTATACTTTCAAAGCTAGCTTGCTAATACTAGCCTCTCCGAAATTGCCTAACCTACCTTTTAAGTAGCAATGTAATTGGTATGAAAATAAGAGACATTTCGACCTCTCAAATAGACTCTTACATAGTTCATATACTGTACAGTGAGAATGGTGTACTAAACCTTGATTTGCACTGAACAATCCTATACTTCATCTGGCTGTGTTCCATATTTCTTTTATTTCGTTTTGTTTATTTATTTATTTTGATACTCCTTGGGATGTCAGATGTATTCTCAGTGTGCCCCATATCTGCGACACAAATTCAGGAAAGAAAACAGAAACACCGGGGGGCTATAATTCCTGTTCTTGGCTCAGGAGAGAATGAGTCACATTCTCTGCCTTACAAACTCAAGAAAAGAACCAAATGACAATCTCTTTCTGGAAAAGTACAGAGTCATTTACTCTGTAAATGTGCCAATACAACTAAATTGCAGTGGTAACTATCTGTTGCAATCTGAATGTATGATTTTATTGTGTTTCATATTTCATTGTATTTTTTTTAAAAAAAGGATAAAAACCCTTTAAGGTGAAATCTAAATTGGTCGTTTGCTTTCTGTGCTAATATACTCCCAAAAAATATTACAAACGTTCAATTTAGGAAAAAATATTGGCATTGTGTCGTTCACTCAGGGGTTTGTATAAATTTGCGTCCAATCAAATGCTTTTAAGAATGAGACTGTCCCTCCCACTAATAAAATGTTTATTAATTACAGTAGCAATAGCAAATGATTGTCTATGGCTATGATGTTGCAAAAGCCTATTGGTTATTTTAAATTGGAAATAAGTTGAATTACAACTTCTTTTTTCGATTTTTTTGCTGTGCAATTTGTGGGGATGAAATACACCACCCATGAATCCTAAAGATAAATATCCACCAATCAGAGAAACACAGCAAAACAAATTATATTATATTATATTATATTATATTATATTATATTATATTATATTATATTATATTATATTATATTATATTATATTTAAAACTACATGCAGTTTATTTGTTGCATTGCAAGTTATGTGATTGAGTCAATGTTCAATAGGGTATTTGCAAAACACAAAACATTAAGGATACAGAGTGTAACTTTTTGTCTGATTTCCATATATATATATATATTGTATATATATTGAGGTCTCCTACAATAGGTTTACATGCATTCAAGGTCAAAAAACACTTCTTATTATATACTGTGGCGAGCAGGACGAGGCCGAGAGCCGTGAGAGAACGTCACGAGGCCGGTGGCATGATTACTGATGAGCGACACCTGCGCAACGCACCGGTCTCGTATCTCTTACGGAAGAGCGGAAGCATTAAAGGAGGAGCGACGACAGTGAAGAGCGAGAGAGGCCAGGCCTGGATTTTATGTTGTGTTTTATGTTTTATTATAATTATGTGACAGCAGTCGTCTGTGAGGGGCTGCTGTCTTTTACTTTCATTTTGTATTTACATTTAGTCATTTAGCAGACGCTTTTATCCAAAGCGACTTACAACTGAGGACTAAAGCAAGCGAGTCATCGTGAAGAGGCAAACACAACGCAAGAAGTGCTCAAAATACAAAGTTCAGGCACTGCTCAGAGTAGCATAATCCAGACAAGGGAGGATTTAAAGGAAAAAGAAAGATTTTTTTTTTATTATTATTATTTTATGAGGTTAAAGGGTTAGTTCACCCAAAAATGAAAATTATGTCATTAATGACTCACCCTCATGTCGTTCCAAGCCCGTAAGACCTCCGTTCATCTTCGGAACACGGAAGTTTAAGATATTTTAGATTTAGTCCGAGAGTTTTCTGTCCCTGCATTGAAAATGTATGTACGGTATACTGTCCTTGTCCAGAAAGGAAATAAAGACATCATCAAAGTAGTCCATGTGACATCAGTGGGTTAGTTAGAATTTTTTGAAGCATCAAAAATACATTTTGGTCCAAAAATAACAAAAACTACTTTATTCAGCATTGTATTGTCTTCCGGTTCTGTTGTCAATCCGCGTTCACGAGTCCGCAGTGACGCTGCTGACGTGTATCTGGTGCGTCAGTGCTTCGTTTACAGTCTGAGGGAGACGCACGCTGTAAACAAAACAATCTTCGCAAACATGTCTAAGGATTTCGACACAGAGGAAGACTTGCATTTTTTTGCCCAGCCATATTTATCTGAACACAAATACACGGACGCACCAGATAACACGTCAGCAACGTCTTACGTCACCAGCGCCACTGCGGACTCGTGAACGCGGATTGACAACAGAACCGGAAGACAATGCTGAATAAAGTCATAGTTTTTGTTATTTTTGGACCAAAATGTATTTTCGATGCTTCTGGACTACTTTGATGATGTCTTTATTTCCTTTCTGGACAAGGACAGTATACCGTACATACTTTTTCAATGGAGGGACAGAAAGCTCTCTGACTAGATCTAAAATATCTTACAGTAAACTGTGTTCCGAAGATGAACGGAGGTCTTACGGGCTTGGAACGACATGAGGGTGAGTCATTAATGACATAATTTTCATTTTTGGGTGAACTAACCCTTTAAGTGCTCACGGAAGAGATGAGTTTTCAGCTGTCTTTTGAATGCTGTCAGGGATTCTGCATTCCGGATGAGGGTGGGGAGATCATTCCACCAGCATGGAACCGTCAATGTGAATGATCTGGAGAGGGATTTTGTGGCTCTTTGTGATCCACGAGCCGTCGCTCATTGACCCATCATAGGCTTCTGGTAGGGATGTAGACTCGTAGAAGCGAGTGAAAGTAGGACGGAGCTGAGTCTGTGGTACATCTGTAAGCAAGTGTCAATGCCTTGAACTTGATACGAGCAGCGAGTGGTAGCCAGTGCAGAGAGATGAACAGAGGAGTGACGGGGGCCCTTTTGGGCTCGTTGAAGACAAGACGAGCTGCAGCATTCTGGATCATTTATAGAGGTTTAGTTGCACATGAGGGAAGTCCAGCCAGAAGAGAATTGCAGTAATCAAGCCTAGAGATAACCAGGGCCTGCATGAGAAGTTGTGTTGCATGCTCAGTTAGGAAAGGCCTGATCTTCCTGATGTTTTGCAGTGTAAACCTGCATGATCGAGCTATCTTTGTAATGTGGTCTGTGAAGGTCAGCTGGTCATCAAATGTTACTGCAAGATTTCTGACCGACCTTGATGGGGTGATTGAAGTTGAATCTAGCTGGATAGTGATGTCGTGTTGTAGAGACGGATTAGCAGGGAGGATGAAAAGCTCAGTCTTTGCCAGTGTAATATAGAAATTCCTGTATTTGTTTTATTTTGTTATTAGTCTTTACATGTTCGCCGGTTCCCGCCTCCTTCTTCCTATAACAATGAACTGCGTTACATGTACATTGGACATCACCTCACTTCTCAAAGAGTCTGAAAAAAAATTGTTCAAAGGATTCGGTCTCAAAAACTCCTCCTTTCCTAAAACCTACTCTGCTCTCATTGGTCAGAATGTCCAGTCTGTTGTGATGGGTCTACTGCTTACAGCACTTGTCGAAACTAAAGACCCATTACCAGATCTGAATTTCAGCTCCGAATGCACTTATATACACAGTGATACAAACAGTAACAATGGCATCAGAAACACCACATCAAATTAAGCTCGAGTCCTCTTCGTTTTGCAAAGTGGATTTTCTTTAAAAGTGAGAAAACAGCATATTTTCGACCTGTCGACTACACAAACAAAACTCTTACAACTACAGTGTTTGAGGGTCAAAGTAGATGTTGTTTGCAAGCAGCCAATGAAGACCATAGGCTGGCATTAGTCAAATTATGCAAACTTACATAGGGTTTGTAATAGGAAGGTAGAATGGATTTTCTAACATCTCGTTTCAGCAGTTCAGAATAGTTTCTTTTGTTTAGTAACTTTCTTTGTTATGCACTTTGATATTTAAAATTTGCAGACCTTTTACATTCATAAATTGCTATATTACACACTACTGTACATGAAAGGTAATATTCGAAAAAGTATACGGGCACAGTTGCACTCTATTTGGACTCAAACATGTTATTTGTTGTTTTTCTTATGTCACAATTGTATTTTCCTCATAGAACCTTCCTGCTTTTTCACAACCACTTACCCTTAAACATCACTCTCCCGTTCTCTTGGTTTCAGTCCACCTCTCGTGGTTTAAGAGGCCAGTCTAAAATATCAGATCAGTGGATTATCTCTTCTAACCAGCGTGATGTTATCGCCCCCCACGTACTGTGTTTAATCCCACTGGCATACTTCTCAATCCCTTCCACCATCCTTCACGTCCTCCTGTCTCCGCCAAGGAGCCATCTCTGAAATATCAGATTAGTCAAAGATAAAGCACCTCATCACCTCCCCTGTTTTATCTGAGATGTGTTGCATGTGAGTCTGGCTTCACCCTGAGGTTAAACTGGATTTGGTGCACTTGACTCCACTCAAGTCTAGATCGCAGATATCTGGGGTTGTGGATACCTCTACATGTTCCGTTTTTCACCTTTTGGGATGAATGCGCTCTGGCTGCCTCTCACCTATTTCAGACTTTACTTTTGATATTTGGAAAAAAAAGAAGGCTAAAAAGTTTATCCTTTTATTTTCTCTGGTTTCATAATGTTGCGTTGGCTTCATAAAATGTGAAACAACCTAGACTGCATGGGAATAACATTTGAATAACAAGTTCATTCACTTGGTTGCAGTTAGTCATTGGTGTCTATAACAAAGGCGGTGATGGCACCATTTATATTAGGCTACTTTATATTATATTATATCATATTTTTATTGAAATTTATTTGTTGCTTGCAGAAAAAAAAAAAGTCAAAATACGCAAGCACTTTCCACTTTCACAAAGCCTTATCTGGTTGAATAGTAACAATGCTTATGTATTTACCTTGGCAACATCATAATGCATTAGGTTTAATGTCACGTTGAAAATTAGCAATATAAAACAAATTCTTAATGCAGCAGACTCTTTAAATAGGAGTGTATTGCTGTTTATGTGACTCTAATACCCAGACTGAATCTCTAACATTTTCATTGTATTATATTTTCATTCTTCATTAGATTATTTAACTGTTTTACAGTGATATATTGTTTATTAGTGTAAATGTTTCTATTGTCCAGTCTTTTTTTGCATTTAAACAGACATTGTTTTCTATTTTTTCTAGTTAAACGCTAAAGCTGAAAAAACAGTGAAACCAGCCTCATTAGTCTTACTCACAGAGATGAACTTCCATGCTGATGGGAGATGACACGTTTTTGCAAATATCATATTGTGCCTAGCCCACCTTTGATATCTGTATTACTTTCATGAAGGGAAAATAGGCCATTTCGATGATTTGTTCTTTTATAATGCCAGAACGATTTCTCATTTAATAGCGCAGAGAGAATCTCACAAGACCTGCTCTTATCGTTCACGTTTCAACCACACCGACCTTGAGTCATGACTCTTTGTGATGTTTTGAAATGCTTATTAATGTTTTACATCATGAATCCCGAATGACCTTGTCATAAAAACCCTAAAATGCTCGATATATACTTTATAAAGTTTTGTGAAGAGTTTGATGAAGGGAAATCAGACTTCTCTTTATCTAATTTTAGTCACGTTATTTCTTGACAGTACTGCAGTTTCCGTTTGTTATTAGGAAATCAAAGAATTAGTTTAAAACTTGTTTTTGATCAAAGCCCCTTTGTCTGAGCTGTTTATTTGACATTAGAGCATTGTATCACACTTTCACATCACGTGTATTAAATAGATCATTACAGGCTGTCAAATTGATCTGAGCTGTTTTCACTTAATTTATAGTGGGCAGATTTAATTAACCTTACCCTCCCTTTGGGTTCCTTTCATCCCAGGCTTTGTTTTATCTTTTTTCACATTGACAATCATGGATAAATTCAATTAAAATTAACATTTAATTCTCCTGTTTCAGTGGAAAGCAAATTAAAGCATAATATTTTCACAGGGAATAGAGTTCATAAAACTTGAATGTCTGACTAATTAATTAAAGGTGTGACGTGTGATTTCTGCACTACCAGTGTCACTGAATTAAATTGTTTTCCAAAGTCTAGTTCCCTTTCGAATGGAAAACAATGCTGCATCATTGCACACACGTAAAGTTGCTCTAATCATGGACATCCTCTCTCAATGAGTCCCCAAATAATTGTGTTGGGTTGTTACCTCACAGCGAAATGTTTCATGGCACTAAACATATCTGGCTCTTTTGCAACTCTAGGCCATCCGTGTACTGAATTAGATTGATTGGCTGATCTTAGCCCGGTCAGAGTTGGTGGCTCTGCATCAAGGTGTTGTTCTTGCCCATAGAAGTTGCATAGGTCTAAGGCTGAACCTCAAGAAAAGTGTGCTGTCTCCAAGTCAGAAAACCAGGGCATGCAAATATGGGAGCAGGCATCCTGTCGAGGCAGGGGCTGAGGCCTGGAGAATGGAGTCCATATGGCAGAGGTCAAGCGGAAGTGGTCTTGTTCGCCTCCAAGGAGTCGAACAACTGTCCCCTCTCGTTCACCTTTATACCTCCAGCTCCTTTGGGGCTGGACACCTTGGTATAGATGTGGCCAAGGCTTTGTCTGTATGCCTTTCCTCACAAACACATAACTAATCTAACAAATACACACACAATCACGCATACATGGGTGGTATGGAAAGTGAAAGTGACTGAAAAAACGGAACCGAACAGAGGAATGAAGCTATGAAAAGAGTAATTTAGCAACCTGGAAGAACCATCAGTTCCTTACTAAAGAAGCTCCGTTGTTAACAAAGGGGTTCACAACTTTGACTAACTAAACAGCATTTTAGTATATCGTACGATACTTGCATTTGCCTTAGCAGTTGAAGAGCATTAGGATATACATTCGCGAGGAGAAAGTCTTAATATTTCGGTCCGATGGTGCTAAAGTTGCAATCGATTTTTTCCGAAGAAGAAGCAATGGTGAACTTAATAGTTGTTAGTTGACTGTTGTGGTCGAGGAAGGTACACATGGCTCGTTGTGTGTAAAGCCTGGCGAGGCCGGATGAGGTTTCATGTGAACAGCAATCAGGAGCAGAAGCCAGTGAGTGCCCGGAGGGAACTTTGTGTTGGCTTTTAAAGTTCCACAGAGGTCACGCATTTGAGTCTTGGCTTGAACAATTAGAGAGGTGCAATTCTCAAGCAGAAAAGTTTCTTTGTTTGTAAAACTGACTAATTTGAATGATTAGAGTAAGCTGGATGTGTGTCCATTTATACTCTAAAAATTATAACAAACACACACTGCATTCTATGAGAAGGTGATGTCCACAAAGTGTGAGTCATTAAACAAGGAATATTTTGATAGGTGACACCACCTAGATGGGGCTACATTAACTAGTAGTTATATCATCAGGCATGCATAACACTATACAATATAAAAATACAATATAAACAGTAATAATACACAAAATGCACTGGGGAAATGCATGTTCATTCATTAGACAGATTTGTCAATTAATTAGTGTAGTGGAGATAATTTCATTTCTATTGGACTGCATGTCTGTTTCTTGTAGCCTGTACTGTTCTCTCATTGAGAACAATCAATGTCCCAAGTGTCTTTAAAGTGTACGAGTGGAGCGCAAGGGTGATAATTTACAGTGGGGCATGAAGACATCCCGGTGTCTTCCTGGTTGAGGAGTTGTGGAGATTAAGTGTAACAATGGTGTGTTTGATCGGTGCAGTCGTTACACACCGCTCCTAGGAGTTATAGTGAGGGTTTGCCTAGACCAGTGCTATTCAATTAGCCTCATTTGAGGACTGGATTATCAAATTGACAATTTGAGGTGGGCCAAAGGGGTAGGATGTTGTCTCGATCTCTTTCCGGGGGCCTATAAAATGAGAAAGTAAACTAAAGTAAATATCTCATTTTATTGGGTTAAATTAAAATATTCTGACAATGCGACTGAGTTGTTAACCACTATACACACACTAATTAAACTAAATACATTTTATACCCTTACTCCCAATACATTAAATACAATATACCCAACTATATTAATAACATAGTATTAAATATGAATGTACCACATTTCTGCCAAAACACCATGGTTAACCCAGTGTTACTACAGTACCACGTAATCCATGTGGCTGCCAAATTGAATAGCCCTGGCCTAGAATGAGCCCACCAATAATTAATGGTTTCATTCTGGCCAGCACAAGTCTGGTTTATGATCTAGTGTCTCTCATGGATGGTACTCCTTGGGAGATTCCCGTCTGGAGAGACCTCCTGTCTCAAGTGCAGGGGTCAATCTATAAGCCCCGGCCGGAGATCTGGAAACTCTGGGTCTAGCCAGCTGATAGATTCTGGTTTCTTAACTTGTTGAGGTTGTTGAGATTCAACAAGAATTCCAGAGCTCCCTCCAGGAACTGGGAACTGTATGCCTTAATATTGCGGCTCTTTGAGTCTCGGTGTGAACAACACCACTTAAACCCAGTCCACTGCGTGGTTGGTACACTGCTGAAGTTTTTCCAAGAGCACCTCTTAGCAGGGTTAGCCCCTGCTACCCTTAATGTATATGTGGCCGCTATATCCACTAGCCACTTACCTTTTGTTAGAGCTTCTGTCGGGAGTCACCCCTTGGTGTCTCCATTTTTGCATGGCCCCATAGGCTGAGGCCTATATGCAGGCAGCGAGTTCCTTCTTGGGACCTTTCTGTGGTCTTGGAAGCTTTATTATAGGCTCCATTTGAACCCTTAGAGTCAGCCTCAGAGTTGTTAGTGACTCTTTAAATGGCTCTTCTATTAGCATTGACCTCATTTAGAAGAGCAGGACATCTGCTGGCCCTTTCAGAATAGCCTCCTGCTGCTTGGATTTTGCACCCCATGATGGATTACATTCAAAAAGGGATGGGAGTGAGGCTTCTGCTTGGTTTAGGCAACATGGCGGCTTAGATCATTGGGGTCGCAAGTGGAGTTGGAGGAAGAGCTTGAACAGACAGATACTATCAAAAAAACTATTCCGGTCAGATTTTGTGGCGGTGTGGCAACTTCTGCTTAACATTTCTTAGTGGGTCCTGAAAGGGCACGTTAATATTTGTGCTGCAACAGGCTAGTCCACACACATTCATAAGATTTTAAAGTCTGGATATGGATTCATCCCTGGGATCACAGGTCTTTCTCGGTTGATCAACACGTGTCTGTGCTAGTGTTTCACAGCCTTGATTGGCAGACATCTTCCCTTAATGTGGCGGTGTTGGTATTGACGTTCCCATAACGTCAATGCCATGACAAAAGGGAACGCCTCAGGTTATGTATGTAACCAGGTTCCCTGAGAGGGGAACAAGACGCTGCGTCCTTCAGAAATCATCATGTGACAATAGTTGTGTTACCATCCAAAGTTGCGAATTTAACTTATGCGCAAAGTTGGAATTTTGCATAAAACATTTGCAAATAAAGCACTTCCATTTCCATCCAGTGGGGAGAAGAGAGCAAAATTGTAAACTTCCTGATAAATTGGCGATAAAAAAATGGAAGTTAATGCAGTAGGAGAAGCCACTGTGGGTCTTTTTTCATATATAATAAATTACTTGCGCCTCAGAGCGCACAGACAATGCTGTGCTGTGCATCAAAAACGGTCCCCTGGTTAGTCCAGTTATGCCGTCCCATCGCGCAGTCACAGACTTTTTTGGTGCACATTAAGGAATTTATTCTAGAAATGTGTTTCCATCGTAGTTTATAAACGTTTTCTTATCAGAAGTTTTTTTATTTTGTGATATCCCACAATTTGCATAAAAATAGGATGGAAACTTGGCTACGGAAGACTGAAGTAATGGCTGGTGAAAATATAGCTTGCCATCACATGAATAAATTACATTTCAGAATATATTAAAATAAAACAAAATATGTAATAATATTACACAATATTAAAAATGTTACTGTATTTTTGATCAAATAAATGCACCCTTGTGCATAAGATACTTTTGACCTGTAGTGTAGAAATATATATATATATATATATATATATGTTTTGATTTTTGTCCCTGAAATGGAGGCCTTTTTTCTTTTATCTCTTCAATTTCATTATGCTTTGTATTAAGATTTTATATTTGAAATCGCCCAAATCATGTCTTAATGTCAGTGGATACTGCTATCAACCAAACACTGCAGATGAGACCGCTACCCTTTTCATTGAATGAGAATGAACACGCAGACTTGCAACTCTTTAAGCGAGTCAAATCAAATTTCCACACTTTGTTGAATTAACAATGAAAAAGACATGCCATACAATGCTGTGGCATTTTACATACACGTCCACATTTCTGTGGATTATTTAATAGGCTGACATTTTGCAAAAGGTCTTGGCCTTTATGGACTGAGTCGTTTCCTCCAATGTCAATTTTTCAGCTGTTAAATTCCAGCCACCAGGAAGAGAGGCCAAAGGGGATGCCAGGAGAGGATGACTTATCAGCCAGATAAATTGATTCACATTGGGTTGGTCCTTCTGTGTGCCACTCTTCACCTGACCCCTTAAGGCCTAATCAATGGATCCTCGGAGGCACAATCTGCCAAATGCTTGGGTCCTCAAATACCTGACTCTGAACACCCCAGGAGATCAAAGTTTGGCTGGTAAGCATGGCCCAGTTTGCCCCTGATGGTAGATGCTGTAACCCCAGTCAAACAACTACAAATGAGGCTTTGTCTACATTAATCCAGACACATTTGAAAACTGTTTTAGTTTCAAAACAGTAGCATTTTCAAGCGTTTTCCTAAAGTCTAAAATCATCTTACTACATGTGCAAGACAAAAATGCTCTCTCAGTGGAGATGTCCCTCAAGTGGAGTCAGAAATATCATAATTACAAGTTCCGAGCACACGAAGGACCAAACAAAATAATTTATAAGTGGGAAACTCAGAAACATAGATGATACACGAGTTGCTGATTTGTGATGTCATAAGAGTCATATTAATTTGAAACATAGCTGAAAGCAAGTTTGTTGTGAATGGTAATGGTAAAAGTTTTATTTTAATGTTGCAGTATTTACATAGAACAGCATATATATCATATAAGTGTAAGGGATCCACTGGAGGCAAGTTGTAGATAGAACCCAAATGCAGTTTAATATTAAAAAACATAACAAGATCAAACAAAAGCATGACGTGGCATGAAACAAAAACCATGGACATAGACTTACTCAAACAATGGTCACAGGAAACAATACTTGATAAAGACACATGGCAAACATGAGGGCTTAAATCCACAGACTAATGACAAGACAAGGGACACCTGAACAATGAACAGACGATTAACCAATGACAAGACACATGGCAGGATCACATGACAAACAGGGAATCACATGACATGACATGGGACATGACATGAACAAACCAAAACATGACAGAGACAAGACCAAATCGTGACGATAAGTGATGACAATGAAGCATTTCCATTATTTTAGATTTAGATGCAGGTATTTAGGTTTATTAATCTCAATAGAAACTATGTTTAGAGTAACAATTTGAGTGAACATTTTAGTTAAAACCTTGTGAATATCAGCATATCATTGTTTGATTTTTGTTTTAATTGCAGCGGCATTTAAGCTTCAAACTCCACAAGTAAAACCAGATGATCACAGAGTTTCACTGGAAGCAAGAATATGACTTTCTGTACAGAGACACAAGATCAATATTACAAATTTACCTATTTGATTAGTGACTTAGAAATAGTGCTGAATCAATGTTATGTCATAACTTTTTTTTTTAAATCCCAGATTTCGATGTGGTCTCAACCTGTGTATATATTTTGATAATGACTTCTTATTTAGATTAATAGATTGTGCTCATTTTATCAGATGATTCTGTCATTCATAAAATATTGACTTTGAGAGGACTTGAGAACATTATGCAGCAGATATGATGAGACCTCATTTGATACAAATTTTCTCTCTCCCTCTTTCTCCCTCTCTCTTGATCGGATCTTGTCCAGCCCGTCCTCTGTTCCTCTCACTTGCTCTCTTTGTTTCTTTTGTCTTTCTTCTTTGCTTGCTACATAATCCAAACACGTTTCAAGTGAAGAGATCATTTTCTCTGGCATTAGTTACAACAAAGAAAATGAGATACTGAGATCTTTTAGGTTGGCCTATATGTATCTTTCACCTTTCTTCGCTATCATTAAAGCCAAGGAAGCCACACATCATCAAAATAACAGCTGAACTGAAAGGGTTTCTAGAGAGAAAGGACCTTTATACATGAGTTATTTATGAACCCTTTAAGACAATTCTCATGACGACAAGGACAGAATTGAGATAATGAGTTTAGCCGCTGGCTCCTTTTTATCATATCAACGCCTGTAAAACGCAGAAGACTATTTGCATATGAATGAGCTGATTCATAAAACTCACTGTTGCATACATTGTTTGCACAGAGATGTTTAATCCATCGCAAAGTTGGATATCAAGTTCAAATATTGGTCATCCACTTGCTTGAGATAATTTATTTTACAATAAGCAATACACAAGGACTTAAAGGACAATTTTGCTGCCCTTCAGAGTTGTTTCTAGTCAGGGGTGCGTTTTCCAAAAGCATCGTTGGCCAACTATGATCGCAATTTCTATTGAACTCTATTGGTAACGATGGAACGTGCGACCATGGTTGGCTTTGGGAAACGCTTTCTGTAGCAAACTCAAAATACATTGCTCTCCAAAACGATTGTCATGCCCAACATGTTGAAGATTAGCAGCAAAACATGCTGAAGATTAGCAAAGATTAGCACAGCAAATTGTTTCCACACAAAAGCTGTTTATTCAGAGTACTGAGGCATCTCTTCTATTGACTTCCCTTCAAACTAAGCAGCCTCCGGTTTCCCTGTTGTCCATTACGCCTTTTTTAAGAATTCTATATTTTGCTGAGGTTGGTTGTAGTTGGTAAGCTGATTATGTCATCATTTGCTGCGCTCCTATTGGTTCTTAAGTCGAGAGAAAATTCAGACACTGTCTGATCTCATTGGGCCTCATTTCTCAATCTAACGTAGAAACATGCGCAGATGGGATTCACAAAACATTCGTATGCCGCCAATCCCACGAATGTTCGTACATTGATATATGTGGCGGCTGAAAACAATCGTCATTTAAATATCACACCCTCAAATTCACGATTTAGAAGCCTCAGTCCTAGAGTTTACAACATGGAGAAACCTAACCCTGCTTAACACCCATTAACCTCACAATTGCAAACAATTACATTAATTTATATCTATATTAAATACCGGTAAATAAATCGAAACATTTACAAACACTATAGCCTTACATCACTCCACAACAAATCCTTTAAATTTAACGGTCAGAACAGAACAAGGATGAAAAAAAGTAGGCTATAGCTATAAATTATTAAACTAGCAAATAAAACACAAATTATATGGCCTTCATTATAAACAACATACAAACATCAAGACAAAATGAATTTATTTAAAGCCAAACTGAAACGGAATTGGGCTCACCTCTCTTATTCGTCAAGAATCCAAATATGTTTTTGCCATGTAACATTTGGTTGCTAAACTATTATTCATTATGTAATCAAGGCGTTGTACTTCACTCGTGTTAGAAGTACACTACACATAAACTTCATCTTCAGAGCTGCTTTGAGAATCAATCCACAAGCATTTTCCCATTTTCATTTGATAAAAATATTGTCTGCTAACCACAGAAACTCAAAGGTCTTCGCTATAATTCGGCAAAATATAAATTCGGTCTAACTTGATAATTATGGAAAAGCTAAATTCAAGTTCACCCTGCTATAGTTTACTTCAGAGCTCCAAATGTAATCCAAGATCCAGTTTTGCATTATAATATATTTTCCCTCAAAAGTCCAATAAAGTCTGTCCGTCTACTAATGAGTATATCCACAATATGATTACATAGTAACCTAATAGCCTACACTAAGTTCTCAGTACTTACTGCAAATACACAGCACTTTAATAAGAAGTGTGACCAATATGTGTTCTGGATGTAAGTGTGTCCGTGTCCGCTGCTCTCTGAAATGGAGACTAATGGGTGGCTCGTCTGGGCCTGACAAGCCCTGAGGACCAGTGTTCATACTCCTTGCGTCTGTCATCCATCATATTTCACGCGCTCTGATGTGAGGAAATGGTGCTAAGCTAAGCGCCGTTGGGACGAGACCCGGCTCCACTAGCAGTTTCTGCGAATCTACACCTTCACCAAAGTTACAGGACACACAACATTAGGAGTCGCTCCCAAAGACCATTACCCTTATGTCCCTAGAGACACCCAGTTATTCACAGGCGAACACAATAGACATTGTTACATACAAAAATAATCTTGTCTATTATTGTGGTAGGAGGTGATTATATACTTTCCTTTCAAATATCACTTTTCTGAACCCACTTCTGTTTATATGAAATTGAATTTGGCCACAGGCCATGTGGTGTGAGGATTTTATCTATTATATTTCTATTTGATCTCTGTAAAGTCAGCAGAACCTAAAATAGCAAATGAAGATAATATTACACCGTATAGGAGAATATGGTATTCAATAACTCATCATGCCTCTGGACATTCAACACTCATATATTACATATGGGCTACAGGTGTTTCTTCAACTTCAGGCACTTTTATGTAGGAGATGGTTAATTAAAACGAACATTTTTTTTTTTCTCTTTTGTAAATGTAAAATGTAAAAATATCATCATACTGTACTTTCAACATTTATTTTTCAAATGCCTTTTATGTATAGATTGTATACATATAAGTATATTCTGTATAGATTATTTTTTGGTTTAGACAGATTTTACTGCATGTTTAAAACTTTGACTATGATCAAAATGAAGTCAAGTCAAGTCACATTTATTTATATAGCGCTTTTCACAATACAGATTGCATCAAAGCAGCTTCACAGTGATAACATGAAAGTAGTACAACACAGTTCAATAATATTGTTGAATATTAAATATCCCCAACTAAGCAAGCCAAAAGCAAGGCGACAGTGGCAAGGAACCAAAACTCCATCAGATTGGATGGAGAAAAAAACCTTGGGAGAACCCAGGCTAGTCAGGGGCCAGTTCTCCTCTGGCTAACAATCATAGGGTTTTAAAGAAGCTTTACAGTAAGTGCATATCAGAGAGTACCTGGAAAAAATACATTTAGTTAATCATGTAATATTTAGGGGATAACATATCGCCGGCGTTGAGTCGTCTCTTCGCAGGCGTTGAGTCGTCTCTTCACAGGCGTTGGTCTTCTCATCACAGGCGTTGAGGCATCCGAAATCCCCGTGAGAGGCAGGATACCAAACTGGAGCCTACGAACGCCATTTTTCTCGGGACAAGCGTCCCGAGATAACAGCAGAAAGGCAGATGGGAAATAATTAGCATAGCTGATGTTCATAATGATTTCCATTACACGGGAGTAGGTGTTAGAAAACCATAATCTCACAACTCTCCGCAACCCAAACTCTCCGCAACCCAACCGCAACCATACGGACCGACCCGTTTGTCTATAAGGCTGTCGAGCCCCACTGGTGCGTTAAGCAGTTTCAGTGGCAAACGGTTCCGTATGGCATAGCAGAGGACTAAAAGGTAAGCATTATGTGAATGCTTGACTAAAGAGACACGTCTTTAGTCTAGTTTTAAACTGTGTCAGCGAGTCAGAGCATCGGACCGTATCGGGAAGGCTATTCCAGAGTTTTGGAGCTAAATGCGAGAATGCCCTCCCTCCTTTCGTGGACTTCGATATCCTAGGAATGACCAGAAGCCTTGAATTTAGTGATCTTAGAGAACGCGGTGGATTGTAGGGCGAAAGAAGGTCCGTTAAGTACATAGGAGCTAAACCATTAAGGGCTTTATAGGTCAGTAGTAGTACTTTGTAATTGATACGGAACTTAATAGGTAACCAGTGCAGAGATGATAAAATCGGTGTTATATGATCATATTTTCTTGATCTAGTAAGAACTCTAGCGGCTGCATTTTGCACTAACTGTAGCTTGTTTATTGAGGATGCAGGACAACCAGCTAATAAAGCATTACAGTAATCTAGTCTCGAGGTCATGAATGCATGAACTAACTTTTCTGCATCAGAAACAGATAGCATGTTACGTAATTTAGCAATGTTTCTAAGGTGGAAAAAGGCTGTTCTTGTAACAGATGAAATATGATTTTCGAAAGACAAGTTGCGGTCTAGTATAACACCCAGGTCTTTTACTGTAGTGGAAAAAGTAACAGGGCATCCTTCTATATTAAAGTCGTATTGTAAGAGGTTTTGTGTGTAGTTTTTTGGACCAATAAGTAATACCTCCGTTTTATCTGAATTTAATAGCAGGAAATTACGCGTCATCCAGCATTTTATATCTTTGAGACATTCTGTCAGTTTAGATGAGGTAATGTTTTCATCTGGTCGTGATGAAATATATAATTGAGTGTCGTCAGCATAACAGTGGAAATTAATTCCATGTTTTCTTATAATATTGCCAAGTGGCAGCATATATATTGAGAATAGCAGAGGGCCTAGCACCGATCCTTGCGGTACTCCGTAGTCTACTGACGTTAACTTTGATTTTCCCCCGTGTAAAGAGACAAAATGATAACGGTCAGATAAGTACGATCTAAACCAGCTTAATGCCTGTCCCTGAACACCAGTGTAGATTTGTAGTCGATCCAAGAGTATTTTATGATCTATAGTGTCGAACGCGGCGCTAAGATCAAGTAGGACTAGTATTGAGATACAGCCTTGGTCAGAAGCTAAGAGTAGATCATTTGTAATTTTAACTAGCGCAGTTTCTGTACTATGATGCGGTCTGAATCCTGACTGGAATTTTTCATAGATATCATTTTCTTGCAAAAAAGAGCACAGTTGAGCGGATACAACTTTTTCTAGTATTTTGGACATAAATGGAAGATTTGAAATGGGTCTGTAATTTGCTAGGTTATTTGGATCTAGTTGCGGTTTCTTAATGAGAGGTTTTATTACTGCCAACTTGAATATTCTTGGAACATGACCTAAGAATAAAGACGAGTTAATAATATTAAGAAGAGACTCAGAAGTGTGAAATACATTTTCAATATATTTGAAAAATTATTAATAAAAAAAAGGTCTGGCAGTTGAGTTACACCACAACAATTTTTTGCCACTTTTTCATAAGTTAGATGTTTGCTAAGAGACTGTACAAAAAACAAATTAGTTATGTACAAATTATGCAAGAATTTGTGCAAAAAATATTATTTGTGTGTATTTGTGTAATAAATAAACTGCTGTCATGGATATTAGCCTCAGCAAGATGAGTATGACAATTTATTACAAACATTTTTTTTCCACTACATTAAGGAAATGTTGGCAATTCCTTTAAAAAAAATATTATTTTCTATTCTAACCTCACCACATTCAAAATATAACTTTTTTCTTTTTTTCTTAAACTCACCAATGCTGCATTTATTTGATCAAAAATACAGTAAAAAAGTGATATTGGGACAAATGATTTTACCTTAAAACAAGAGTTTTCTATATCAATACAGAAAATATGCTGATATTCTAATATGCTGACTTGATGCTCAAGAAACTTTTCTTATAATTATCAATGTTGAAAACAAAGGGTGCTGCTTAACATTTTTGTGGAATTTAATTTACAGGATTATTTGATAAATATAAAGTTGAAAATAACAACATGTATTTGAAATAAAAATTATTCTGTAACATTATAACTGTCTTTACTGTCACTTTTTTATATCAATTTAATGTGTCTTACTCTTTGCTGAATAAAAGTATTACTTTCTTTCAGAAAAAGTCATACTAACCCCAAACCTTTTTAACGGTTTATTTGAAAAATTATATAAAATTAAACTGTTGATTTTCTAAAAGTCCAAGGGCTTGTATCTGAAGTTTGGAATAGGCTACACACATATTTTGGCTGCATCACCTTGAGGGGTAATGGAAAGCCCTGCAGTCATTAGGAACTGCTGTTGATCTTGAAATGTGCACCCAGGGGTCTGAAGAGAAATGTGCTGATTCATGATGTCTGATCGAGGAGTAAAGACAACAGGAAAGGGCACAAACTCCCACCTCCCAGGTGCAATTCATTTCCGAAAGCGAAAGGGCTTTACTGAGAACAGGAATGGGCAGTACTAATTCAAAAAAAAAAAAAAAAAAAAAAAACTGCTTTGGTGCCTTTAGATGATAGACTCTTTGTTGTCAGAGATTGTGTAGCATCTACAACAACGTCAACCACAGCAACTTTTCTGTAAACTGTAACTGTTTAAGCAAATTTCCCAAAACCTTGTAAGAGCTGTGTCCACTCAACATCGCAATCTCATTTGAAAAATGCCACTTGGCAGACATTTCATGAGAGGACTTTGCTGTTGCTGCAGAAATGAGGCACTTAGTGTCTCGAATTTACAAGAGCTTCATCAGTCTTAAGTCAACACTAGCTCCTATTTCGGGTTTGTTGCTAAGGAATGGGATTTGTGTTGCCAATTTGTAATTGAGTTGACTCTGTAACAAGAGTGTAGGAGGAATGAGCAGAGAACAGCCCTGCTAACTCAGGGAATATGAGTCTGCCAATAAGTGGCTATACTAAGAGTGCCTGGATTTCATTAATAGTACTTTTTCATGATAATTAATCCGACATCTTAATTATCTATCTATATTTATCTTCACGTGTACTGCTACATGCCTCACACTTACTTTAAAGGGGTCATACAGCATCACCATTTTATTATTCCTCGAGGTCCACTTATAATGTTATTCATGTTTTTTTTTTTTCTTGGAAAAAACATTGCAATTTTTTTCTACTCTCTACTGAAACTTTTTCTTTTTTTTTTTTTTTTGCTCTGCTGCTGCATTTTAGACTTCTTTGTAAAACTGCATGAAAAGAGGAGAGCATTCTGACCAATATACTCTGGTACACAGCTGAAAAATCCGGGAGATTCCTGGATGGAAACATAGAAATCAAACTAATTTGAATGTACGCAGCTTAAAAGCAATGGGCTATATGCACGCATAACTTCCGCGTTTGATGCAAGGATGCTCGTGCGTTTCCGGTTGGGGAGATTTAAAGCGGAGGAAAACCGAGGAAAATGGGATTATGGCAGAGTCTTCAAAATTTACTGTCCTCTCGTCTTTGAAACGAAACTTTAATACGTTTAGATGTAATTTTATATATAGTTATGTTTATTTAATATAATAAACAAAGAAGCATAAACAAAACGAGGGGTGTCTGTTTTGTCTGTTTTTGTGACTAAAGTTTCTTTAATATAGCAATAGAGTATAAAAACCAATATAAATTCTCGGTATAGCATTGGACTCTACGATCGGCGGACGTAATCCTAGGCGGTGGGCCAAGTCCGTCTATCTCGTTTAGTTTTTGATTTGATAGTTACCCAGCAGCTGTGTGGCTCATTTTTTTTTATTTGTCTGTATGAATCATTCACAAAAAGATTACCGATTGTTTCCAACGCCAATTGTTGCACATTAAAGTATAAAAAATAGATTTAATTTCGCTAGCTGATAACAAACGTTGGCCGGAGTGAGATCCAATCAACGCTTGTGTTGTTACCTTGTTGAATTGATTTGGCCAATCACGTTATTCGTTGAACCGGCGTCGCGTGACTCGAGTCAGAGTCTACAACCCAACCTGGAGAGACCGGTGTGTCTCGACAAGACAACGTCAAGGTAAGATTTGTTTTATAATGATTATACACCCCTATATCTTAATGCTTTTCATATAAGTTGTATTTAAGACTGCAAGCTATACTTCGTCGTGAATAAATGCGTTGTCGTTGATGAGAACAGTAGCCACGAAAGAATGTTGGTAGTGGAGCAGTAAAGCTAGGTCTAACGGTATGTTGCTTAGGCTAATCCAAAATAATCATTCGGTACATACACAATAAACTAAGCAAAGAGTATTCAAATACGGGATAATTACTGGAAAATATTTAAACGGAAGACAGCAGGAAATAATTTGACAGGTATGTCCAGGTTGGTTTGGTTACAGCAAGCTACCTAGGCTACAAGTAAGCTAGAATAATTATCAGCTAAAAAGAGTGCAAAGCAAAACAAAGAAATTATTTTTAAAATATTGTAGTTAAAGATGGCTGTTTTTGAGCTATTTAACAAAATTATTTGTGGTCAGAACTGCAGTAGTCTTGTCAAGCTCGTTTAAGATGGTTAGCATCTTAATACAAATGTCAAGATGAAAAATGTGATTTAAAATGTTTTGTTTATTTATCTGAATATAATTCAGTTGTTTATCTAACACACAGACACGGACAGGACAACATCATATGATATCTCTCCACACCCAAATGACTACAGAGGTGATCGTTGACAATCATCACATCAACAGCACCATGATGGAACAGGTCAAGATCACGGAGTTGCTTAGTATCCACATCACAGATGACCCATCTTGATCTATCGACACCACCAACAGAACCTGGCCAAGAAAGTCCAAAAACCTCTGCACCTCCTCCCACAGTTGAGGAAGGCTCATCTCCCAAAAATCCATCCTCTTAACTTTCTATAGGGGAATCATAGAGAGCCTCTTCCTTCCACCCCCACCCTCCAATAACCTAAGGGCAGCTGATTGACTCTCGCACAAATACACTGGTAGTTTACAGTATGATGCTGCTACATTATTTTTTTTATTTTTTAATTTGCTATGAACATTTGACCCCACTTACACACATATTGCACTGCCTTTTGCTACTTGTCATGTCAGCCACTTGCACTGAAATACTATATTAATTAGGGATGAGTCACGATTTTCGAATATTCGATTAGTTGATTTTATTATAGAATATTGAATAGGATGTGCGGGATGATCGTCTTTAAAAAATCCCCATGTTTTAGTTGTGGTTATAAGTTGCAATCCAAAATTCACATAATATTTTTATACATTTAATAAATATATTCTTAATATTTGTTGTTTTTGTTTCTATGTTTGAGCTTATATATCTCAATATTAATAACAGTCTGGTTAATTTTGAGTCTTGAAATGCAAACTCTCAAGGGTTGGCTTTCTAAATATATGTTGGTTATGTGTCTATTCAGAATGACTTCTGAGCAGCAACCTTTTTATTTTGGGTATGTCATGTATGCATCACTTGCCAAAATTGGGGCTGACTAGTAAGGGGTTAAACGTATATGAATGAAACGTATGTTTATGTTTTTTAACTTATATTTAAGCGTCACACCGCTCTGCTTTACTCACATGCTCTGGTGTGTGCATGTGGTGGAGGGGTGCGATTTTCGAATAATAGCCTACCCAGCGATCTTCGAATATTATTTTTGCTTTAAATGCCCATCCCTACTATAATACAGTGTACATGTTGTCTGCAATGTTAATGAATAACTGCTCCCCTACACTTCATTGCAGTTTGCTGTAATGTATGTTTCTGAGACAATGAAGCACTACTTGCTCTATTTGACATGATGCATGAGATGCATAATAGTTTGTGTGCACATGCTCAAAGCAATCCCTCAGAATGAAACTAATGCATCAGAATGAAATAGGATAAATCCTACTAGATAACATTTCGGAATAGCCCAAAGTCCAGGCCATAAGCCAAATTGGGGTAAAAACCTTAATTCTGATTGGCTGTGTGACGTTGTGGGAATAGGAGGCGCTCAAATTTCATCGGATTTCCAGCTGGACAACTACTATCACACTACTGTCTGGACATTGTTGTATTTATTTTATATAAAAATTATACATTTGATACAAACATTCACTGTTGTTAGCTGCCTTTTCTATCTTCTATCTTCGGTCCAAGATGTGCCGGCTAATGTTGGATTTCACAGAGAATGTTACATGCTCTTCACCAACAAAGAACACATAAGAAGAGCATGTAACATTCTCTGTGAAATCCAACATTAGCCGGCACATCTTGGACGTCTTCGGAATTTAAGTTAAATGCCAATACGGCTTTTTCAGCTACTGTACTCTCTGTGGTTTGCAGGTTCACCCATAAATGTGTACATTTAACAAACGTTGCCCAACTTGTCTGGGAAAAGGGGGTTGCAGGGCTTTTTACATTTGAGGCAAAATGGATAAAACACCTAATTTTTACCTCAGTATTACTGAACTACATTACTAAAATGACATTTTTTATGATTAAAGCAAAATTGTAATTTCAAGAACGCAGCTTCCTGGTCACCGACAAAGATTACTTTGCCGCCCTCCACCTCCACTCTAGAATCTGTGTTCATTATTTACATTGGTTGTCAAGGAAACGGGAGGTTTTCTAACGTTATGATTAGTACTCCTGCTTATTTGCCGGTTTAAAAAGGTAAGAGTTTGTAAGGACATTTTGCGTCAAATGTGCATACAACAAAGTTGGAAACAATGTCTGTAGTACTTATACGATTTTATTACATGACCTCAGCAAAAAAAGACTTACACAGCTGTGAGGTAAGTATTAAATTCGTAATTTCGAGGTCCGGCCCACCGCCTATCCAGCATCCTTAGACCTTCACCGGAAATACCGCCGTGTATAGAGCCCATTGCAGCCCCTCCAGTTCAAACCACCCGCTCTAAGCAGGACTCGAACCCCGGGCGCTCCTCTAACAAGGAGGTTAAAGACCAGTCAGTCGTTCGAGCGCCTTTTGAGATTAGGGGAGTGATGTTTACAAGAACAGAGCCGTTACTACATCGCTAGTGAGAAATGTCTCATAGCTTTTAAGTTGTTAAACTATTTTACGGATAAAATCGTCAGAGCAGCGTCGAAAACACGTTTCTGCATGAGCGTGTGTGTGTGTGTGTGTGTTTGAGTGGAGAGAGAGCGAGAGAAAGAGAGAATGCTGTCCATACATAAAAAAACTTAATTTTGTGGCAAAAAAAACATGTTACAAAATATTTCTAGTTCAAATAAATGTTGTTCTTTACAACTTTACATTTTTACATTCATCAAAGAATCCTGGGAAAAAAAATGTATCACGGTTTCCACAAAAAAAAAAAATTAAGCAGCACATCCGCTTTCAAAATGGATAATAAGAATAAATGTTTCTTGATCATCAAATCAGCATATTAGAATGATTTCTGAAGGGTCATGTGACAATGAAGACTGGAGCAATGACTACTGAAATTTTTGCTTTGCCATCACAGGAATAAATTATATTTTAGAATATAATAAAATAGAAATTATTTCAATTGTACTAGATTTTTTAACAATATTACTGTTTCTACTGTATTTTTGATCAAATCAAATTTAGCATAAAAGACTTCTTTACTAGCCTGACGTCGTCACACTCAGATTCTAGTCAGAATGTGAGTCTGATACTGCTCCATTGGGCTGTGATTATGGGGCGTCTTTCAACCGAACCAGGAAAGAAAATGGCTCTGCACTCAATTGGATCGACAAAAATCTTGATCGCGATTCTCTGTTCCTCTTTTAAAATGAATGCGCTGTCTACATCTTCTATAACAGACGCGATGGCTGAAACTACACATCTAAATTCTCCAGCGGCAGCCATTCTTTGTTGTAAGCGCTCTTTGGAGATGTGGATGATTAGATTACTGTTGATCATCTGTCCATCATCGTATAAAGCCCGCCCTGACAATTTGATTGGTCCGAACAGCTTTGGTTCGGGCATACTTGCTTCACAACGGATCAAGTCCAGACCGAACTTCCCATCCTCACATTTTGTGGGTGGGGCTAAGTTCGGCTGGCATCCAGGCTACTTCTTTACATTAAAAGCATGAAAAACGAACCAACCCTAAACTTTTGTGTGTGTGAAACATTCACAAAACAATCTGTATGAAAATGTCCTACTGAAACAGTTAAGCTGAACATTGAATTACCATTTTTGATGTGTAAATGTGGCTGTCATGTGTTCATAATTCCATCTAAATGACGTCAGAAACTTCAAAACAAACAGTTATTGCAGCTTTCTTCCAGTAATGGTCTTTTTGAAATGGGTAGCATTTTGAATGCTTTTATTTTAAAACTTCAAGGAAATTATGATTGACCCATTTTAGCTACATTCAGTTTCTCGTGAGCTACAGTGTGATGTTTGAACAATGAATATGTCACCGGGGTGACAAAGGCAGGCGGAACCTTTTAATCACGGCCGGGTTTCCGAGGGGAGGGATTTCCGGTGTGGGACCCGGAAGACTCCAGTTCCGGAAAACTCCGAGCAGAAACGGAGGATGATTAGTTGATACAAAACAGGTGCGGGAGAGGATGATTGCGACCGCGATTGGGACGCGTTGTCAGTTGGGAAGGATAAAAGGACATTTCATCTTCAACAACAAAAAAAAAAAAGGAGAGAGGAATAGCGGCGGGAGATATTCGGGTGAATCTGGAGATGTGGAGATGCGGGGAGGAGGACTGTGGTGGATAAGAGATAAGTGCTATTGATGTTTGGATTGAGAAACGAGAAATCTGGTGGAGGACGTGATGAGAGGATAAGTGCTGTTGATGTTTGGACTGTGATACGAGAAATCTGTTTGGAGGATGTGATGAGGCTGCATGAAGTGTAATTTTGTCTTTTTGGAGGAAGTTGAATGTCCCACGCTCCATTGGAAGAAGTCCAAGAGATTGTAAGAGGTACAGTGGACCAGACCCCCTGTCTCCGCCCTAGTTTGTGAGTGACGAGACTTTGCAGTGTTGTTCATTAATGTAAACACGTGTGCAGATTTGTGCGAGTTGCAGTTGAGCACGAGTGGAGGTGTAATGCAGTGACATTGGGGAAGCGGTCCTGGCTGTGGAGACATCGTCCGCGACTCATTGGATGGAGACCGTTGGAAGAAGTCATCTAGTGGTGAAATTCTCCTTTTCTCCTCTTTAATCGTTACGGGGCATTGTGAAGTGTTAGTTTGCTGTGGAATTCTCATCCTCTCTCTCTGTCTGCCGGAGCCTTGTGAGTAGAACCAGCTTCGCTGTTGAATCCTCATCTCCTCTCCGTCTGAGCCCTGTGAATAGAGCCAGCTTTGCTGTGGAATCCTCATCTTCTCTCTCTGTCTGCCTGAGCCTTGCGAGTAGAACAAGCTTTGCTGTTGAATCCTCATCTTCTCTCTCTCTGAGCCCTGTGAATAGAGTTAGCTTTGCTGTGGAATCCTCATCTTCTCTCTCTGTCTGCCTGAGCCTTGTGAGTAGAACAAGCTTCGCTGTTGAATCCTCATCTCCTCTCTGTCTGAGCCCTGTGAATAGCGCCAGCTTTGCTGTGGAAACCTCATCTTCTCTCTGTTTGCCTGAGCCCTGTGAATAGAGCCAGCTTCGCTGTAGAAACTTCATCCTCTCTCTCTCCGCCTGAGCCCTGTGCATAGAGCCAGCTTTGCTGTTGAACCTTCATCTTCCCTCTGTCTGCCCGGGCCTTGTGAAGAGAGCCAGCCTTGCTGTCGAATCCTTATTCCTTTCCATCCATCTGGATCCTGTGAGTAAAGTCGTTATACTGTTGCACGCCCACCTGTGTCCGCTGTCCGCCGGTGCCCTGGGAAGCGAGCCAGTCCTGTGGCTGATTCCGTACTCCTCTCCGCCCATCCGAATCCTGTGAAGAGAGAAACAGTTCTGCTGTGAATCCGAGAGAAACAGTTCCGCTGATAACTCTTACCGGTTCTCTGCCTGCCTGTGCCCTGAGAAGAGAGCCAGCTCTGTTGCTGATTCCGTACTCCTCTCCGTCCATCCGAATCCTGTGAAGAGAGAAACAGTTCTGCTGTGAATCCGAGAGAAACAGTTCTGCTGATAACTCTTACCGGTTCTCTGCCTGCCTGTGCCCTGAGAAGAGAGCCAGCTCTGTTGCTGATTCTGTACTCCTCTCCGTCCATCCGAATCCTGTGAAGAGAGAGACAGTTCTGCTGTGAATCCGAGAGAAACAGTTCTGCTGATAATTATTACCTGTCCTCTACCTGTCTGAGCCCCGAGAAGGGAGCCCGCTCTGTTGCTGATTCCGTATTCCTCTTCGTCATCCGAATCCTGTGAAGAGAGAGACAGGCCTGCTGTGAATTCGAGAGAAACAGTTCCGCTGATAATTCTTACCTGTTCTCTGCCTGTCTGAGCCCCGAGAAGAGGGCCAGTTCCGTGGCTGATTCCGTACTCCTCTTCGTCATCCGAATCCTGTAACAAGAGAGACAGTTCTGCTGTGAATCCGAGAGGAACAGTTCCGCTGATAATTCTTACCTGTTCCTTGCCTGCCAGAGTCCTGAGAAGGACCAGTTATACGGCTGAAACCTCACCTTCCTCCAGTTGGCTTGAGGTTGTTTTTACCTAATTTATTCAATAAAGATTCTGTGTTTTTCTACATTACTTTGCCTCTGTGTCCTCTGTGGTGTTGGCTCCTCGCGGTGGTACGTGAGTCGAGGGCTGGGACGGCCGGTCATCTGGCGTCCACTCCTCCCCCGACCCGGTGACATAAAGTGGCGTAGTCTGCAGGATTGTTGCCACCGCGAGTTGAAGCGGCCACAGGTTCACTATGGCCGACGAAGAGATGGTGGCTGCAAGACCACAGGTCATGCCGTGTTTATGGGAGCCCCTTGGGCCCAGCGTTATGGAGGACCGGGATCAGAACTACATCTCCAGGACTGGAGGACGCAAACTGAATACCTGGCTGGCCTCCAGGGGCTGAGTAATGCACAGAAGACACAGTTTGTTCTGGGCTCCCTGGAGGGAGAAGCAAAGAGGGAAGTTCTAGCTGCACCCAGCACTGCACGAGCCACCGCCAAGGCCATCTTTGACTTTTTGGCGGAACTGTATGGGGATACTACCCCCGTGGCCGCCCTTCGGGCTCAGTTCTTCAACTTTCGACAAGGTCCTAGGCAAGCCTTACGGGCTTATGCGTTGAAGCTACGTGAGCAGTTCGTTCGATTGAAAGGGCGACCCGATCATGGTCTGGGTGATGGAGATTCCTTACTGCGAGATCAGTTTGTTTTGGGGCTCCGAGACGGGCCTATTCGACAGAGTATCAAGCTCCAGCTCCGCCGAGACCAAGCGTTAACTTTTGAAGACCTCCGACAGGAGGCCTTGGCGTTGGAGATGGATCAGGGTGAGGCAACTGACCCACCGGTGTGTATGGCTGTTGGTGGTGCCTCTACTCCAACCGTAGATTGGAAACAGAAGTTGCGTGCAGAACTGTTGGAGGACGTTAAAGGACAGATGGCTGAACTATCTAGGACCCTCCTAGAAGAACTGCGCCGGGGACAGCTCAGTGGCCGGGATCGATCCTATTCCGAGGGGAGCCGAGAGCCCGGACGGCGCCCTGGACGACCGGCTAATCCGAGGTTCCAGTGGGATGGTCAGGGCAGGCCCATTTGTAACAGCTGCGGGGAATCAGGACATTATAGCCGTCAGTGTGGCTCCCGACGCAGTTCCCAAGAGGGTTTTTAGTTGCGCCGGCCACTGTGGGTCAAGTGGCCGGGACCCCCTTAAATGACCCCCTTTCTATGCCTATCCTCCGAGACGACTGGGTTGGACGTTGTCCAACCGTGAAGATTCAGGTTAATGGAGTGGAGATTGAAGGTTTAGTCGATACCGGTTCCCAAGTCACGTTATTCTCCGAGAGCCTGTCCAGGGAACTCTTTAAAAACCGACGACTTTAGGAGGCGGAGTCCTCACAACTTGTGTTGAGAGGAGCAAACGGGCTAGATATTCCCTATACCGGCTATGTGATTGTGGACTTCCATGTTCAAGGGGTCCCCGTACGACAAAAAGGAGTTGTTATCGTTAGAGACCGCTGCTTGGGTTCACATCGAGCATTGATTGGCATGAATGTCATTTCGGAATGCTGGGAAGAGCTGTTCCGAAACCGGCCGGCCCAGGCCCCTTCGGTCCCAGAGCGACAGGAATGGGAGCGTATTCTGGCTGACTGCCGTAGGATTCAGGCGGCTAACCGCGAGGAGGATCGCGAAAGCATTGGGCGAGTAATTTGCCGGTTTGGCCTGACAGTTCCAGCACGAAGCGAGGCAGTGATATGGGCCCGGCTGCCTCCAAGGTCTTATGGCGCGGATGACTGGGTCCTCCTCGAACCACATTGGGATTGCCAATCCATCGGAGTGGCCCGAGGGCTGGCTGTGGTCCATCGGGGCCGGGTCTCGGTGCGGGTACGGAACGTTAACCCGTATCCTGTCGTCCTTCGCCGCCATCAACGCCTGGTCCGAGTCACCGCGGTGCGTTCCCACCAGGTGAGGGAAGAGAGAGACGTTTGCTTCCGTCAAGTGAGCTCTGTGGTAGTGGAAGTGGCTGTTAGATCGGTAGAGCCGAGGAATGACCCCCAGAGAGGTGGAATACCGGATCATGTGGCAGGAGATTCCTTAAAAGGAGAGGGCCTGGAAGAGGAACAACAACTCCAACTCCGAGACTTTCTGGCGAAATGGCAACATGTGTTCTCTACCCACGATGAAGACTATGGGTGTACGGGGATTGTCAAACATCAGATACCTACAGGTGACGCGGCACCAAGCAGAGAGCGGTATCGGCCGGTGCCCCCGACGCTTTATTCAGAGGTTCGCACCCTGCTGAAGGGGATGCTGGATGGAGGAATCATACGGGAGAGTAGTAGCCCTTGGGCGGCCCCAATTGTGCTAGTGCGGAAAAAGACCGGTGCCTGGAGATTTTGTGTTGACTATCGGAAGTTGAACGACGTGACGAAGAAGGACGCATTCCCCTTACCACGCATTGAGGATTCCCTCACTAGTCTGACTCAGGCCGCTTGGTACTCCACGTTAGATCTGGCCAGTGGGTACTGGCAGGTGCAGGTGGACGAGAGGGATAGGGAGAAGACTGCCTTCACCACTCCATTTGGGCTCTTTGAGTGGGAGCGGATGCCGTTTGGGCTGTGCAATGCCCCTGCGACTTTCCAGAGGCTAATGCAGCGATGCTTGGGGGGGCAGTTAGTTGATTCAACCTTGGTCTACCTCGATGACGTCATAGTATTCTCGCCAGACTTCGCCTCCCATCTGCTCCACCTGGAACGTGTGTTCCAGGCTATGGAAAAATATGGATTGAAGTTGCGGCCGGATAAATGCCAGCTATTTAGGAGTGAGGTGCAGTTTCTGGGCCATCGGGTCAGCGCTGCAGGGGTGTCCCCTGACCCGGAGAAAGTGTCTGCCGTCCAGGGCTGGGAGGTGCCAAAAACTGTCCGGCAAGTAAGGTCCTTCTTGGGCTTTGTAGGCTACTATCGACGTTTCATCAAGGGGTTTTCGGGGATTGCCAAGCCCCTGAATCGACTCCTCGAAGGTACCGGACGCTCCCGACCCCGGGGATCTCCCTCCGTGGACTGGGACTCGGCGTGTGAATCGGCTTTCCAAAAACTCAAGCGGGAACTCCTGCAGGCCCCGATCCTGGCGTATGCTGATTTTACTCAGCCGTTTATCCTATACACCGACGCAAGTAATGCAGGATTGGGAGCTGTACTCGCACAACGACAGCAGGGAGAGGAGAGAGTTATTGCATATGCCAGCCGGAGTCTCCATCCAGCCGAGCGGAATGCCTCCAACTATAGCTCTTTCAAGATAGAACTTCTGGCAATGAAGTGGGCGATGACGGAAAAATTTAAAGACTACTTATGGGGAGCGAAGGTGATGGTGGTGACCAGGGCCTGAAATTAACACCCGACCACCTGCCAAATGCGGGTGAATTTTGCTATTGGCGGGTAACACTGTCAATCTACCTGCCACATTGGCAGGTAGCCAATGAGAATTGAGTGATTCATTAGGTTTTTTTTTTACGTTTTCATTTTCATTGCGTTGGACCTTAGCTATAATGTGGCGGCACATTACCAAGGCCAGCTGAAACAAACAACCAACAAAAAGATGAGGATGAGTCAAAGAAAAGTAAAAGAAGACATTTTAATGCGACAACGGCAAGGTTTGTGAGCGGCTGATTTATGACAGCGACTGTTGTTTCGTAATGTTCATGATACGATCAGAAAGAAGATGAGGCCCTTTTCTGACTACGTTTGGATGTGCGAGTATTAAACTGTTGGTGAGATGGGATGAGATAATGTAACGCTGACGTAGGCTCCAGAACAATGACAGTTGCACAGATGTGTGCGTGTGCAACTGTAGTACATGTTGGGAGTTGGGAACCGGTGAGAAAATGTCCGGTACCCGGTAAATTTACCAGTAATAATATTAATTTAGTTCTGCTTAACGGTTCCTGAACGCTGTAACTAAAAGCTGTCAGGACCTAGCTGTCTACGTGACTAAATTAGCCATCAACACAGCCGCGGGTGATTTGTTTACATACGAGCTGCGGTAAGTCTATAGATCTGTTGTGCGTGTGTGTGTGTCAAAATCAATATATAAAAAGATTTTTTTTAAATGTATATTCTAAGAGTTATTATTACTTATATTGATTTCGTTAATAACTTGACAGCACTTAAATGTGTACAAGTTAAAGAACAATATTGTGAAATTCCCGTTTTTCACCTTTAGGCTATGAGGCAAAAAAAAAAAGGCTGGTAAAAAGTCTCTGTGGCAGGTGAATTTTGATATCCACCTGCCACAGTGGCTGGTGGCCAAAAAAGTTAACTTCAGGCCCTGGTGGTGACCGATAACAACCCCCTGGTTCATCTGCAGACAGCCAGATTGGGAGCGGTGGAGCAGCGTTGGGTGGCCCAGCTGGCCAATTACGATTACCAGCTTCAATATCGACCAGGTAGAGAGCATACTAATGCGGATGCGCTGTCCCGACTCCCTGTGCCTAACGAGAGTGGGCGAACCGTATCCCCTACTTTTGAACCGGAGGAAAGACTGTTAGTGGGAGTGGTGGAAGCCCCCGGACTCCGGTTGGAGGGAGTACCCACTGGCTGGGGATGGGACCCAGGCCGGTGGAAAGAGTTACAGCAGAGGGATGTTGACCTGGCAAGGGTGCATGTTTACCTGCAACAAGGTTCTAGGCCTGGGGTAGAAGAGAGGCAGACGCAAACCGTGGCAGTAAGGAAACTCATGGGGCAGTGGAAGAGACTCAGTTTGAGAGAGGGGGTGATCTGTCGTTTTATTCAAGAGCCAGTAACCCAGGAGACGGTATACCAGGTGGTGGTGCCAGAAGAACAGCGTTTGGCCCTGCTGGAAGCCTACCACACGCACACAGGACACCAAGGACAAGAAAGGACATTATCCCTGTTAAGGAGGTATTTTCACTGGACAGGGATGGAGGCGACGGTCAGGGTGTTCGTTCAAAGCTGCCCCCGGTGTGTACTTTTTAAGACCAGGAAAGAGGCAAGAGCTCCCTTGGTCCCCATGTGCCCTAGAGCACCTCTGCACATCGTGGGGATGGACTTTTTAACGCTGGGTCGGCCCACGGATCGGTACCAGAACATCTTGGTAGCAACTGATCTATTTACCAAATACGCATGGGCTATTCCTACTCCAGACCAAACAGCTGTTACCACTGCCGGTGTACTCTGGCGAGCTATTATCCAGCCCTTCGGGTGCCCCGAGACTCTTCACTCGGATCAGGGCCCGAACTTTGAAGCTAGGGTCATACAAGAACTGAGCCGCCTTTATGGGTGCCGGAAGACTCGCACTACCTCGTATCACCCCCATGGTAACGGGGGGTGCGAGAGGTTCAACCAGACCCTGTTGGGGTTACTCGGGACCTTGGAAGCCGACCAACAGAGTCAGTGGGAGGAATGCCTCCCTGCCCTAGTACAAGCCTATAATAACAGTGTACACAGCGCCACAGGTTATGCCCCGGCATTCTTGATGTTTGGGAGACACATGCGGTTACCGGTTGATCTGTTGCTGGGGACTAAGCCTACGGAGGGAGTTCAGAGTACGACGGAGTGGGTGGGTCGTCATCATCGGCAGCTCCATTACGCCTACCGTCGGGTTACGGACCATCTGAGCGCAGCAGCAGCCAAAAATAAACGGTTGTATGATCGGACAGCTCGAGAAGCCCCCCTACTCCCCGGAGAGCGAGTATTGGTGCGAGACAATCGACGCCCAGGGAAGGGCAAACTCAGCGACCGTTGGGAGACTGTACCGTATGTGGTGGAATGCCAACAAAAGCCTGATCTACCTGTGTATACCGTTCGCCCTGAAGGAAGGCTAGGCCCTGAGCGGGTACTCCACCGGAATTTGCTTCGTCCTTGCCCAAATGATTTGGCCCCGATGGAAGAGGCCCCTGAACGGTCTGTGACCCCAGTAGCTCCATCAGTGGGATGGGCCGTGGTCCCAAGGGGCCCCAAAATCGAGGCGGCAAGAGCAGTCCCCTTATCCCCACCTCGACGTTCCCAGAGGGACAACCAGGGGAGGCCACCCCAGCGATACGGCGAGTGGGCCGAAGTTTCCTGGTCCTAGGGACTAGTCCCGAATGGCAGGGGGGGATGTCACCGTGGGTGAAAAAGGCAGGCGGAACCTTTTAATCACGGCCGGGTTTCCGAGGGGAGGGATTTCCGGTGTGGGACCCGGAAGACTCCAGTTCCGGAAAACTCCGAGCAGAAACGGAGGATGATTAGTTGATACAAAACAGGTGCGGGAGAGGATGATTGCGACCGCGATTGGGACACGTTGTCAGTTGGGAAGGATAAAAGGACATTTCATCTTCAACAACAAAAAAAAAAAGGAGAGAGGAATAGCGGCGGGAGATATTCGGGTGAATCTGGAGATGTGGAGATGCGGGGAGGAGGACTGTGGTGGATAAGAGATAAGTGCTATTGATGTTTGGATTGAGAAACGAGAAATCTGGTGGAGGACGTGATGAGAGGATAAGTGCTGTTGATGTTTGGACTGTGATACGAGAAATCTGTTTGGAGGATGTGATGAGGCTGCATGAAGTGTAATTTTGTCTTTTTGGAGGAAGTTGAATGTCCCACGCTCCATTGGAAGAAGTCCAAGAGATTGTAAGAGGTACAGTGGACCAGACCCCCTGTCTCCGCCCTAGTTTGTGAGTGACGAGACTTTGCAGTGTTGTTCATTAATGTAAACACGTGTGCAGATTTGTGCGAGTTGCAGTTGAGCACGAGTGGAGGTGTAATGCAGTGACATTGGGGAAGCGGTCCTGGCTGTGGAGACATCGTCCGCGACTCATTGGATGGAGATCGTTGGAAGAAGTCATCTAGTGGTGAAATTCTCCTTTTCTCCTCTTTAATCGTTACGGGGCATTGTGAAGTGTTAGTTTGCTGTGGAATCCTCATCCTCTCTCTCTGTCTGCCGGAGCCTTGTGAGTAGAACCAGCTTCGCTGTTGAATCCTCATCTCCTCTCCGTCTGAGCCCTGTGAATAGAGCCAGCTTTGCTGTGGAATCCTCATCTTCTCTCTCTGTCTGCCTGAGCCTTGCGAGTAGAACAAGCTTTGCTGTTGAATCCTCATCTTCTCTCTCTCTGAGCCCTGTGAATAGAGTTAGCTTTGCTGTGGAATCCTCATCTTCCATTCTGTCTGCCTGAGCCTTGTGAGTAGAACAAGCTTCACTGTTGAATCCTCATCTCCTCTCTGTCTGAGCCCTGTGAATAGCGCCAGCTTTGCTGTGGAAACCTCATCTTCTCTCTGTTTGCCTGAGCCCTGTGAATAGAGCCAGCTTCGCTGTAGAAACTTCATCCTCTCTCTCTCCGCCTGAGCCCTGTGCATAGAGCCAGCTTTGCTGTTGAACCTTCATCTTCCCTCTGTCTGCCCGGGCCTTGTGAAGAGAGCCAGCCTTGCTGTCGAATCCTTATTCCTTTCCATCCATCTGGATCCTGTGAGTAAAGTCGTTATACTGTTGCACGCCCACCTGTGTCCGCTGTCCGCCGGTGCCCTGGGAAGCGAGCCAGTCCTGTGGCTGATTCCGTACTCCTCTCCGCCCATCCGAATCCTGTGAAGAGAGAAACAGTTCTGCTGTGAATCCGAGAGAAACAGTTCCGCTGATAACTCTTACCGGTTCTCTGCCTGCCTGTGCCCTGAGAAGAGAGCCAGCTCTGTTGCTGATTCCGTACTCCTCTCCGTCCATCCGAATCCTGTGAAGAGAGAAACAGTTCTGCTGTGAATCCGAGAGAAACAGTTCTGCTGATAACTCTTACCGGTTCTCTGCCTGCCTGTGCCCTGAGAAGAGAGCCAGCTCTGTTGCTGATTCTGTACTCCTCTCCGTCCATCCGAATCCTGTGAAGAGAGAGACAGTTCTGCTGTGAATCCGAGAGAAACAGTTCTGCTGATAATTCTTACCTGTCCTCTACCTGTCTGAGCCCCAAGAAGGGAGCCCGCTCTGTTGCTGATTCCGTATTCCTCTTCGTCATCCGAATCCTGTGAAGAGAGAGACAGGCCTGCTGTGAATTCGAGAGAAACAGTTCCGCTGATAATTCTTACCTGTTCACTGCCTGTCTGAGCCCCGAGAAGAGGGCCAGTTCCGTGGCTGATTCCGTACTCCTCTTCGTCATCCGAATCCTGTAACAAGAGAGTCAGTTCTGCTGTGAATCCGAGAGGAACAGTTCCGCTGATAATTCTTACCTGTTCCTTGCCTGCCAGAGTCCTGAGAAGGACCAGTTATACGGCTGAAACCTCACCTTCCTCCAGTTGGCTTGAGGTTGTTTTTACCTAATTTATTCAATAAAGATTCTGTGTTTTTCTACATTACTTTGCCTCTGTGTCCTCTGTGGTGTTGGCTCCTCGCGGTGGTACGTGAGTCGGGGGCTGGGACGGCCGGTCATCTGGCGTCCACTCCTCCCCCGACCCGGTGACAAATATGTAATGGCCTTACCATTGTTTTATTGAATGTGATTGTGACCATAGGTTTTCTCACAGGAAGGAGCAGTTTTACTGTATGTGTCATCCTGTGCAGGGTGATTTGAAGTAGACTGGACACACACACACACCCACAGAGACCAAGAGCACATATTGAGTTCACCTTACTTTCAGTAAGGTCCTGAGCTCATCAACACCCTATTGTTTTAGAACAAGAAAGCATTGTGAAGGGAGAGATTATATCGGCTATAGAGACAGAGCTGTTGGTTATGGAGGGATTTTGTGGAACCCTCTGGAGTCAAAAGCTCTCGTGGGATTGATTCCACTTTCAACTTACAAACACAACAAGGATGCAACTTTACCACTCACAACACAAGTCTCCTTTATGCTGTGTATGAGGTTGTTTAATTCTGTATAAATTCTCATTTGTGCTTGTCTATGGTTGTAAAATGCTTTTAAAGACCCCATGAAAACAAAATTGGGGTTTTGTGACATTTGGTCCATGGTAAATATAACTTAAAGGTATATAACAGGTCTGCAGTTGTAGGTGAAGGTAATGGTAAGTCCTAAATGTAATGCATTGTTTCTTCATTGTTTTCATCCATGAATACAAACTGTCTTGTAACTTACTAAAGTCAGTCAACACAGAAATATGGAATATGAAAAAATAATTGTGACTTTTTTTCTCAGATTTGCAGGTTTATATCTCACAATTGTGACTTTATAACACGCACTTGCGACTTAACATCCCACAATTCTGAGTTTTTAACTCGCAATTGCGAGTTTATATCATGCAATTCTGAGAAAAAAAGTCTGAATTGTGAGATGTAAACTCGCAAAATTGTAAGATAAAAGGCACAATTACCTTTTTAATTTTTTTTTTTATTCCATGGTGGAAACAAGCTTCCATACAGAAAATACTTTTGTATTTTGTAATTGTATTCATCAGATTAAGACTTTTTCACTTTACCTAGTGGAAATCCAAATGTCAAGTAATGCTTTTAGTGCAATTTGGCACCACTAAGTGGCTTGTACCTGTGCCATACTGGCCTTTTCATCCTTTTCAGAAATATATTGATGTACTGTAGATAAGAATGAATGTTTACTTTCACCATGGCTATTCTTCAGTGGAGAAGAGTGTGTTACAATATTCCTCTTAAATGACCTCTGGCTAAGTTCTGATTTCAAAAGTAGGTCTCCTCGGGTAGGAGTGCAACCTATTAAAGTCTCATAAGTGGCTAATTGTGAAAAGTCACCTCTTAAAGATTTCTTCTGTATTACTAAACATTTTTGCAGGCCCAGAGCGTGGATGACACGGTTTCATAATTTACTGATAGATATAGGTCAGTCTAGCTGGTTAAAACTCTTTGCACTGGAGGACTGTAAATGAATAAACTGCCCTGGGATTCAAGACTGTGGGGATAAACGATGTGAGGTTATCTGTGCATGCAGTCTTGTTTTTAAGCAATCAGTAAAATCAACTGTATCTGAACAGTTTTGGGAAATGTGAAATATTTTTTTTTTAAATCTGTATTTTCATGCATTCAGTGTCAGCACTTGATATTGATGTATTTTCATAAGAAATATCAGGTTATGGCATACTGACACTAATATTATAGTGTATTAGGACCACCCATACTATGGTATTCAGCTGACCCCTCCATTCAGGGCGTGTCTAGAAGGGGGGCACGGGGTGGCACTTATTTATTTCCAGTTGAATTCTGGGGAAACACAACTTGGTCGTCAGGTTCCTGAGAGGCTGAATCCTCCTCGGCCATGCCTCATCCCCTCTTGGGACCTCTCTTGGCAGCCCAACAGAGAGCACCCTTTGAGCCCTTGCAGTCAGTGGAGATTAAGATCCTGTCACTCAAGACAGCGCTTCTGACTGCACTCACATCCATTTAGAGGGTGGGGCACCTACAGGTATTCTCGGTCAATGAAGCATGACTAGAATTCGAGCCAGCTGACTCTCACGTCATCCCGAGACCCCGGCCTGGATACGTGCCCAAAGTTCCCACCACTCCTTTCAGGGACCAGGTGGTGAACTTGCAAGCACTGCCCCCAGAGGAGGCAGACCCAGCCCTTGCGTGGCTGTGTCCTGTTCGCACCTTGCATTTGTACGTGGACCGCAAGCAGAGCTTCAGAACCTCAGAACAGCTCTTTGTCTGCTATGGAGGCCAGCAGAAGGGAAAAGCTGTTTTCAAACAGTGGTTGGCCCACTGGATAGTGGACGCAATCGTATTGGTGTACCAATCCCTAGATGAGCCATGCCCCCTCAGAGTGAGAGCTTACTTGACTTGGAGTGTTGCTTCCTTCTGGGCGTTGGCGCATGGTACCTCTCTGGCAGACATACTGTATGCAGAGCTGCGGGCTGGGCGACACAACGCATTTGTGAGATTCTACAATCTTCAAGTGGAGCCGGTATCTTCCTGTGTGTTGTGTACAAACAAATAATATGCGGGAAGGATGGCTTGGTGTCTCGCTTGCTGCGCCATTCCCCTCCAAGGATGGGATATAAGCGCTTATTTTACTCCTCAGGAGAGTTCCACCAGCACCATCGGCAGTCAGATGCAGCGGAGGCATCTGACGGGAGGTCTAGTACTTTAGGTCTAGGCCCGGTTAGTCAGCCCCTGTGCAAGACTAGATGCCCACATGTTGTGATTCCCCTTTTTAGGTGTACCCATATGTGCATTTTCCACGGTATGGCTTCCATGTCGGCGAGCCCGTGTCTTTCCCTCGGCAGAGTACGCTTTGCCATCTCTGTAAACAGTATTAACTCCACCCATGCCCAAGGCGGGATCTACCACAGACATCTTCCATATGTAGCACTACCCTGACGGTCAGTCCATGTGTGTAACTCCACAAGTCACCTCCCTACAGGTAGAATGTGGTCTCCATAGCATCCCTTTCCGGTGGGAATGGGCACTCTTTCCCAGTGTTATCCAATAGTCTCACTGTACAGGGTTAAATGGAAAGTCAGTGATTGACATTCTCCGTGCACAGCCCTGTCCCTTCTTCCGCCCCCAACTGGTGCGGGGGGATCACGAGGCTTGCTTGGAGTGCTGGAATGGGTAGCAGTTGTGGCATCTCCGATAGGGATCCCAATACGACCCTTTTGTTTTGTTTTTTAAATTGACGCGACCCATATATAGGCCTACAACCATTTACATGCACACAAGTCAAGCCAAGCAGAAGAATACTTATATACAACGGGGTCTAATGGCACATTTGACTTTATTCTCCTTTAAACCACTAGATGGCAAAAAATTCAGCTCAGCATTTTTCTTAACAACCGCTTTTGATGATGCATGTGCACTTAGTTGATCCTCGGCAAAATGTATTCTGCACTAATTTGATCTAGCTATATACAGGGATGCTAATTAACTGGTTTAAAACAATTAATAGCCTACTATCGTTTGCTGCAAGCTTAAAAAATCCACTACAAATATTTTTTGTTTGTTTTTGAGAGAAAAAAAACAGAAAGTGGAATTTTATTGCATTCAGAAATAATACCGGTAAATAAAGCAAAGTGTTATAATGTAGGCCTACTACAAACATTATAAACACAACAAACATAGCTAAAGGCTATTTTAGTTCCCCTCACTCCACAACAAACCCTTTAAATGTAAAGTTATTCAGAACAGAACAAGAATGAAAAAATATAAGTAACTATAAACAAGCCAAAATGAAATAATTTAAAGCGGAACTGAAAGTTCCGGCATTGGGCTCACGTAGCCTAACTCTCTCATTGGAATCCAAATCTTTCCAGCTTCGCGATATTTTTGGATGCTTAACTATTATTTATATTATATTCTTTGTACTTCACTTGTTTTCCAATATCGACTGAAAAAATATTCCTCTTCACATGCGCAAAAAAGTTCTTGGTAACACCACAGTGGAGCATTGCTCACTCTGAATGGCACAAATTGTACTACTGACTACTTAATCCGATCAGTGTAATTTTGTACATGTTAAGTTATTTATTTTTGATAATGAACAGACTGCGATGTGAAGTTTGCAATGCTGGAATATGTTGTGTAACTACAGGAAGCCTAACTACATCCTATACTCAGCTTACCAAGGAGGCTCTCAGAGAGCTACTACCTGATGTTACTATTCGAGCGGAACTCTGGGGAGCAGAAGCCTCAGCAAAATGACTCTCTAGAGCGAGAGGAGGCCCATTAATGTTCTATTATAAAGACCGCTATCAAGGAGGCTCACAGAGAGCCTAACTACTTGATGATGCTATCCGAAGGGTGCTCAGGGGAGCGGACGCATCAGCAGAACAACTCTCTATAATGAGAGGAGGCCCACCAATGTTCCATTATAAAGACCAGACCCCTTTGATGCTTGAGGCGCAGACCTGGTGTGGTATAAAGGTCTTGAAAGCCACAGAGCATGAAGATCTAGGAGAAAGGGATCCTCTTGTCCCAACAAAAAGTTTTCATCTAAGCGACTACGAGTGAAGCTTCTCGCTTCTTACGCTTCCACGGTAGATCTAATCCTTCCGTGGCGCAGGACATAACATCTAACAGCTCGTCATATTCGGTGCAGCCACGCTGAGAGCACTCAGAAACATCTTTGGTCTCAACAGCCTCATCCTGCTCATCTTGGCTTGAAGCCAGGAGCGTGATCGCTGCCGGATCGAATGACGTGAGAGACAACACATCATCATAACCCGGCAGCTCGCTCTCATCACCTGACGACGAATGAGAGATATTCATACCCTTTTCAAACTCATCGGCGTGCTCCACACATGCGAGCCCCACGATCTCAGTCTCCTACTCGCCTCAGCCGCAACTGTGAGGCATAGATGGCTGTCCCAAATCCTATGGAGTTAATATTGTGCCATAATTAAACAAACAAATCCAACATTTTGCAAACAAACTCGATCTGCTTTGCAAAGGAAAATTCGACTCGCAAACAAACTCGATCTGCTTTGGAAAGGAAAACTCGACCCGCAAACAAACAGAAAGCAATGTGCAAGTACAAAGGTCAATTTGAGCAAAATGCAGTGGAGTAACACATATGCATTGTGTTTTGCAAATATAAATAAATGACCCTAGATAATATTTCACAAATAAATACAAACCATCCTACAAATTGCATGTTACCTTTGAACAAATTCCAAATCTAGTGCATACAAATGCATATCTGTCTGTTATGATTGTGAAACACTTGGCTTTTTATGAGATCTCTCGGCTCGATTTTCTCACAAATGTGTCCAGGCAGATTTTCTCACAAATGCAGTTGAGCAACTTCCTCTTCTATAACAGTAGATGGCACTAAGCTAGGGGATTAATTTAGCTCTAGTCTCCCGGGAGATTTAAGTACTGATTTAAAACGTGCTTGCCTTTTCATATCTGTGGAAAATGGCCGGTGAACAGGTGTGTTTCTGTCTTACTTTATCTATAACTAATCTTTTTGAGGTTTTCTTTTGCAAAATGTTTATTACATATCTAGACAGAAATCCACATTTTAGCTGTGTTGCCATGACTGTTAGCGTTCCTGTAAAATTTGCCCCAAAACGCCTAAAAAAAGGCATACCCCAAATAAATTGCATGCTGTTCTTGAACCATTTGGAGTATATGCATGGTTTTGGTCTCTTTTGAAAGGGGACACTTTGAGGTTTGTTTTTACTAGTCTTACTGGTATTGAGTAATATAACTTTGAACACATTAACCCTCTGGGGACCAAGGTGTTTTTGGGGTCCTTGAGATGTTTTGACATGCCCTGACATTTGTGCTTTTTTCAGTTGCTTATAAACATATTAATGGCACAGGTGAAATTACACTCTATTTAGCACAAACAGGTCTACCATAATATGTGAGCAACATGTATGTACATGTTTGTATTTTTGAGAGAATATTGTTTATGCATGGTTATTGAAAAAACTAAAAATTAAAGTTTCTGAAATAAAGCCACAAAACACATACTAAATATGTGTCCACAAGACTTTTGACTAATGGAAGTTGTGGCCTAGAGTTTTTGCTTCAAAATGATCTGAAAATCACCCTTTCTAATCATTCACATAACACAATAGATTCTTTTTTAAATTGTGAAAAAAAGAAAAATTGTTAGCCAAGGCAATATGCGAATGGGCGTGAACGGCCCAACCCCATTGTGAGTAATTAGGTGGTTGAGAAGACAAAGACCCCGCATATTAATGAGCCTTTCATTCAGGTGTGTCACACAAGAAAGAATGCAAGGACAATACACACACACACACACACATGCATACATACATATAACATATATATATATATATATATATATATATAGGTATATTAGGGGTGGAACGGTACACAGAAGTCACGGTTCGGTTCATACCTCGGTTCAGACATCACGGTTCGGTACGATTTCAGTACAATGGAGGGAAAAGCAAAACAAAAATGCAGAAGGCATTGTATTTTTTAAATAAGTTTTATTATATAAGGCATAGAACCAGTTTATTTGTAGTGCACTGACAATAGTTTTATATAATTAGTTTATTAATTAAATTAATGAAAAGACAAAAAGACCTTGCGATATGTTTGGTAATTGTACCTGAATTAATTTAAAATTAATTTGCTATATTTCAGATCAATATATTTGTTTTCCTTAATTTTAATTAACATTATTAATTAACAATGTAACATTATTCTCATCTGAATTATAAATAATTGATTTCTGTTAAAATAATACTACCATTAAAAACACATTCGATTTTCTTTTTTAATCAATGTAGAATGTGTGAGATTAGTGCTCCGAGGACAGGAAATGAAAACCAATGCAATATGATGAATGTCCAAAAGATGGGACCCACAGACTGTTTTGAAATGGAGTCGGATAGATATGTTTTTCTTTTAAAACAGTGTGTGTGTGTGATTTTGGTTGAGTGACAGTTGTAGGTTACAGTTTGACAAGAGTTTACAGTGTGCACAATGTTGTGTTTTATTGCGAGTGTACACAAATATAAGTAAACACTTTGCAGGTTTAATGATCTGTATGAACAAAATTACGGAGTATGTTTTTTTTATGTTTCCACTGTTCGGTCGCGCGCGCCTCTCTCTCTCTCTCTCTCTCTCTCTCTCACACACACACACACACAGTTCGATCTCGCCTCTCTCTCTCTCGCGCACACACACACACACACACACACAGACACAGTCCAGCATTGCAATCTTGACATCGCAGCCTTCATTATGCGGTCACACCAAACACGAATAGAGCGTCAAATTCGCGTCTAGTTCGACGCTAGTCCAAAGCGAATAGGACGCGCGTATAAAGCCAACGTTTGAAGTGAACGCGCGTTCAGAGCTAAGCCGATGGTACAGATTATGTGTCCCTAAAGAACCCGCGTATCTAACGGTAGTTCCGCATTACATTAATTTATTTGCACGCGAGTTTTATTTATTTTTATACCGTGTATTCTCCGTGTAAATTCGTGCACCGAACCGTGACGCCCGTACCGTTTCGGTTCGATACGAATACATGTACCGTTCCACCCCTAACGTATATATATAAAATCAAAATATAAATGAAAGTCAAAAGCACATTTTTAGTCATACCTGGAAACAAATCCTGTTCAAATAGGTTATATGGGCCATTCTACAGAACTGGTTCAAAGTTAGAGTTGGAAACATCTTGAAAAGAAAATTGTCTTTTTCCATAAATGTCTTAGTAGGCCAATACATTTTATCATACATATTTCAAAGTTAAGGATTCATTATTTTGATATAGCTTGCATTGGAACAAACACTATTCTTAGTTGATTAGTTTATTGACAAAACATACTATATATTTAACATATGAGCAGAAACTGCTAACAAAAGCTTATTTGATGTCTATTTTATAGTTAAAACTTTATAATCTATCCAAAACTAGGCACACACACACACACACACACACAGAAACATGATTCAAATTTAAACAGTAGGCTATTTTTGCATTTACAGACACTAACGTTATTATATATCGCGATTAGAACAAAGCACAAGAATAAAAACACTTAGAGCCCAGCTCGCTCCTCGAAGTGAAAATAAACCAGCACTTGTTCTGAGGTAGGTAAATGTCCCAGGATTATTCCTCACAGCCGCGCAAGACGACAGTACATTAATCTGACTAAATATAGTGTGTTTACCGAGTTTATATGGGCGTTTACACGTCTCAATGTGTTGCTTCAGATCATTAGTGTTTAAATAGCGTGCGCTCTCCATGAGCGTGTCACATTAGCGGAATAATGAGATGCGAGAACGGCTGACACCTCTCTCTTTTTATATAGATTACATAAACAGAGAATATTTATTTTAGTTTTAAATTTGATAATTTAAAAGTACAAACTTAAATGATCATAAACATATATTGCTCATGTCTGGGTGAATAGTATTCGCTGAGTTTTGTTTAAGTTTAGAGACGTGCTCCAGAAAAAAAGTTCTCTTACGAGAGTTTCTCTCGTACTGCGTAATATCTGACGCTATGGGGAAAACCTCTTTTCCACGAGATATTGAAGCCAAAAATTATCCTTAATTTTGAATCAATGTAAAACACTTTGCGGCAGCTCGCGCGCCTATTGGCTGCCCTGCGGCAAAAGCAGCAGCCTATCGAGATCGGCTCTGCGGCTCTCCCGCCAGAAAGGGCGTGGTCTCGCCCTATAAAAGCAGGTCGATAGGCTGATACAAACTGATTTTCATCTCTTCAGCGAAGCTCACGCACCGCTGGATCCAGAGAGAAGCCGCGCCGTCAACGCAAGCCTTCAGCGGGATGAGCCCTTGAGCCTGAAGTCGCTGGCCTTCACCTCGCCGCCTTCAGCCGCCGTACCTGCTGCGCTTTCCGGCGCCTATATCCTTTACTCTGCTGAGAGTGTTTGTTCGCCGCTGCAACTCACACTTCTCCCAAAACTCTAAAAGAGCTAGCGTCTTTTTCAAGATGCCTTCCTGTGGCTCGTGCCGTGCCCAACTCAGCGACGGAGACCGCCGTGTCGTCTGCGTGTCCTGCCTGGGTGAAGATCACGCGGCTCTCGCGCTCGCTGACGGCGGATGCCCTCATTGCGAGCTGATGTCTATGGTGACTCTGAGGACTCGCCTGGCATCCTTCTCAGAGCCTGCACTTCTGCCCGTTGTGGTACCGCGCCGCAAGAAGCGGGGCAAGCAGCCGCCGGGCACGCAGTTTCAGCGCTGCACACAATGGCTGTCCTGCAGATCTTCGAAGCCGACCATGTCAATTGTGCAGAAAATGTAGTGAACGCGCTCATATCACAGTGCCCGTTTTCACTACACGATGCGTGTCCCTTGGTTTCTGTAAAAACAAAACCAACACACATTCAGTCGGTGCGAGCCGACAGTGTTCTCAGTTCAGCAAATGTGCCCGCTGTCCCGCGCCCACATTCTCTCACAGACACGCCGAATCCCACGGGATTCGCCCCGCTCGCTTTCTCTGTACAACCCGTCATAGAGAAGCTGAGTGGACAGACGGCACTACCATCCAAAGCCTGCCGAGTGACGTCAGCCATGCACGGTCCCGCTTACACCGCCGCCGGGCAAGCAGTTTCAGCGCTGCACACAATGGCTGTCCTGCAGACCTTCCAAGCCGACCTTCTCCGGAAAATGGACGAGGAAGGACCGGGAGCACTCTGCGTGGCGGACCTCGCTCTACGCGCTGCAAAAGCCGCTGGACAGGCCGTTGGGTGGAATATGGCCTCTCTCACCGTGGCTGAGAGACATTTGTGGCTGACGCTATCTGAGATGACGGATGCTGAGCGCTCCGTGTTCCTCGACGCGCCCATCTCGCCAACGGGCCTTTCGGATCTACCGTCAAAGATTTCGCGGACAGATTCGTCGAGGTGCAGAAAACGTCACAGGCTATGAAACACTTCCTACCGAAGCGCTCGAGCTCCGCTACAGGCCGCCCGAAATAGCCGTCTGCCAGAAGCTCTCAGCCGCAGCCTGCACCACCCGCCGCCGCCGCCGCTTCACAGCGCCGCCAGGCCCGAGACCAAAGACCGCGCTCTCGCTCTGCTGGACGCAGCCCCCCTCAGCGCGGGCCCCGGTCGAGGATTGAGATCAAGACCGAGGTCTCAAAGCCTTCCTAGCCTCTCTAGGAAAGCGACGGTGTTCAAATCCCGCTGCGGCCGGATTTTCACCAAAACTTCTCGCTCGTTCAGTTCCAAGCAGTTCCAGTGTATTTCGCAGTGAGCAAGCCGGTTCCACAGCCCGCTTGCCTGCACACAAAGGCCGTTTTTACGGCTACCCAGATAAATCCAATAAAGAGTGCATTTTCTGGTGTTCCGGCCACGGCCGATGGTGTTATGAGTGTTGTAAGAATGCCCACGTCCCAGTGCCCATTCCCACACCCAGACACAGCCCGCCACGGTGCAGGGCTAGCACAAATAAAATCGACTCATGTCAATTGTGCAGAAAATGTAGTGAACGCGCCCATAACACAGTGCCCGTTTTCACTACACGATGCGTGTCCCTTGGTTTCTGTAAAAACGAAACCAACACACATTCAGTCGGTGCGAGCCGACAGTGTTCTAAGTGGGCGCGGGACAGCCCGCTGTCCCGCGCCCACATTCTCTCACAGACACGCCGAATCCCACGGGATTCGCCCCGCTCGCTTTCTCTGTACAACCCGTCATAGAGAAGCTGAGTGCGGCCAGGCTTACCGCTGTGATCAGCGCGCCCCCCGCCTCGCACACTGTAAACACAGCGTTGAGTTCTCAGCACACCGGGGCTCTCGAGCCGCCGTCATGCCGCTGCCAGAGCCCAGATTTCATTCTACCTCTAGCTATTAACGCAGATGCGTGGTCAAAGCTCCCCGGGTATCAGAATGGGTGCTGAACACTATAAAGAGAGGCTATTCGCTACAATTCGCTCGACGTCCCCGCCGTCATACGGCACGTGTCGAAACTACGGTGAAAAACGAGGTATCTCATCTACTTTGAGCCGAGAGCTATAGAACCTTTATCTCAGGCTCAGAGCGAAGGGGGCCTATACAGCAGATATTTTCTGGTACCGAAAAAAGATGGTCTCAGACCCATTTTAGATCTGCGACAGCTGAACAGAGAACTTGTGAAGCGCCAGTTCAAAATGCTTACAACCAGGAAAATTCTCGCGCAAGTTCGCCAAGAGGACTGGTTTATGTCAATAGATCTGAAAGACGCCTATTTCCAAATACAAATAGCGTCCCATCACAGGCGATTCTTGAGATTCGCCTTCGAGGGCCAGGCATATCAATACACAGTCCTGCCGTTCGGCCTGTCCCTAGCACCCCGTACATTCACGAAGTGCATGGACGTGGCTCTCGCACCCCTGAGACTTCGGGGCATGCGAGTTTTGAACTACTTGGACGATTGGCTGATTCTAGCTCGATCACACTCAGAGCTCATAGAACAAAGGGCCACATTACTCGAGCACCTCGAGAATCTGGGCCTCACAGTCAATTGGGCGAAAAAGCTCGCTGTCTCCCAGTCAGAAAATTTATTTTCTGGGAACAATACTGGACTCGCTATCCATGACAGCACGCCTTCCGAAATCCTTCCGCCACGGCTCTATAGTCCTGCTCAAAAGGTTTTAGAAAATGCTGGGCCTAATGTCCTCAGGAGCCTCTGTACTCCAGCTGGGCCTGCTTCGCATGCGCCCACTGCAGATGTGGCTGAAAACGCGAGTTCCGCCCCGGGCATGGACCACTGGTCTGTTTCGCCTCAGGGTCGATCTAAAGTGCGTTTCAGCTCTGGAACCTTGGAAAGTAACCGACTGGTATCAGTCAGGTGTGAGTCTAGGGACCGCCTCGAGTGTGAAGGTGGTGTCTACGGACGCCTCCACCTCGGGATGGGGAGCGCTGCTCGAGGGCAGACCGTTCGCTGGCCTGTGGTCGGAACGGGAAAAGCTCCTTCACATAAACTGCTTGGAAATGATAGCAGTCGACAAAGCGCTACGGCGCTTCTGTCCCCGGATAAAAGGTCAACACATCTTGGTCCGGTCGGACAACATGTCAGTGGTGGCATACATAAATCACCAGGGCGGCATCAGATCCTGAAACCTTTACAGGCTGACGGAACGCCTCCGGTCTGGGCTCAGCACAACCTGCTCTCCCTGAGCAAGATGTGCCTGGTCACCTGAATGTGGGACCAGACAGACTGTCCAGAAACAATGTCCCAGCAGGGGAATGATCGCTGCACCCGCAGACGGTCCAACTGCTGTGGGAAACGTTCGGCAGAGCGCAGGTGGACCTGTTCGCGTCCCACGAAAACGCTCATTGTCCAAACTTTTTCTTGAAAAGCAAAGACGCGCTGGCCCAAGTCTGGCCCCGCTGTCCCCTATATGCTTTTCCCTTGTCTCGCTCCTGTCTAGAGTGTTGGAACGAATCAGGGAAGATGGATGCCCAGTGCTGCTCGTGTCTCCGCTCTGGACAAACCAGACTTGGTTCCCAGTCCTGATGCAGCTGACCAGCACTGCCCCGTGGCCTGTACCACTGAGGAGAGACCTCCTCTCTCAGGCAGGGGGCTCGATTTGGCATCCTCGCCCGGATCTGTGGTCCCTGTAAGCATGGACCATCAACGGGTACCCACTAACCTCCCGGAGGGAATGTTAAACACGATCACGCAGGCTAGAGCTCCGTCTACTAGACAGCTCTACTCCTCGAAATGGTCTGTGTTCTCTGCTTGGTGTCAAGCTCAGGGATTTTCACCCGTAGACTGCCGGGTTACGGAAGTGCTTTCCTTCCTTCAAGAGCTGCTGGATAAGGGCAGAAACCCATCCACGCTCAAAGTATACGTGGCGGCCATAGCAACGTTTGCAAAACCGGTGTCTGGCCAGTCACTGGGGAAGAACGACTTAGTCGTGCCTTTCCTCAGGGGAGCTCGGAGATTGAACCCTCCCAGGCCCCCTTCAGTCCCGATGTGGGACCTTTCCACGGTTTTGGAAGCCATGAAAGGTGCCCCATTCGAGCCAATCCATTTGTCAGACTTCACTCTCTGTGAGTCTATGGTGATTATGCACTACATGCGCCCCGGGCTTCTGCCCTTGGGACTTTGGTGCTGGATCCCTGTATGCACGGCGTGTAACACTGTGTTCCCCATAGAGTAAGATATCACGCAGTACGAGAGATACTCTCGTAAGAGAACGTACTCGGTTACTAACGTAACCTCTGTTCTTTCTAGAGAGGGAACGAGTACTGCGTATCTTGCCGTGCTTAAAATACGGTCTGGTTCGCTTCGGCGATGAAAACCAGTTTGTATCAGCCTATCGACCTGCTTTTATAGGGCGAGACCATGCCCTTTCTGGCGGGACGTGACGAAGTGGGCGCGAAGTGCCCCCATTGGTCATGACGTCACGCAGAGCCGCTCTCGATAGGCTGCTGCTTTTGCCGCAGGGCAGCCAATAGGCGCGCGAGCTGCCTCGCCTATGTCTGCATGCTGCCGCAAAGCGTTTTACATTGATTAAAAATTAAGGATAATTTTTGGCTTCAATATCTCGTGGAAAAGAGGTTTTCCCCATAGCGTAAGATATTACGCAGTACTCGTTCCCTCTCTAGAGAGAACAGAGGTTACGTTAGTAACCGAGTACGTTCACGGACACGGAGAAGCAGAACTCACACCCTGTTTATTTTCTTTATTTTACAAAAGCACAATATTATTTTATTTTATTTCGATTGTAGGTGGGCACATAAAAAAGTAGTTTAAGTCTATTTTTCTGCTATGTAAAAAAAAAATCTGCAAAAATGCACCGGTGCGTCTGCCGTCCCCAGAGGGTTAAAAAAGGTCACTGTCAATAATTGCTGACATAGTAACCGAATCATAAACACATTGTAGTGTTTTTTTTTTTTTTAATTCTTGAAACTAAACTTTGTGCAAATGACGATACAAAACAAGTGCTATGGCATTAAAATATTTTTAAATATTAGTCTATTATATATACACACACACACACATATACACTCACCGGCCACTTTATTAGGTACCCCATGCTAGTAACGGGTTGGACCCCCTTTTGCCTTCAGAACTGCCTCAATTCTTCGTGGCATAGATTCAACAAGGTGCTGGAAGCATTCCTCAGGGAGTTTGGTCCATATTGACATGATGGCATCACACAGTTGCCGCAGATTTGTCGGCTGCACATCCATGATGCGAATCTCCCGTTCCACCACATCCCAAAGATGCTCTATTGGGTTGAGATCTGGTGACTGTGGAGGCCATTTTAGTACAGTGAACTCATTGTCATGTTCAAGAAACCAATTTGAAATGATTAGAGCTTTGTGACATGGTGGAAGTAGCCATCAGAGGATGGGTACATGGTGGCCATAAAGGGATGGACATGGTCAGAAACAATGCTCAGGTAGGCCGTGGCATTTAAACGATGCCCAATTGGCACTAAGGGGCCTAAAGTGTGCCAGGAAAACATCCCCCACACCATTACACCACCACCACCAGCCTGCACAGTGGTAACAAGGCATGATGGTTCCATGTTCTCATTCTGTTTACGCCAAATTCTGACTCTAACATCTGAATGTCTCAACAGAAATCGAGACTCATCAGACCAGGCAACATTTTTCCAGTCTTCAACTATTTTGGTGAGCTCTTGCAAATTGTAGCCTCTTTTTCCTATTTGTAGTGGAGATGAGTGGTACCCGGTGGAGTCTTCTGCTGTTGTAGCCCATCCGCCTCAAGGTTGTGCGTGTTGTGGCTTCACAAATGCTTTGCTGCATACCTCGGTTGTAACGAGTGGTTATTTCAGTCACTGTTGCCCTTCTATCAGCTCGAACCAGTCTGGCCATTCTCCTCTGACCTCTGGCATCAACAAGGCATTTCCGCCCACAGAACTGCCGCTCACTGGATGTTTTTTTCTTTTTCGGACCATTCTCTGTAAACCCTAGAGATGGTTGTGCGTGAAAATCCCAGTAGATTAGCAGTTTCTGAAATACTCAGACCAGCCCTTCTGGCACCAACAATCATGCCACGTTCAAAGTCACTCAAATCAACTTTCTTCCCCATACTGATGCTCGGTTTGAACTGCAGGAGATTGTCTTGACCATGTCTACATGCCTAAATGCACTGAGTTGCCGCCATGTGATTGGCTGCTTAGAAATTAAGTGTTAACGAGCAGTTGGACAGGTGTACCTAATAAAGTGGCCGGTGAGTGTATATATACAGGTCCTTCTTCAAAAAATAGCATATTGTGATAAAGTTCATTATTTTCCATAATGTTATGATAAAAATTAAACTTTCATATATTTTAGATTCATTGCACACCAACTGAAATATTTTAGGTCTTTTATTGTTTTAATATTGATGATTTTGACTCATGAAAACCCAAAATTCCTATCTCAAAAAATTAGCATATTTCATCCGACCATTAAAAGAAGTGTTTTTAATACAAAAAAAGTCAACCTTCAAATAATTATGTTCAGTTATGCACTCAATAGTCAATACATGGTCGGGAATCCTTTTGCAGAAATGACTGCTTTAATGCGGCGCGGCATGGAGGCAATCAGCCTGTGGCACTGCTGAGGTGTTATTGAGGCCCAGGATGCTTCGATAGCGGCCTTAAGCTCATCCAGAGTGTTGGGTCTTGCGTCTCTCAACTTTCTCTTCACAATATCCCACAGATTCTCTATGGGGTTCAGGTCAGGAGAGCTGGCAGGCCAATTGAGCACAGTAATACCATGGTCAGTAAACCATTTACCAGTGGTTTTGGCACTGTGAGCAGGTGCCAGGTCGTGCTGAAAAATGAAATCTTCATCTCCATAAAGCTTTTCAGCAGATGGAAGCATGAAGTGCTCCAAAATCTCCTGATAGCTAGCTGCATTGACCCTGCCCTTGATAAAACACAGTGCACCAACACCAGCAGCTGACATGGCACCCCAGACCATCACTGACTGTGGGTACTTGACACTGGACTTCAGGCATTTTGGCATTTCCTTCTCCCCAGTCTTCCTCCAGACTCTGGCACCTTGATTTCCGAATGACATGCAAAACTGAGCAACAGTCCAGTGCTGCTTCTCTGTAGCCCAGGTCAGGCGCTTCTGGCACTGTTTCTGGTTCAAAAGTGGCTTGACCTGGGGAATGCGGCACCTGTAGCCCATTTCCTGCACACACCTGTGCACGGTGGCTCTGGATGTTTCTACTCCAGACTCAGTCCACTGCTTCCGCAGGTCCCCCAAGGTCTGGAATCGGTCCTTCTCCACAATCTTCCTCAGGGTCCGGTCACCTCTTCTCGTTGTGCAGCATTTTTTGCCACACTTTTTCCTTCCCACAGACTTCCCACTGAGGTGCCTTGATACAGCACTCTGGGAACAGCCTATTTGTTCAGAAATTTCTTTCTGTCTTACCCTCTTGCTTGAGGGTGTCAATGATGGCCTTCTGGACAGCAGTCAGGTTGGCAGTCTTACCCATGATTGCGGTTTTGAGTAATGAAACAGGCTGGGAGTTTTTAAAAGCCTCAGGAATCTTTTGCAGGTGTTTAGAGTTAATTATTTGATTCAGATGATTAGGTTAATAGCTCGTTTAGAGACCCTTTTCATGATATGCTAATTTTTTGAGACAGGAATTTTGGGTTTTCATGAGCTGTATGTTAAAATCATCAGTATTAAAACAATAAAAGACCTGAAATATTTCAGTTGGTGTGCAATGAATCTAAAATATATGAAAGTTAAATTTTTATCATTACATTATGGAAAATAATGAACTTTATCACAATATGCTAAATTTTTTTAGAAGGACCTGTATATATATATATATATATATATATATATATATATATAGTGTATATATAATTTTTAACAATACAGATTGTATCAAAGCAGCTTCACAGTGATAACATGAAAAGTATACAACAAAGTTTGTTTCTAGAAATTGCGTCATCGTCCACCTCAAGTAAGGCAGATCAATAATATAGTTGAATATTAAATGTCCCCAACTAAGCAAGCCAAAAGCCAAGGCAACAGTGGCAAGGAACCAAAACTCCATCAGGTTACAGAACTGAGAAAAAAAACCTTGGGAGAACCCAGGCTCAGTCGGGGGCCAGTTCTCCTCTGGCCAACGAGCGAACAGTGTATGATTATGATCCAGGCAGCATTACAGGTCAGAAGTCAGATTGAATCAGAACATTCAGAATATTAATCCAGTTCCATCTGGTTGGAAGTCGGAGTCATCACGCCGCAATGGAGACGAGTTTGTTGAGGATCAGTGCCGATGAGGCCCTCACAGGGCTGATGAGGCTGGCACTTCAGGGATGCGTCATGGATGGCCAGTACATCATTACCGGTATTATAGTAACAGACTTTGTTGGATTCTGTCATGTACAATCCAACCAAGTCTGTTTCAATAATAATAATAAAAAAAAAAGTTACACTGTATTGAGACAGTTGAGAAATAATAATATTTTTACAGTTTTCAACAATAATTGTCATTGTTGAACCCTTGCTCTTATTACATTTCTGATTTCTCAGTTTTGTCATTATTTTAGCAAATAAATGATTTGATATGTTTTGAGACAGTTTGTTTTAAGAAGTTTCAACGAGTTAGTAAAAGAGTAAAGTAAAAGTTAAAACTTTTTATTTAAGTAGGCTATCTATTTTTTATTAAGTATTTATTTTGTATTAATACATAACCTCACTGTATTAATTTATAATGTATCATTATTGCGTGATATTTGTGTCAATAATCGTCAAGCACAGGTGACTCCGCGTAGTGGGAGGGGGCCCCCAAATCAAATTCTGTTTAGGGCCCCCAAAAGGCTCGGGCCAGCTCTGTGTCTAGGCCAAGGTCCTGCATCAGATATGGATATGGCCTGGATACGGCGGACTGCGGTAATCCTCGAAAAAAACAAGAAGGACGGCATCCTTCTTATGATGTAACAAGTACATCAGGATTTGTGGGGAGTGTTCCCGGTTCCGGCTGATCTAAACTATGCAGCCTAAATTGAATTATAGAAGTCTATAATGTGTTATGTGTATGCTAGGCCAAAGAGATGTGTTTTTAGTCTAGATTTGAACTGACAGAGTGTGTCTGCTTCCCGGACAATGTTTCGAAGATTGTTCCAAAGTTTTGGTGCTAAATAGGAAAAGGATCTACCGCCAGCAGTCGATTTTGATATTCTAGGCATTACCAACTGGCCGGAATTTTGAGATCGCAATAGACGTGAAGGACTATAATGAGTTAAGAGCTCGCTCAAGTACTGGGGAGCAAAACCATTCAGTGCTTTGTAAGTGATCAGCAATATTTTACAATTTATACGATGTTTAATAGGGAGCCAATGCAGTGTTGACAGAACTGGGCTAACCACCCATAATAGCATTACAATAATCTCTAGCCTTGATGTCATGAACGCATGAACTAATTGTTCTACATTTTTCATTGAGAGCATATGATGCAATTTAGATATATTTTTAAGATAAAAAAAATGTGGTTTTACAGATGCTAACACGTGACTTTCAAATGAAAGGTTGGTATCAGAGCACACCCAGGTTCCTAACCGACGACGAAGACTTGACAGAGCAGCCATCAAGTGTTAGACAGTATTCTAGATTATTACATGAGGACGTTTTTTGTCCAATAATTAGAATCTCTCTTTTTTTCATAATTAAGTAGTAGGAAGTTGCTAGTCATCCAGTTTTTTTATATCAGCTATGCATTCCGTTAATTTTGTGAATTGGTAAGTTTGCCATGCTTCCTAATGATATTGCATGTGGTATGGTGCAATGGTAGCATGTACAGAGTGAACAGCAACGGTCCTAGTACTGAGCCTTGTGGTACACCATAGTGAACTTGTGATCGATAAGACATCTCTTCATTTACTCCTACAAACTGATAACGGCCAGATAAGTATGATTTAAACCATGCTAATGCATTTCCACTAATGGCAACATAATTCTCAAGTTTATTTAAAAGAATGTTGTGGTCGATGGTATCAAATGCAGCACTAAGATCGAGTAACACTAATAGAGAGATACAACCACGATAGGATGATAAGAGGAAATCATTTGTGACTCTAATGAGAGCTGTCTCAGTACTATGGTACAGTCTAAATCCTGATTGAAAATCCTCGCAGATATTTCTTTCTAAAAAGGAACATAGTTGTTAAGATACTGCCTTTTCTAGTATCTTTGACAGAAAAGGTAGATTCGAGATCGGCCTGTAATTGACTAATTCTGTAGGATCAAGTTGTGTTTTTTTAACAAGCGGTTTAATCATAGCCAGCTGTGCAATCCATGTCAGATGATTGTCTGTGATATAAAAAACAAAGAAAGAAATAATTTACAAAACATTTACATCTTTTATGTATTCCACTATTTTATACATGCTCACACGCATGTAAACAGAAACGTATGCACACGAACAACCAGACATATACACCAGTGCGTGAGCGCACACACACAAACACATAAACCCGTGCATGAACACACACACAAGGACACACACACAAGCATATAAACCCGTGCATAAAGACACACACGGACACAAACATACATTTACACCTGTGCATGAGTGCACATAACACCAAACACACATACACTCATGCATGAGCACACCAAACACACATACACTCATGCATGAGCGCAGCAAACACACAACAGAAGTTAGCAGGAACACAAACGCATACCTCAGTAGTATATAGGGTTGGGCATCGTTTTGATTTGACCGATTCTGATTCCGATTCTTCCTTTAGATTTTGGTTCTTTT